>NW_027187367.1:17936091-17984385 GCF_028583685.1 Petaurus breviceps papuanus
AGTGTGTAGCGCAGGGGATCACCTTCACTACAGTAGCAATCTCAATAGGGCTTATTTTCGGGGGAGGGCTTATTTTAGAGAAATCTTGCACAGTAAGGGGAGGGCTTATTTTCGGGATAGGTCTTATTATCGGGGAAACACGGTACGTGTAATATTTCTCACCCATAGAGGATAGAGAGCTGGAGTCAGGGCTAGGAAGACCAGGGGTGCAATTTCTGTCACACACTCTTTGTGTGACCTTGGGCAAATCACCCAACAGCTCAATGCTCTAACTCACTTGTGTCAAACCCACTGGTGGAAAATAGAAATGGGGGTCATTAAGCCATACATAAAGATCCCTGCTGCATAAAGACTTTGTTGTTGTTCAAACATGTCTGGCTCTTCATGACCTTGTTTTGAGTTTTCTTGGCAGATATAATAGAGTGGTTTGCCATTTTCTTCTCGAGATAATTTTATGGATGAGAAAACTGAGGCAAACAGGTTAAATGACTTGCCCAGGGTCACACAGCTGGTCTGACCGGGTCACATGAGGCCAGATTTGAACTCAGGAAGATAAGTCTTCTTGACTCCAGGACCGATATTCTATCCATTGCTCCACCTAGATGCCTGTAAGGCCGAGCAAAGGCAACTTCCCAAGGTTCAAAATACCAGTATAGGTGCTCTCCATTTTATTCAGTGACAAATTAAGAACAGACAGAATCAAAATATAGCATAATTCAAAATAGAGCATTTACCAAGTGTGATTCAATAATCTCTAAGTACTACCCCACCCCTGGACATTACATTCATCTAATAAGTCACAAAGTCCCTCTTCTAAATACTACTCCACCCCTAGGCTGTACACTCATTTAGTCCATCACAGAGCCCCTCTTCTCAAATGGAGATTAGTTTCCAATCATAAGTAAAATACATTCATTTGTTCAATTACAGAACACAAAAAGGTCAAAAGTTCCCCACCATTGGATCACAATTGAATCTACCCCAGAGTTACAACAAGCTTAAGCACAGCATTTAATACCCAAAGAGAGATCTTTTCTTCATCTTGACACGAGGCAAGTTCTCAGCAATCTTTGTAACTGGGGAGACAAAGCTTAGCAAGGCCACAAGATACATTGCCAGTGTCTTCATTAATTCATTCTCCGTCTGCAGAACAGTCCTAGGACCCCTGAAAACATTGGCAAAATCCTCTTCTAGGATTTCTGTAAACATACAAAATAAACAAGAAGAAAATCCTTCTTCAGGGCTTCTGAACCAACAGCAAGGTTCCAAAACCTCTGCAACAACAGGACTGTTTTCACCAGTGGACAAATCTGGCAAGACAACATCAAAACAGACAGACAAAGTACCAGCATAACAGCCATGTCTCCTCAGTCCTTGGCAGCTCTGGGTGGCAGCTCTCAAAAGTCCTGGGCAATTCAAACTGCCCCTCAGCAATCCTTTCAGTCTCGCTCTGCCTCCAAGGTGCTGCTTCCAAAAAGTTCTTCTGCCTCTCTCTTTTCTTGTGTCTCTCTAAATTTACCTCACCAGCTCCTCCCAGTTCAGCCCTCTCTTTTCACATCAACAAGTCCATCCCACAAGTGGGATTCACAAGCTCTGGGTTTTAACACAATCAAACCAAAAACCAAGCCAATACAGGGGGATCTTTAAATTCAATTACTATTACAATGCTTCACATATTGACTTAAAAAACTAATATTATCTATGTTTTATTATATTTAAATTTATTTTGTTATTTCCCAATTATATCTTTTTTAATTGTTTTATGTTTATTTTTAGTTTACATCATTCATTTCCACAAGATTTTGAGCTACAAATATTCTCCCCATCTTTCTCCTACCCACCACCCCAAAACAGCAATCCCACTGAATACCCCCACCCCAATCTGCTCTCTCCTATATCCACCCCCATCTCCCTTCCAAACTTCCATTAGGGCAAGACAGATCTCTATGGCCCAGTGCCTGTATATCTTATTTCCCAGCTGCATGTAAAAAATAATACGTATATGTTTTTAAACATTTTATTTTAAAACTTAAAATTCCAGATTCTTTCCCTTCCTCCCTCCTCACCCACCCTTACTGGGAAGATAAGCAATTAAATATAGGTTGCACTTGTGAAGCTATGCAAAACATTTCCATAGTGGATATATTGTGAAAGACTGACTATATTTCCCTCCATCCTATCCTGCCCCCCACTTGTTCTATTCTCTACTTTGACCCTGTCCCTTTTCAAAAATGTGTGCTTCCAACTTCCCTCCCCCCAACCTGCCCTCCCCTCCATGATCTTCCCTCTCATCCCCTTCCCCCTAGTCTCCTATAGGGTGAGATACTCTATTTAGTGTGTATGTTATTCCTTCCCTAACCAAATTCAATGAAAGTAAGGTTGACCCATCCCTTTTACCTTCCTGTTCTTCCCCTCCATTGTAACAGTTTTCCCTTACCTCTTCTGCATGACATAATTTACACTATTCTTTCTCTCCCCATCTCCTCTCATTATATTCTCTCTCACCTCTCAATTTCACCTCTTGAGTATCATCCCTTCCTATTCAATTGGTCCTGTGCCCTCTGTCTATGTATACCTGTACTCATATATACAAACACTCACATGTGTATTCATAGGCCCATATACCCTCCTATATAGACATGTATATGTATGTATACATACATACATACATACCTACACACACAGACATTTCTATTCCCTTCAACTATTCTCATGCTGAGAAAAATTTCATAAGTTGCAATTATCATTTTTCCATATAGGAACATAAATAGTTCAACTTTGATAATTTCCTTATGATTTCTTTTCCCTGTTTACCTTTTCATGCTTCTCTTGCTTCTTGTATCTAAATGTCAAATTTTCTATTCAACTCTGTTACTTTTCATAATGAATGCTCGAAAGTCCTCTATTCCATTGAATGACCATATTTTCCCCTGAAACATGAAACTCAGTTTTGCTTGGTAGGTGATTCTTCATTTTAATCCCAGCTCCTTTGACCTCCAGAATATCATATGCCAAGACCTTTTATCACTGAATGTAGAAGCTGCTAGGTCTTGTGTTATCCTGATTGTGTTTCCATAATATTCAAATAGTTTCCTCCTGGCTATTTATAATATTTTCTCCTTAATCTGGGAACTCTGAAACCTGGCTATAATATTCCTAGGGGATTTCTTTTTGGGATCTTTTCCAGGAGGTGATGGGTGGATTCTTTCAACCTCTATTTTGTCTTCTGGTTCTAAAACATCAGTGCAATGTTCCTTGAGAATTCCTTAAAGAATGATTTCTAGGTTCTTTTCTTGAATCATGGCTTTCAGGTAGTCCAATAACTTTTAAATTATCTCTCCTGGATCTATTTTCCAGGTCAGTGGTTTTTCCAGTGATATATTTCACATTGCCTTTTATTTTTTTCATTTGTTTAGATCTGTTCAATAATATCTTGATTTCTCATAAAGTCACTAGCTTCCATTTGCTCCAATCTAATTCTGAAGGAATGATTCTCTTCAGTGAGCTTTTGAGATTCTTTTTCCATCTGGAAAATTTGGCTTTTTAAGACATTCTTCTCCTCATTGGCTTTTTAAGCCTCTTTTGCCATTTGAGTTAGTCTATTTTTTAAGGTGTTATATTCTTCAGTCAGGTTGTTGACTCTCATTTCATAATTTTCTTGCATCATTCTCATTTCTCTTTCCAATTTTTTCTCCACTTCTCTTATCTGGTTTTCAAAATTCTTCATAAGCTCCTCTATGACCTGTTGGCAATTCATATTTTTTTGGAAGCTTTTGGTGCAGGAGTTTTGATTTTGTTGTCTTCCTCCTGTTCCATGCTTTGATCCTTTTTGTCCCCAAAATAGGAGTGTAAGTTGGATTGCTGTGCTTGCTTTGCTTCTTTTGCTTGCTCATGTTACCACTCAATTACTTGACTATTGAGTCTTTTGCCACAGTAGAACTTTGCTTCCAGAGATGGGAGCCCAAATCACTGGGGTTTTCTCAACTGCCGGAACTATTAGTTGGCTGCCTTCTCAGAAGCCTTCACATGCTCTAGCTCTCTGGTCACGCACCCTAGGACCTCCACCCAAGACAGGATCCAGATCCAAGCAGGTTAAAGCAAGAGTGATTATCCCATTAGAATGGTCACTTGGTCCCCCTACAATCTGCAGACCAGGAGTTCTGAAACAGCCAAGCGGCTGCATGGCCACGGCACTTCAGCTGCTTGTCCCTCTGGGGACAGAGTCTGGACCCCACTTCTGGACTCCCTGTTCCTAAAGTCCACTTACCTCTCATTTTGTCTTTAGCATTTATGGGTTGATAATTCTGGAAACTGCCACAGCTGCTGGTGATCTATTCTCCCAACATCACTCTAGTTGTGGCTGGTCAGATGCCCTGAGGCTAAAACCTCAGGCTCATGTGGGACTTGGCTTGGCTCCCAGAGCGCTGCAATGACCCCTACCTGCTGGCCTGTTGGGCTGTCTTCAGCAGTAGTTTCTCTCTGTCACTTTGTGGGTTCTGTAGCTCTAAAGTTTGTTTAGAGTTATTTTTTTACATGTATTGGAGGAGTTGGAAGCAGGAGCCATGTGGAAGTCCTATTTCTATTCTGCCATCTTGACTCCTTCCCAATTACATCTTAATTTTATTTGGGTGCATTCAGAAGTATTGAATGTTGTATGTGCCCACAGACTACCTCTGTTCCAAACAATTTTCTTAGACTACAACTTGCAAAGTGATGACCTGAATTGGTAGTAGAAGTTCCTTACCATGAACTCCTTACATTGAGGAAAACAGAGGTCTTGGGTTTTGTTTTGTTTTTTTGCCTTTTGGAGGGCAATTGGGGTTTAGTAACTTGCCCAAGGTTACACGGCTTTGCTTTTTTGTTTTTAACAAAATAAAACAATGGAAAACAAAAAATGGGGCAGCTAGGCTGTGCTGTGGATAGAGTACTGACCCTGGAGTCAGGAGGACCTGAGTTCAAATCTGACCTCAGTCTCTTTCTAGCTATGGGACCCTGGACAAGTCACTTATTTCTGATTGCCTCCAAAATTAAAAAAAAAATAAGGAATTAGTGAAAACTTGAGGCCATTTGTTAGGAGTTCCATTTTCTCTCTTCTTCTGTGCCTCAGATCTCCTCAGCTTTATCCCCACCTGTACCAGAGTCAGGAGGAGTGGCCTTTCTTTCTCCTTGCCAAAGTCTGTCCCTCTGCCCAATCCCATCTCTGTCCTGGAAACACTCTCTTCAAAGTTGCCAAAGATCTCCAAAGGGCTAACTCCAATGGCCTTTCTTTATCTTTATCTATCTTGGCTCCTCTGCAGCTTTTGACATTGCTAACAATTTATTTCTCCTAGCCAGGGATGGGGAACCTGTGACCTTGGGCCACATGTGATCCTCTAGGTTCTCAAATATGACCCTTTGACTGAACATCAAACAAGTTCAAAATGGCAAACTTCACACTTTGGATTCAGTCAAAGGGTCAAGCTTGAGGACCTAGAAAGCCACATGTGGCCTTGAAGCCACAAGTTTCCCATGCCTGTATTCTCTGGGGCAGCTACATGGCTCAGTGGATGGAGTGCTGGGCCTAGGGTCAAGAGGATCTGAATTCAAATCCAGCATCGGATATTTTCTTGCTGTGTGACCTTGGGCAAGTCATTTAATTTCTGTTTGCCTTAATTCACTGAGGAAGGAAATGGCAACCTCTGCCTCTGTTTTCTGAGCTCAGTGGAGGAAGCTCCGTCCAGAAATTCACCATATCTATTTACAAGATACAGGCAAGAGAGATCTTTGACTCTCATGGAAACCCCACTGTTGAAATCGATCTCTACACTGAAAAAGGTCAGTTCTGAGCTGCGGTGCCCAGTGGTGCTTTTACCGGTATCCATGAAGTCATAGAGTTTTGAGACAATGATAAGACCAGCCACATGGGGAAAGGTATCTCAAAAATGGTTGAGCACATCAATAAATCTATTGCCCTGACCCTGATTAGCAAGAAACTGAATGTTGTGGAACAGGAGATCAACAAATTAATGAAGGAAATGGAAGGCACTGAGAATAAATCTAAATTTGGTGAAAATGCCATATTGGGAGTGTCTCTGACTGTTGGTAAGGCCAGAGCTGCTGAGAAAGGTGTCTCTCTGTACTGCCATATTGCTGACCTTGTGGGCAATGATGAAGTCATCCTGCCAGTTCCAGTCTTTAGCGTGATCAATGGTGGCTCCCACGCTGGTAACAAGCTGGTCATGCAGGAGTTCGTGATTGTCCCTGTTGGAGCCAAATGTTAAGGAAGCCATGCTCATTGGAGCTGAGGTCTACCACAACCTAAAGGTCATGATTAAGCAGAAATATGGACAGGATGCCACCAATGTAGGTGATGAGGGTGGCTTTGTTGATAACATCCTGGAGAATAAAGAAGCCTGTTGCTGCTAAAGAAGGCTATTGGTAAGGTTGGCTATTCTGATAAGGTCGTGATTGGCATGGATGTTGCTGCCTCAGAATTCTCCCAATATGGCAAATATGATTTGGACGTCAAGTCTCCTGATGATTCCAGCAGATACATCTCCCCTTCTGAGCTTGGGAACCTCTACAAAAGCTTCATCAAGGGCTATCCAGTGGTGTCTTTTGAAGATCCCTTTGACCGGGATGATTAGGAAGCTTGGAAGAATTTCACTGCTACTGCAGGCATCCAGGTGGTAAGGGATGATATCACAGTGACTAATCCCAAGTGCATTGAAAAAGCTGTGAACAAGAAAGCCTGCAACTGTCTCCTACTCAAAGTGAACCAGACTGTTTCCATGACTGAATCTCTCCAGATGTACCAGCTGGTCCAGTCTAATGGGTAGGGAGTAATCGTTTCCCATCATTCTGGGGAGACCGAAGATACCTTCATTGCAGACCTGGTGGTGGGTCTCTGCAATGGGCAGGTCATGCCCCCTGCCAATCTGAACATCTGGTAGAAGTCTGCTCTGCTCCTAAGAATAGGCAGCACCAAGTACTAGACCAGCTTTGTTTTGGGGCCAGGGACCTCTGCTGCTTAACTCCCCTCTCCCTTCCACAGTTCTGTGATGTTCTCACTGCTTTGTTATAACTGTCTTACACCAGAGACTACCTGATTGGCTCTCTGTCAGCAGACCTTTATCATCTTCTGACTGGGATAGAATGACTTCTTCTCACCTCCCAACCCTGGTGTTGATGTGTGAAGCCATGTACCTGTGATGCAGCCCCAGTGAGCCCACAGACCAGATCCTTATTGACTTTTAATGTAGAATAAAAGTATTCAGTAACCACCCCAATAAATAAATAAATAAATAGGGAAATGGCAAACCACTCCAGTATCTTTACCAAGAAAACCCCGTGGTCTGCGGGGTCATGAAGCATGAAGCATTGAACACAACTGAACAACAATGAGACATTTTTTCTTCTTTAGGTTTTGGGCTCTCCTAACACTGTGCTGTTACTACTGTCAGACCACTCCTCATCAGTCTCCTTTGCAGACAACTCCAAAATATAAATATTCAGACCTTATTTTGCTCAGAAGCTCTGATCACAAAACACCTACTGCCTCCAGACACCTCCACACTATAGGCATCTCAAACTCAGAATGTCCAAAATAGAACTCATTATATTTCCTGGAAAAACCCACTCCTCCTCCTAACTTCTCTATTTCTGCCATGTTTCTCCATTTACCCACACTCACCACCTTGGAGTAATCTTCACTCTTTTTTGTCTCCATCATCCTGCTCCCATATCCAAGTCTAATTGATTCCACCTCTACAATATCTCTCCTATCCTTCCCCTTCTCATATCAATCCAGGCATCGTGCTGGCTCAGGCCCTTATCACCTCTCACTCAGACTATTGTATAAAAGCAAACAAAACAAAATTATAATTATTCTTCACGTATCCATTCTCTCCCTTCACCAACCCATCTTCTATTTAGTTTCTAAACTGACATTGCTATGGTACAGATCTAACTCTATCAGTCAGTCAGCCAGCCAATAAACATTTATTAAGTGGCCTCTCTGTGCCTGGCACTGTGCTAAGCTCTGGAGATACAAAAAGAGGCAAAAGATAGTCCCTGCCCTCAAGGAGCTCACAATCGAATGGGGGAGACAACAACAAACAAAATGTACAAACAAGCCATGTACAGGACAAATAACAGAGGGAAGGCACTAGAATTAAGATTGAGTTGGAAAGGCTTTCTCATAGAAAATGAGATTTTTTTTGTAGCTCCTCTTCCTAGGAAGTTTGAGTGGCTCCTTGTTGTTTCGAGGATAAATTGAAAACTCCTCTGTTTGGCATTTAAAACCCTTCACTCTTTCACTTGTCTTTCTAGAGCAGCTGCTCATTGCTTCCCCTTACACTCTACCTTCTAGCACAGAGCCACCTTCCATTTCTGATTCTTTGCACAGGCCGGATCATACGCCTAGAATGCTATCTACCCCTCCTCATCTTGTATTTATGAACCTTTAGCTCCCTCCAGAGAATAGATTAAATGGCAGCTCCTACAGGAACTTTTTCTAGATTCTCCTAAAAGGGGTGGAGAAGCTGTGGCCTCAGGGCTGCATGTGGCCCTCTAGGTCCTCAAGTGCTGCCCTTTGACTGAATCCAAACTTCACAGAACTCCTCCGCCCCATTGTTTCGCGTTTACTCTGTGTTTTATAGATTGTCTGTACATTTGCTGGTTCTCCCCAGTAGAATGTAAGTCCCCTGAGGGAAGGGACTGCCTCTTTTTGTTTGTTTGTCTTTCTGTCCCCAGTATCTAGGACATGGCAAGTGTTTAATTCACACTTGCTGAATTTACTCAAATTGAATAAAGTGCTTCGAGTGATTTGAGGGTGGAAAGTTATCATTTATAGGGGAATTAGGGAAAGCTTCACCAACCAGGTAAATTTTGAGTTGGTCCTTAAAAAATAAAAGGCAAGAATTCAACAGGTTATTAAATAAATGTCAACTTCTCAAATGTATACACCCTAGTTTTCCCACTAGCGGTCTTCTGAGAGTCTCTAAAATTGAACTAAAGATACGATAGCATCCACAGGAGACTGAATATGGGAAAGAAAGAGAAGTAATTTGCAGACATGGGACACTTGGAGGGAGATCAGGCCTGCCTGGATAGAGCATCTCAAAAGAGGACTTTTGACAGCTAAAGAGGCAATAAAAAGGATTCAGTATGACTGGAGGGAGTGGGGGGAGGGACATGTGACATTAGGTAAGTCATTTCCCCTGTCTAGGTCTCATTTTTCTCACTTGCAAAATGAAGGATTTGGACCCCATGATCTCTGAAGTCCCATCTGGCATTGCAATTCTGTGATTCTGGCTGTTAGAAGCAGGAAGAGAATAGAAATGCAGGTGGAAGGCCACCTGGAACAAATTTCACCTACTTTCCAACTTGGCCCAGTTTATCCATGGATATGTATTATAAGGTAGACTTCCCATCCGTGTAGAAAAATAAAATAACAGAGGCTAAATCACACTAGTGATTTTGAAAGTGACCAGTGAATGATATGATTCAATCATCAGTATCTTCCACATTGGAGTGAATTGTTATCATCCATTTCCTCAACACAATAATTTCAGTTAGTTTTTCAGTTGTGTCCAACTCTTTGTTCCTCCTTGGGATCTTCTTGGCAGATACTGGAGTGGTTTTCCATTTCCTTCTCCAACTCATTTTACAGATGAGTAAACTGAGGCAAACAGGGTGATGTGACTTTCCCAGGGTCACAGAGATAGTGAGTTTCTAAGGCCAGATTTGAACTCAGGAGAATGAGTCTTTCTGACTCTAAGACACTGGACCACGTAGGTGCCCTAGTGTCAGGAGGACTTGAGTTCAAATCTAGTCTTGGACACTTACTAGCTGTGTGACTTTGAACAAGTCACTTCATCATTTGCCTCAGTTTCCTCATCTGTAAAATAAGCCGGAGAAAAAAGTGGCAAACCACTCTAGTATCTTTTTCAAGAAACACCAAATAGGGTCACAGAGAAAGTGTACAAGAAGAAGTGACAATAGACAAGAATCAATCAACTTGAATTTTTTTTAGCACCTGCTCTGCTCCAGTCATTGTGCTAAGCTCTGGGGATACAGAGAAAGGTAAAAACAATCCCTGCTTTCCAAGGGCTCTCATTCTAATAGGGGAAGCACCATGTAAATTACCAGGTACCTAGAAGACATAGATAGGGTAGATGCAAGGTTATCTGAGTGGGGAAGGCATTGACAGCTCGGAGGTCTAGGGAAGGTCTCCTACAGAAAGTGGGATTTGAGCTGAGATCTGAAAAAAGCCAGGACAGCAAAGGAAAGGTGCCAAGTTTGACATAAAAAAGAATTTAGAGACTAAGAGGGCACAGAACATTTCTCTTGTTTGGGAGACTTGCCCTTCAGTTCTCAAAGTCAGAGATAGAAGGGGTGGAAAGGAAGCATGAAGATGATAGGAGTAAAAACTCTCTCCTCATCTGACTCTCATTCTCCTGCCTCCCCTGCTTTACGAATGATGCATTAGCTGTGGTAAGAAGCAGATGGAGGTCTCTGAACAGAAAAGCATTAGCTGTCAAAATCCTCAGCCAATTCTGAATCCCGAATCTATGCCGTAAGACCCCAGGAGGAATTGTGTGTATGGAGTTCCAGAGTTTTCACTTAAAGACTGACCCTCCTAGAAACATGAGATGAATATCACCTGGGGACTGTTTTTGCTTTCTTTGCTCCTCTACCTATTAAAAGGAGGAACAGCCATCAGGGACCAGACAAACCAATCTGTGGTTTCCCAAGGACTTCTTGGGCTTGGAGAGGTCTGTTCCTTGCCTAAGGGTTTTCTGGGTTTGGGAGAGGCTGCAGACATGCAGTCACACAGCAGGTATTTTATTATATATTGTTTTATTACTTTTATTGATTCTATGCCAAGAGTAAAACACCATGTACAGTAAAGCATGTTCTGTTCATTCCTGTGGGGAGTCAAATCCATTATGCCAAAGTCAGGCTATCAGAGCTCAGTAAATTTGTTGAATTCAGGGAGAAGGTGAGATTTGGCCAGCAGGATGGGAACTCAGAGTTGATTCTGATTGGTTAAATGTACAATAACCCACCCCCTAACTCAACCAGGTGGTGTAGTGGATAGAGTGCCATGCCTGAAGTCATGCAGACTTGAGTTCAAATCTAGTCAAACTTATTAACTGTGTGACTTTAGGCAAGTCCCTTTACCCTGCTTGCCTCAGTTTCCTCCCCTGTAAAATGAACTGGAGAAGAAAATGGCAAAACCATTCCAATCTTTGCCAAGAAAACCCCAAATGGGGTCACAAAGGGTCAGACACAACTGGAAAACAACAACAAAACCCCCCCCTCTGGATTAATGGGTTGTTAAAACTACTCAGAAAGGCAGCAATGGAAAATAGAAGGTCATGCACTCCCTGAAAGCTACAGAGAACTCAGCACTTCTGCTCAGCGGGTGAAATGCTATAACTGCCAGGGTGAATCCAGGACTCATCCAACTCCTTATCCTCGAATAGGATCAAGATAGTGGTTAATGGAACCACCTGATGGTTAAATAGTACTTTACATTTTACAAAGTATATTAGATCCCTTATCTTATTTAATCCTTGGAACAAAGTCTTGGGAAAGGTGGTACAAGTATTATTATCCTCACTTAATAGATGAGGAAATTCAGGCTTACAGGGACTCACTCCAGAGTATATAATAAGTCTGCCTTGCACCGGAAATTTCCAATAAGATTTGTTGTTGTTCAGTCATGTCCAACTCTTCATGACCTTGTGGACCATAGTATGGCAATGCTGTCCATGGAGTTTCCTTGGCAAAGGTACTGGAATGGTTTGCCATTTCCTTCTCCAGTGGATGAAGGCAAACAGAAAGTTAAGTGACTTGCCCAAGATCATACAGCTAGTAAGTATCTGAAACTGGATTTGAACTCAGGTCTTCTTAACTCCAGACCCCGTGCCCTACCTGTCCACTGAGCCATCTAATTGCTTCAAAAGACTTTACCAATGAGATAGCCTTTTCTTTGTGATTTATTCCATTCATTTAGCTGTATTATAGTCAATCTCAACTGATTGTTGGTCACTTTCAATTCAGTTCAATACAATTCATCAACAATTAACATTAATAATTCTTGTGACCCTGCACTAGGCAATGTGCACATGAAGACAAATAGATATACATACATATCTATATATTCACACATGTGTGTGTATGTGTTACATGCATGTATATGTGTATACATATGTGTCTGTGTATGTGTACTGTACATGTACTGTATATGTATAATCCTTGAACTAAAGGAACTTATATTTTGCCTTCTTGTACATTTATATCCTTTCCTTACCTTCCACATCAGATAGATTGTAGAGTCTTCCTCAAGGGGGAGGACTCAATGTAAGAGATTGTGTTAAATGTTTTCATTTCAATTCAATAATCATTTATAAAACATCTATTGTGCTCAAGGCATTTGCTCATGTAATAGGAACATAGATGTGGTGCTTGAAAGAAGCTTAAGTCATTTAGTCATAGATTTAGAATAAGGGGAATCTATAGGACCATTGGACCCAGCCCCCCTCATTTTACCAATATGTAAAATGATACTCAGAGAGGTTAAATACTTATACAAGATCCAAGTGAGTAAGTGGTAAGAAATAGATAAACCTATGCCCCACTGACTCCAGATGCACTCATCTTTCCATTGAATCATGGATTTGTTCCCTCCAATGATTCAGATCAAAACTTTCCCATTCTATATGACTCTAGTCCATGTTTCCCCATAAGTGTGCTACAGCAGGAGTCCCCCAACATTCTAGAGGCTCTCCTCAACTTCTCCTGACATCAGAAAAATACCAGTTGACTACATAGACCACCCAACAGTTATACATCATTCCTACCACAAAATTAACCTAAATTATTTTTTTTTTGCTTTTTGGAGGGCAATTGGGGTTAAGTGACTTGACCAAGATCACATGGCTATTTTTTGTGTCTGAGTATCTGAGGCTGTATCCAAACCCAGGTCCTCCTGACTCCAGGGCCGGTGCTCCACTCACTGTGCCACTTAGCCACCCCTAAATTCTTTTTGACATGGTTTATTCCATTACAATCCAGGAAAGAACAGTTTAGAGACATAAAGATTAACCTAAAATGGTCCCTACCTTCAAAGATTTTATATTTTATGAGGGGGGGAGCTAGATATGAAAAATCAACAAATATGTAAATATGAAGTAACTTCAGGGAAGAGAAAATACTAGATACTAGGGAGATTGGGGATAAGATCTTTAGGAAAGAAATTAGAGATTTTAACAAGTGAAGGTGAATAGGGAGTAGATTCCAGGCATACATAATAGCCCATGTTGAGGCATGGAATTAGGGGGTGGAACGTCAGAGATCAAGGGTTAACTAATAGTCCAGTTAGGTTAGAATATAGTGTCTGTGGAGGGGAGTAATAAAATAAACATGGAAAGGCAAATTTAAGTCAAACTGTGGGTGGCTTTATGTTATCCTAGTGGAAATAGGAAACCACTGAAGATTTTTGGTTAGGAAAATTATATAGTCAGATCTTTGGATGGATGGTGAATAGGATATAGCAGATACTGAAACTAAGGAGATCAACTAATAACCTGTTGCAATAGTCCAGGTAAGAAATAATGAGGGTCTGAACTAGGGTGAGAGAGGCAGGAGACACTGGAAGTGAAATAAATCAGATTTGTTGAAAAAAGGGGAGTTTGGATGAAAGATGGGTTTTGGAGGAAATATAATGAACTGCTTTGTGACCATGTTAAGTTTAAGATGACAATGGTACATCCCACTGGAGATACCTAGCAGGAAGTTGTGGTATGGTTATTAGAACTGATTTGTGCAGATCCATTTACATAGAGGTGAAAATTAAATCTTTAAGACTAATGGAATCTGCCCAAGAGAAAGAGCATAGAGTGAGAAGAGAGCCTAGGATAGAGTAGTGGGGGACACCCAGCTTTATGTGTTATGAAATAGATAATGACCAAGCAAAGAAGACTGAGGAGAGATTAGGAAGGTAGGAAAAAAACAAAGATGGAAGACTTACAGAAGTCAAGGACAAGAGAGTATTTTCAGGAGATAGGAGTGGAATATAGAGCAGAATTTCCTGGACTCTAAGAGCTAAGATTGGTAAGAGGGCCTGGATGTACACACATGAAAGCTATATATGTTAAGAGTCAGATGAAGACCTCAGTAAGAACTAGGAAGGAAGTCTTCATCTGTTCCTTTTTGTTATATGATTTTGAGTTGAAGGGGCTCTTAGATGTCATGTAGCCCAACTAATTTATTTTGAGGATGAGTAGAAGTGAATCACCCAAGGTAGCATATATCTAAACCAGATCTTCTTACTCAATACATGGCTTATTGTTGAGGTAACTATGTGGATAAGTGAATAGAGTGATGGTCCTGGAGTCAGTAAGACCTCAGTTAAAATGTTATCTCAGTAACTTATTAGCTGTGTGACCCAAGGTAAGGCACTTAGTCTCTGTCTACCTCAGTTTCTCCATATGTAAAATGAAAATAAAAATAGCATCTACCTCCCAGGGTTGTTGTAAAGCAATGTTGGTAAAAGTACCTTGACAGCCTTTAAATGCTATAAATTCTATCATTACTGTTCCACTGTGCCCCGCTATTTCTCCTTTATAGTAAAAGCCCCAGGGACCACTGTAGCAACAGGCTCAATTCTTAGGTGGAACACCCTGTCTGACTATCCAAGTAAGGAAGCAATAACAGCTGGGGACAATAATGCAACCAAGGGATGCTAGATTTAGAATAATTAACCCATGGAGTGTGTCGGCACCTATGTATTGCCTTGCTCTAGGATGGTAAACTGACAGCAGAGTAAGGGAGAGGGTGAGAAAGACAGAGATTGAGACAGAGGAGACAGAGATGCTGAGATTGCAAACATACCTATACATGCTCCAAATGAAATCCAAAGGAGGAAACAATTACAAGCTAGATACCAGGGTCCAGTATAGGATGGGTGAAGTCAAAGGTTTACCAGGTCCTATTTACAAGAGGAAGAGATTCAGCAGGGTTGTTTGTCTTTGCTAAGTGATTTGGAAATGAGGATGGGAGATAGGGAAGGGGGAAAGCATTTATATAGTGCCAGATAGCACCTACTTGGATAGTTGAATGACTGAAATAGAGTGCCAGGCTTGGAGTCAGGGAGACTCATCTTCCTGAGTTCAAATCTAGCTTCAGACACTTACTTGCTGTGTGACCCTAGCCAAGTCACTTAACCCCGTTTGCCTCAATTTCCTTGTCTATAAAGTCAGCTGGAGAAGGAAATGACAAACCATTCTGGTATCTTTGCCAAGAAAATCCCAAATGGCATCACAAAGAGTCTAACACAACTGAAACAACTAAACGTTGTTATTTTGGACATGATCTGAAATTTCATTAATCTAGGGAGCTCCTAGTGAGGAAATTCCATCTATTAATAAAGAGTAGGAATTATTCTGAAATGTATAATCTGAAAGAATAACTTAAGGTACAAGTGACTTTCCTAGGGTCATACAGGAATTATGTGTCAAAGACAAGAATTGAACTTAAGTTTCCTTGTTTCTGAGGCCAGCTCTCCATCCTCTCTATCGTATGGTGGGTGGCCACTGGCATGGTGGAAGTGATCAGGATTATGGTGTTGTTGGTGGTCCTCCTCATCATCAGCAGCATTGTCATTGTCGTCATGGTTTCTTAATCCAGGAGTCACTTAATCTGGTGAAATCACAGATCCAGATCCCATCCTACTCAAATCAATACATCAATTGTCATTCATTATTATGAAATATTTTTTTCTCGGCTTGTTCAACAGAATTTGAGTAAAAATATTCTCAGCAATTGTCACTCTATTGCTACTGTTCTTTTTAATTCAATATTCTATGGCATGGGTAGATGAAATAATTGCTTTTGGCAGCTGAATAAAAGTATTGAGGTATAATCCTGGAGTTAATGAAAGTGTCTTCTGGACAACTCCAGTAGCATAGAAATGACAGAGATTATACATATATACATATATATATATATATATATATATATATATATATATATGTGTGTGTGTGTGTGTGTGTGTGTGTGTGTGTGTATGTGTGTGTGTGTATCTGGTCACAGAGGATTTTGGAGATTATGTATATTTAATATGACAATATCTATTAAAATGTTGATCAACCTAGAAATAATACTGACCCATTAAGTTTTTATAAATCAATATTATTTCCGGATAATTGTGGACCATGGTTTACTATAACGATCCTGTTCCTGTATCATTAATTATTGAGTTTAGTTCTCAATGGTATTTTAAGGTCTACATAGGTAATTGTCATCTGTCAATTCATGAAAGACAGGAAGCTTCTGATGTAGACTTCTAGCTAGTAGATCTTGCCTCTCTCTAGGTATTCAGAACGTGCTAACTTATTGCAGCTTACAGTGATGTGTAATATAGTTTCTGGTATTCTCTTGCAAAGTCTGCATTGATCACTAATATTCCTTCAGAATCATCCTTCTGTAATTTCTGATGCTGATGACTTTGGTAGTAAACTGCCATTCTAAAGCCCTCCATTTCTATAGACAAATCTACCTGAGTCATTGGTTCAACACCTCTTTGAGGGTCAGCTAAGTGGTACCATGGATGGAGCTCTAGGTCTGGAGTCAGTAAAATCTGAGTTCAGATTTGGTCTCAGATACTTAATAGCTGTGTGATCCTGGACATGTCACTTCACTGTAGCCTGCCTCAGTTTCCCCAACTGTAAATGGAAATCATTATAATATAAGCATCAACCTACCAAGGTTATTGTGAGGATCAAATGAGATAATATTTGTAAAGCACTTAGTACAGGGGTGGGGAACCTGTGGTATTCAGGCCCCATGTGGCCCTCTAGGTCCTCAAGCATGGTCCTGCAGTCAAAGGGCCACACTTGAGAACCTAGAGGGTCACCTGTGGCCTCCAAGGTGCAGGTTCCCCTTCCCTGACTTAATACAATGCCTGGAATATAATGGTGCTTAATAAATGCACGTTACCTTCCCTGTTGACATATTATTGCCTCAGTGTATGTGAATATTGCCCATGTAGGACCTTTCAATTCCACTATTGGATCTTAGTTACATTGTAGTTACATTCAAGGCATCTGATGCAATGTACCTATTATCAGCCTTTGCTATTGCTCAGTGAAGTCTAGCATTCAATTTATATAAAAATATTTATAGCAGTTCTGTGTTTGTGTGTGTGTGTGTGTGTGTGCGCACAGATAATGAACTGGAAACTAAGAGGGTACCCATCAATCAGGGGAATGTCTGAGCAAAGTATGAAGTATATGAATATAATGGAATACTAGTTTGCTTAAGAAGTGATGAAATGGATGGTTTCAGGTTTCAGAAACACCTGGGAAGATTTATATAAATTATATAGAGTAAAGTGAGTAGAACCAGGAGAATAATTTATATTATAATAACAACATTGTAAAAAAAATTCTGGAAGACTTAAGAATTCTAACCAATGATTCCAGAGGACTAATCATGAAGAATGCTAACTACCTCCAGACTACCTCCCCTAGAAGGGACAGAATGAGGAATGAGATGTACAGTTGGGGACATGATCAAATTGGGAATTTGTTTTACTTAACTCTATAGATTCATTACAAGATTCTCACTTCTGTGTTTTGCTTTCCCCACCCCCTTTATAGTGATAAATGAATTACTGACAAAGCACTTTACCAGATTCCTCTCAGATTAAATCTTCTTCCCACCTTTCTTAAAAGAAGGCATCCTATATCTAATGCCAAAAGACAAGGCCATCAGTGGGCCCTCCAAATAAAAGTCAACTAAAATTTATGTATGTTTATGTACAAATGAAGCTTTGTCACAGGTGGGAAGAGCGGTGAGACAGAAAATAAATTTTTAAAATTTCTGTTAGAAAATGAAGTCTACTTGTTCCAAAATATTTCTATACATTTTAACCTGTTTATCATGTGTTCTGAAAATGTCAATTTTCTTCTTCCTTTTTGGCAAGGAAGTTTAACATTTCTATAACTACCTTATCATGACAGTTTTGTATTTCATTAATATTGTGTAGGTTTCTTTTACAATACTTTTTAATCTATTATTTCCATTTCACAGTTCCAAAAGTGTGTACACTTAAACTTGCATTACACAGGAACTAATTGCTTTAAATATGTTATTCTCATTAAGCTTTGATTTTAGGAAAACAGTAAGTCTCTTGGCATATTCAGTAACAGCTTTCTCCTTGATAGTTAAATGCTCCATGTTTCTTGCCTAGAGGAGACCAGAGTGTTTGTAGTACCACCTTCCTCGACTCTTTAAATTTGAACTATATATTGAAACTCAAAACAATTATTCTCTATTTTTCCCTACCTTGGGTTAAGAATTTTATACTTCTCAAGTCCAAAGGACATTTTGATAGCATTAAAGATTGCATGAGCTGAAGCAGTTGTTTAATGTGGTAGAAACAGGTTGATCCTTGATCCACTATGCTTGATCCAAGCATATCAAGTGGTGAACAGGGAGTTTTTCTTCTACTCTAATTTGGAAACCTTACTTAGTTGTACTCAGGAGAGATGGCAGTGCATTTAGGGTTGGGCTGATAGATTTAAACTATCTCTGTAAAAAACAAAAATCCTATTTCCTAGAAATTGTTCTTGACGTCATTGCGTTGGTAGCATGATTTAAGTAGAAAGCAATTTTCACATAGATATGAAATACTCTGAAGTTCTCACTATACCTTGGGTCTATTTTATATGTACTTGCAGTGCATGGATAAGTCATAATTGCAGAATAGAATCAAAGGCTTGGTAATCAATAATGGCAATGTAAACTAGTGGAGTGTATAGTGCTGGACTTGGAATTCTAGAGCCCTGAGCTCAATCCTGCCTCAGCCACTTAGTAACTGTATGACCCAGGATAAGTCATCTAACCTTCTATGCTTCTATCCTCCTCTTCTGTAAAATGATGATGACAATAACCCCTACCTTCCAAGATTGTTGTAAGGATCAAATAACATTTTGTATATAGCTGTACATATGTATATGTATGCCTATATATGTAAATATATACGTAAAACACTCTGTAAACCTTATAACTTATATAAATTCTAGCTATTCAAAGTTATAACACTTTGGGATGGTTTGTTCAATAATTATCAAATTGCCAATAAGTTTTTCTTTACACCCCTTGCCCTTTATGGCATGGTCTTTTTACTCTTTAGACAATGCATAGTTTATTGTTGTTTTTCAGTCATGTCCAACTCTGTGTGACCCCATTTGGGGTTTTCTAGGCAAAGATATTGAATGGTTTGCCATTTCCTTCTCCAACTCATTTTACAGATAAGGAAACTGAGGCAGACAGGGTTAAATGATTTGCCATGGGCAAGTATTCATGGATTTATACTAGTAAGTGTCTGAGACCTGATTTGAATTCAAGAAGATGAGTTTTCCTGACTGAGTCCAATGCCCTATCCACTATGCAGCCTTGCTGCCTGGTAATACATATATTATGTATTACATATATAATATCCACAAGTATTTGTGTTTTTTTAGTTATATAAGCTTTCATTGTTTTCTATAATGCACATAAATATGTAATTGGTTTATATTTGGAGGGCTTACTGATGGTCTTATCTTTTTACATTAGATATGGGATGCCTTCTATCAAGAAAGGTGGGATGAGGATTTAATCAGAGGAATCTGGTGAAGTGTTTTGCCAGCAATGCATGTATCACTGTGAAGTATCTGAGCCAGTAATCATGGATCTTCTCTGGCCCTATCACTTTGTAGTTTGCCAAGAAGCTAGAGTTTCAGTCACCTCCCTTGACATAACTAAATTGTGCTAGTAGCACACAAATTTTCTGTTTCTTGTTTGATCCAACTTGTCTCTTCATTATGTAGGAGTTTTTAAAACCATTTAGATGATGAGACATTTTCCACATAATTCTTCTCTCTGTCCTCTGGTTTCTTTCCTCCTTAAGCCTCTGTAGTAAAGTTTTTTTTTTAATCAGTGGTAATTTTTATGTTGTTTATACTACTTTGTCTCCCTGTATTGCCTTAATTTTTTTTTTACTTTTGCTTTCAACTGCTGATGAAAGACTCTAGAATTTCTGACAGACTTGTGTTGTCTGGATTCCATTCTGTGTATCCTTTTATTGTCTTCAACCGAAGGCTATGACATTCAGTGTTTGTTTGTTGTTGTTGTTGTTTTACTACAAGAACCAGAAAAATATTGATCCAATTTCTCATTGCCTTTGCATAGATGATCAATAAGTCCCTTCTGCCCATGATTGTGTTCTGCCACAGTTATGTCCTTGATAGGTTTACTGGTAGCTTATGATTTTAGACAGATAGTGTGTAGTTTTTGCCATAGTAACTAGCACCGTAATATATTGTTGTATGCAGGTCCCAAAATATTTTTATATTTCCTGTCAAATATGTTCATTCATAATTTTTATAGTCAATGTCAGGTTTTAATTTTTTTTAAATACTGATAATACTTTTAGTCCAATTAGTCTTCTCATTGGATTCATTCCATTAAACTTAAAAAGAACTTTTTCAAAATTCCTCTCTAAATATACCTATCTCCTTTTCAAAATCATCTCTTTAATTATTAGGGATAATTTCTGGAGTATTAAAGAAAGCAAAGATCTTCAACAATCTGAATTTTTCAACTTCCCCTTCTTTGGATTTTAGTAGTCTTTTGATGTTAGCTTTTATTTCACCTAATCCAAAATCAGGAATTAGGTTATTTCTTACAAATGCTTTCATCTGGTCTGTACTACACTGCTAAATTACTGAATGATTTGTAACTAAGGGTTCTAGGTATCAAAAGCAATAAGAAGCTTTTGTCTATAATAATAGTGGCACATACTTAAATATTCATATTTTCCAGTCCACTTCATGCATGCTTATGTTCTACTTGTTTTCATGATTAACAACATCAGTGCTGAATCACTTCTTGTCAGTGGGGTAATCATATTTCCTATTTGTTCTCATATATCTTGCCTCCCTTTGGTCTCAGATCGTACAACAGTGACATTTGTTCCATTATCTTCCATATCAACTTAATCATCATGACACTTTCAAGTAGAAACAGTCTATAACCCTATGCCACTCCATTTATTGGCTCTTAGGACCACATTATTATAATGACCAAAGTGCTAATTCAATCAATAGTACTGAAAGAGTCTATTCATCAATATTTCAGGTCTTCATTGATGCTGTAACAGTTTCAGAGAACAGAGTCACCACTATATGCCACCTTGTCTGACATTATCCTATTTTGTCATTGCCCTCTGTCCCCTTCCTCTACCACATGGAAAATATGTTGTACTTTGAGCTGGAGGCATTATAATTGTTATCATTAGTATTACTATGCTTTCTACCCCATGGAACTCTTATAAAGAAACTATTTTGTGCAAGCACCATAGAAGAGCAGAAAGAACATTGTATCTGATGTCAAAAAGTGTAGGTTCCAGGGGCACCCAGGTGGCACAGTGAGTAAGAGCGCAGGCCCCAGCGTCGGGAGACCTGGGATCGATTTCGGCCTCAGATACTCAGCACACACACACACACACACACACACACACACACACACACACACACACACACAAAATAAGTGGCCATGTAACCTTGAGCAAGTAACAACCCCAATTGCTAAAAAAAAAAAAAGTGTAGGTTCCTATGGTGATTATGCTACCTGTATGACCTTGAAGAAATCATTTAGTCTCTTTGTGCCTCAGTTTCATCATCCATAAAATGAAGAAGCTGGTCTGGATGGCTTTCTAAAGTCCCTTTCAGCTTTAAATGATCTTTAAATCACTATAAAAATGTATATGATTATTAGTACTGTTACCAAGAGTACAAGTTGGAAAGTAATTATACTAAATACTCTCACTTCTATAACACTTAATGGTTCACAAACCAATTTCCTCCTAACAACCCTAGGTGTAGGAATAGTAAGTTTTCTATATCTTTTTATAGAGACAGTTGGAACTCAAAACAGTAAAGAGACTAACTTTAGGGTTACTTAGCTACTAAGGGTCACAGGCAGAACTCAAACCTAGTTCTCCTGAATCTAATCCTGGCTCCAGTTCCACCACAGTGCCTTTTCACCAAAATTGAGGGAATAATCAGGAATGTATGCCCAGGATTTTAAAGCCAAGTTTCAGAGTTGAGCAAGGAAAGATGGAATAGAGATGGCATATGGAAAAAAGACAGGGAAACTGACACAGTTACCAAGACAATGGACCAAGACAAGGTATGTGTAAAGCTTGAGGGAACTGGGGAAGGAAGGAAGAAAATGTTTTATTTAACAGCCCATGCCTTCTTGAGATTTATTTTTTTATCCATGAGTTGATGCATGGCAGACACAACTCTTTACTCCCTGAAAGCAGCTAGATTGCTGAGATTTAGAAACTGGTTGGATAAAATAATTCACTTAGTGGATTCCTGGCTTACAGATTCTAGGGAACAACTTTTCCTTAAAGTTTTTCCAGAAGAAAAACAACTAAAATGTCCATAGTCTCTGATCCAGCTTTGCCACTACTAATGTAAATTTCAAGATGGTTGAAAAATGAGGGGAAAGACCTATTACAGCGTGGAGTAATGAAATGAACTCAAAATGGATTTGGAGTCAGAGAACCTGCATTTAAAATGCAACTCTGCCCTGTAATTATATGATCATGACTTCTATGAATTTCCATCTCATCTGTAAAATCAGTAAGTTGTTCTGCAAGGTCCCTTCCTCATCTCAATCCATGATCCGATTGTCACTCTAGTGGCTACAGGTATTCACTGTGGGGTCAGGGTCCAGTTTGCTAGCTGCTCCCCATCACTGTCTCCTCCCTACTCTCTTTGACTCTAGGGATTCAATCAGCTACACCTATCAAAAGAATTAATTAATTTTTCATCCCCTAAGGTCCACTGTGATCCTTTCCTCTATTGCTTTATAGAGTTTATATTAAGTGACAAGTTAGGGGTGTGATCACAGTAGCTCAGACTTTAGTCAGGAAAATTCCCCAACATTTAAGCAGAGAACTCTGCCTAAATTTGAATTTATCTCTAAGTAAACCATGACCTCTTAATGGTTGAAGCAAAAATCTAAGTTAATAGAAACCCTGAGACAAAGAAACATGCCGAGTATATTGCAGTGTCTATTAATGGATAGGCACTAGGAGGTGAAGTTGGGTGAAGAGTAGACTTTTTCTTGAAGTTTCCCCCAGTAGCATCTTGGTCTGGTTCTGAGATATCTATAAAGACCATTGGTCCTTCTTGAGATCTATTGTCTTTGAAATTTTTTTCTCCTTTCACCTATTACCCCTGTGTCATCAATTCCTTCAATCTCAGCACTCAAAGTCCCCCTAAATCACAGTCTGTCTCTTACAGATGACATTTCTTTAAATACCACAGGGCTTGACTCAGTTTTACCTTCCAAGCTCAAAAGATTAAGATTTCTTCAAAGCATTCTCAAGGCTGAAGAGGCTTGTACCTCTGAACTATAAATCAACAGAGACTAATCAGTTTTCAAACCATTATTACACTACATATCAATCAGCAAACCTTTATTAAGCACCCACTATATTCTAGGCATAGGGGATACAAACATAAAAATAAGAAAATCTTTTCCTTTAAGAGGCTTACCTTTTACCAAAATATTCATAGTAGCATTTTTTGTGTAACAAAAAACTGGGGGGGAAAGATATCCATCAATTGGGTAAACAAACTGTGGTATATTAATAGGATAGAATGCTATTAAATCCTAAGAAACAAAAAATGTGAGGGATTCAGGCAAACTGAGAAGGCATGAACTGATGCCAAATGAAAAATGCACAACTAAGAAAATAATGTGCATAATGACTAAAATAGTATGAGGGAAAGGAGCATGAAAAGACATCAGAAATCAGATTCATGCAAGGACTGATGTTGATTTCAGAGAACCAGTGACATATTTCCCTTCTATCCCTAGAGGTGGTGAACTTGGGAAGCAGAATGCTGCATACATTGTCAGACGTGGTTGATGCATCTGATGTGTCTATTCTCTTTAGTTGATTCTCCTTGTTTCAAAGGGAGAGTTCTATGCTGGGTGAGGTTTTTAAAAAGTTAGAATCATATTTTGGAAAAGAAGAAACTTTGTAAGAAGTCAGGGGAAAGAAGCCATTGATAAGAAAAAAAATCCCCATTATACACCAAAACACTTCCAGTGGTACTTTTTGTGGTAGCAAATTAGAAATAAAGTACATATCTGTTGACTGGGGAATGGCTCAACAAATCCTTGTGTTATATAAATGTAATGGAATATTACTCCACTCTAAGAAATTATGACTATAAAGACTATAGAGAAACATGGAAAGATTTACATGAACTGATGCAGAGGGAAGTATAGCCTAGAGAACAGTATAAACAATGACTACAACAATATAAATGTAAAGAACAGCCACAAAATAGCTAAGAATGAATGCTGGAAAATTATAAAGAATAAACATAGCTTGATAGAAAAGAAATGATAATATATTCCCACTCCATTCTTTAACAGAGGTGGGAGGCACATGGATGTGATACACAGAACATACCGTATTTCACCACATAACCATCACAGATTTTATGCCAATTATTTTTCACAAAAAAAGTGGTGGGAGACCATTATGTGAAGCTCTTAGAAATTGTGCCAGTATTACTTAAAAATCCTTTATTTCTGAATTGTCTCTAGTGCAAGATTAGGATGCATAGAAAACTGGTGAATATATGTTAAAATTGAATACTGACAGTGCACATGCCTTGAGAATTCTAGGCTCATGACTCACAATGCACAAGATATAAATGCATAGAAACATGCCACTGGTGAATACATTGCTGCTCTGTTTACCTTTTAAGAGGTCTGATGATGAACAGAATTATGCCATGGGAAAATTATTGAATGAAAGGTCATAAACTAATTTTTGGACTGATAAAAACAGGGTGCAATTATTATACTGTGGTTACAATTATATGGTGAAATGTGATATTTTCAAACCATAATTTTCAGACATCTTCAAAGCATTGATTAATTTTACTGATTTTTTCCTATTTTTTATGTGATTATTATTTAGAATGACTCTTAGGGATAGAGAGAAGAAAGAACATTGGGAAAAATTTTAGTGATGTAAAAACAAAAGATATCAATAAAATTTTATTTTAAAAAAAGATAGACTTCCTCTCTTTCAGGTTCACTCCCTGCTAGAAAGGGTGACAGAAAAAAATATATATGTAGGTGGAAGCTAGGGAATGTGGATTCCTTAGTGGCGCCCCAGTGGTGGGCACAACTGGGCTCACCCCATTGCCTTGATGGAATCAGTAGAATGAGTGCTGGCCTCCTGTGAAGACTTGCAGCATCACTTGGAGCTCATAAGAGTTGGGCTGTGGTGGTGACTGATTGCTTCTGAATGCTGCTTGTGTCGTTGCTCCTTCCAAGTGTGTAATTAGGGGCAGTGGGAGAGAAACAGAATCCTGCTCTTATATCAGCTTTTGTGAGTTTTGGATTAAAGGAGAAGGGGTGGGGCTGGACAGGATGCACAGCTGTTCTTTATAACCTTGAAGTTTAGGAACAGGATGAGATGAGGAAGCTATTTAAATGGCCAAAGAAGGGATTTGAGCTAGATTTCAGAAAGAACTTTCTGCTAGTGGAAAGAAGACTAAAGATGAAATCAGAGAATCTGGAATCATACACTGGCTTTGCTATTCCCTACTTCTGTAACCTTGGGCAAACCATGTCTCCTTTGTAGGCTTTGGGTCTGGAGTCAGGCTGATGGCTTCAAATACGGTCTTAGATACATATTTGCTATGTGACCCAGGGCAAGTCACCTAACTTCAGTTTCCTCAGCTATAAAGTGAAGATGATGATAGCATCTATCTCCCAGGGTTCTTGTGAGATTCAAGTGAGATAATGATTCTAAAGCACTTAGCACCATGGCTGAGTATTAGCTATTATCTGCAAAATAAAGGGGTGGAGCAGGGAGAGAGAGGTTAAACCAGATGACTGCTAAGGGCCCATCAGCTTGAAGTCCTGTGACCCCATGAGACTTAATAAACTAGGGCAAATAGATGAACATGATATAGATATAGATAGAACCCCTATCAAAGTTGGGTAAAACAAGGAAGTAGGTAGCAGAATGGGATGACCCCCAGAAGGCTATGTATTTCTAGCTCCAGTAGAAATATGCTTATAGTAAATAGCATTTTTTTTTCTGTTTGCATGGAGATTGCCTGGAACTTTCCCCAGAGAAGTTGGGTGGAACATGTTTATTTTGTGGCTATTAAGAAGCTCTCCGACAAGTAGCAGATGGTCAACTTCCCTCCATGTATGCCCAAGCCTGGTAGGCACTGAGTGTAGCAATAGCATTACCCCTGTGACTGCAGTTAGCAAAGATGGGGGCGGGAGATGCACAAAAGCTGGACTAATGGCTTCTCCCCCTTGAATTTCAAGCACAAACACTACAGATGTAGTTCTCAGAGGCATCCCGCTGGACAGAGACAATTCTGCAAACCACTAGCAGCCTCCCCTACCCCCATCCTCAAAGCATAGGCTTTGCCTCCTCCAGCTTACCCTCCCTGTCTTAGAATGTTCACAAAAGCCCGAGATTCTTCTCTGATGGGAGTGTGTGTGTGTGTGTGTGTGTGTGTGTGTTTCATTGTCTGTGCTTTGGGTATCAGGTTTGCCAATTCTTGCACCCTTGTACTTAGCTTCTTTAGCTGCCCAAGTCCCCTTGCCTAGATCAGGGATCAACGAAGCTTTTCCCCTTGTCTCTGCAGCTCAGCTTTAGACTTTTGTCCCAGCCAAAAGAATTTTCTACCTAGGCTTGAAGCAAAAGAAAGAAAAAAAGGAGTAGCAGTAGGAAGTGGAGGAGGAAGAGGAGGTGGAGGAGGGAGAGAAGGAGGAAGAAGAGGAGCTAGCTTTTAAATAGTACTTTAAGATCTGCAGAATGCTTAACGTATATTATCTCATTTGATCCTCATAACAACCTTGCCAGATAAGTGCTGTTATTATCCCTAATTTACAGACAAAGAAACAGAGTCTGAAAGCAGTTAAGTGACTTGCCCAGGGTCACATAGCCCACAAAGAACTGAGACAAGATTTGAATTCAAATCTTCCTGACTCCAGGTCCTGTATTCTATCCATGGTGCCATATCTAGTAGCTAATCATGATGAACTTGATTAGGGGACAGGAGGAAAGAGATAGAGCCCACAGTGGTCACAGCCTCCACCATTCATCCCCTGGACCTGCTATTGGTTCTGTCTGAAGGTGGATCTACATTATACTTTCTGCTCCTGTCTTAGTATCCCAAGACTTCTTGAATCTTGCCTAAGGTTCAGTTACAATGAATGATTCTTGGATTTTCACCTGTGTCTTAACTGTTAGTTGATTCTCATATGACCACTGGTTTCCCCAAAAGATGTGCCTATAAATTATCAGGAAAACTGCGTATATAGATGTATAGAATCTCAGAGATGGGTGGGACTTCAGAGAACAGCTAATGGACAATTCATACCTGAACAGAAAGCTTGCGCTTAAATGTTTACTATATACCAGGCATTATGCTAAGTGTTCTGGCATGCAAAGAAAGTAAAAAAACATTCTTTATCCTCAAAGACCTTACATTCTCATGGGAACAACAGCGGAAAAATGCCTGGCCAGGGTCATACAACCACTCTGTAACAAAGGTGGTACTTGAACCCAGATCTCTCTACTCCAAGCCCAAGTCTCTATCCACTGGGCAATTCTACCTCTCATTGAACTCATAATCATAATACTAATTCACATTTCGACAGCAATTTAAGATATACAACAGTACTTTATTGATAGCAACATTGTAGTAGTAACCTCATTACTCTAACATTACTGTTAAAAAAAATCTCTGTGAAGATGTAGGAAACCTTCCATGAAAGCAGACAGACAACAGGAAATAGAACCCCGGTTCAATTCCACTTCTAGCAAGTTACCCAAAATCTTGGTGCTCCTCCCCACAGCTCTGGAAGGCTATGAGTTGCAGAGAAGATACCAACATGAATTGGTGGAAGGAGGTTGTTCATTGAAAGTTTCCAGGACCAGCAAAATCATAGGTTTGCTCAAAAGTAAGAAAAGAAAGAAGGGAGGGCAGAAAGGAGCAGAAGGGAGATGTGAGTCTGTAGCGGTTATGAACTAATTTGCCTTTTGGAAGGAAGAGAGTTAAGTTCTTATCTTAAATTCTATCCTACTACCTCTTCAACAAATAAATGAATTAAAAAATAATTAAATGATAAATAAATATAAAAGCACTTCTTATACTTTAAAATACCTTCATTTCAGAGCAATCTGAAGAGGTGTGTCCTCTTGAATCATTGGGTGAAAATCCCTACCCATTGACTTCACACAAACCTAAATCCCCTCATCCTTGTGATAATGGAAGCAGGGTTGGAAAACCTTCAACCACGAGGCTACATGTGGCCTTCTGGGTCCTTGGGTATGGCCTTTTAACTGAGCCCAAGTTTTATAGAATATATCCTTTTATTAAAGGAATTTTTTCTGTGAAGTTTGGATTCAGTCAAAGCACTGCACTTGAGAACCTAGATGACCACATGTGGCCTTGATGCTGCAGTTTCCCCATGCCCTGCAATAGGGAAAGAAATTCTGTTTATATTCAACAGCCAGGAGTTCATAGCCTCTCCTTGATGTTTTAGACTCAAGTGATATGAAGACAAAACACAAATATACCACCTAGCAACTTACATTCCATTGGGGTGATGCAAAATGCAAATATGATAATGTGAGTCTGGAGAGAGAACTCCATGGCTAGGGAAACCAGGGAAGGTTTCCTGTAGAGGTGGCCCATCCACTTAACCTTGGAGGGAATTCAAGATTCAAAGAAGCGTCAGTGAGGGGATGAAGCAAACCAGGCATGGGGCACAGCTTACACCAAAATATAGAGGCAAGAGATAATCCCTAGGGTTGTGTAATTTGTAAGAGTGGGGATAGGGTGGAGTGGGGAGGGAACCTGGACCCCAGACCCACCTTACTTTGACTTTAAATCAGAATCACTCCTTCTATTGTTACCTAACCTACTAATTCTCCCAGGGTTGCCTAGATTCTTCCTACAGGAATCCTCTTGACTAGTCTTTCCCTTGGTACTGAGCACTCATCCTCTATCCTTCCACCCCATGAGTACTCCTATCCCCATCAGCATAAAGAAGCATTGCTTTCCTTCCTCTGGATCCTGTTTTATTTTCAAAAATCCCTCAACCTTGACTTTATTCCTTCACAGCTCTGGACAAAAGGAATCACCAGCTCACCTAGTCAAGTTCAGAAGTTAAAGGATGCCACCCTTGTACACATAATTAGCCAAGCGCAGAATTAGCATAACTAAAAAAAATATGAATGAAAACACCTGTCAGTGTTTACTGTTAAACTTACCTTGCCCTTTTTGGCTTGCCAAATCCACAGAGGTTTTTTAGAGAATCAGTTCTAAGATATACCTATTATTTCCTGCTAGGAACTATGCTTGGGCACTATTTTCATCTATCTTGGTACTGTTCCTTTAAATCAGACGGCTGAAGACAATTCCAAAAGACTCATGATGGAAATGCTATCCACATCCAGAGAAAGAACTATGGAGTCCGAATGCAGAATGAAGGATATTAGTTTCCATTTTTTTTTCGTTTTGTTTTCATACCTTTCCCCTTTTGTTCTGTTTCTTCTTTCACAACACAACTAATGTGGAAATATGTTTCCATGATTGCACATGTATAACCTATATCAGATTGTTTACCATCTTAGGGAGGGGGAGAGGAAAGGAGAGAGAAAAATTTGGAACTCCAAATCTTATAGAAAATGAATGTTGAAAACTATCTTTGCACATAATTGGAAAAAAATAAATATTATCTACCAATCATATGGTTGCCACTAGATAGACAGTGGTGCCTTGATTATGGCCCAATAGGCTGCCTGTAGTTGAGGTTAGCTTCAACAAGAGGTATAAAGTAGTTTCTCCATAGTCTGTTCAGTCAGTCTGATCCCAGGAAAGAAGAACTCAGCCAAAATATTATTAGTTGGCTCATACTGACTATTTCTGGACTAGTTGTACCTCTAGGAAGCCCCGGGGAAATGAGACTCGGTGATCTGAGCTAAAGGGATGATGTGACTGTTGCCAGTTACTGACTCTGCCAGCTGAGACTGAGCAACCTTGCCTGGGCAAGAACTTGTTATCAAAAAAAAATGTCTCCACTACAATAAGACCACAGATTTCACTGACAAAAGATCCTGATCTGATTCTCTTGGCACATGGCATCTATTTAGGGATAGGGCAGGGTAGTTGGGGGGGGGGGCGGGGGAAGGAGGGAAAATGTCCCACCCTGTCATTTCAGTGATGCCAGAAATTCCATAGAACTTTAGATTTAGAGGGGGAGGTTAGATCTAAGATTATCTAATACAATTTCCTCATTTCATATTATATATATAATATTAATTCTATATAATATATTATACATTATATTATATATACATTTCATATTATATATTATATCTTAATTATATATAATATTATATATGTATATATAATATGAAATGAGGCCCAGAGAGTGACTTGCCCAAAGTCATATAAGTAATCAGTGACAAAGCCAAAATTAGAACCAAGATCCTCTGACTCTAGATTCAAGATTATTTCCACTGCACCATACTGTCTTCTCTCTGACCAAAGCAGATAGGGAACTCTTCTGAGACATAGTCTTGAAGAGCTGCCTCAAGGACTGAGAATAGCAGAGAAGTGCTCAGCCAGGGCAACAATCTGTAACAAAAGAGGGGTTTAAACCCAGGTCTCATTACTCCAAGCACAGGTCTCCATTCACTGGGCAATTCTACCTTTCAATGAACCCATATTTGTAATACTAATTGATATTTTCACAGCAATTTAAGATATAAAAAGTGCTTTACTAATATCAATATTGTACTTGTAATCTGGTGACTCTACATCACTTTTAAAAAAAATCTCTGTGAATATCTAGGAAATCTCCTATGGGAGCAGACAGAAAACAGAATCGATGAGATACATCCCAAGAAATTAGACTGACCTGACCCTCAATAGGACAATGAGAGAACAGTGGAAGTTGTCCTATAACAAATGCACTTGAGTTTGATACTCAAAAATTATTATCTCAAATGGGGTTAAAAAATGTCCTACATAACTGAAAAATGACTGAACAGCAATTATTTTATTATATCATGTCACGGTATGTTTTATGTTTTGTTATATATAATTATTTATGTTTTGTGTTATGTTTGTTATGTTGCCTTATGTTACAATTATGTCATTAGTTTTTGCTTCCTGTCTTTCTTAAACTATATCCTCCAGAAGATTGGCATCACAAACCTACTTTCTCTAATCTTTCATCTTTTCCTATCTATTGGTTCCTTCCCTGTTGCTAACAAACATACCCAGTTCTCCCATATGTTGAAAAAAACAAAACCAAAAAATTTCACTTGAACCTGCCATCCCTAATCCTCTTTCCCCTAATGCATCTTCTTAGCCTCCAAGTCTTGTCCATAACATTCTTCACATCTATCCTCTTCTCTCTGTTTACACAACCACCACCCTAGTTCAGGCCCTAGTTCACCTCTCACCTAGACGACTAGATAAAACATACCATCTCAAATTTCCTATCTTTTATCAAGGATCATTTCCCATAAACCCTGAAACTAGATTCTATTCCTGGAATGAATTCCTTCATTTTCTCTGAGTTCTAGAATCCCTAATTTCCTTCAAGACTTAGCTCAAGTGCCACTTCTACATGAAGCCTTTTCTGATCTCTCCAATTTCTGGTGCCTTTTCTCCCTCTCACCCCCCAAATTTTTTGTATTTATTTTGTAGAAATGTTGTATACACTCCATAAATATGTATATATGTATACATGCATACATATGTACACACACATTATCTTCCCCAATGGGATATAAGGTCCTTGAGGGCAGGAAAGCTTCATTTTTCTCTTTGTATCCCCAATTCCTAGTACAGCAGCTAGCACATAGTAGCAACAATAAATACTTGTTGCTTGGTTGATTGTCTTCTTTTCTCTACCCTTGGGATTCAGACTTCTAGGAGAAAGGAGGAGACAATATGACAAGAGACGGCATGGGGAAATGTAATGCCATGACCAATGCCAAACAGTAACAACCAAGGTCCAATAACTACCATGACTCCCATATACGTGCAGGCATTAAGAGCAGTGAGACAACCACTGGGGAAACCAGCACAACTGGGATAGGTTCTGATCCTGGGCACTGGGAGCCATGAATGGAAAAGATCCAGTATAGCTACGTCTTCCATTTACAAGGAATTCTATTTGGTGAACTTGAAGAAGCTGCCTCTCGTTTTTAGTCCCCAATTTTAAAACAATGAATGGAAGATCTTTATTGTTTACCCTTTTTCAGTCCAAGACCAAGAGTAAACTTTACTGCCTTTTGCCTATTCCTTTCCATAGACAGTGGGTATGAATAGATTGGAAGTGTTTCCTATTAGCATAGTCTCAGGGATTGGAGAAAGCAAAAGGGCAAAGACACAATGAAGTAAATTCATGTATTTCCTTTGTATTATCGAACTATTATTGTATTATTAAAGCCCATGTGATCACAACATGGTTCAAGTGTCTGAATATATGAAAGCATCAGAAATCACTTAAGGATCTACTACAGGGTGGGGTGCCTCAAATATATAGTGGAAGCAAATTTCATATCTGATATTATAAGTAGTGTTCAATTTCATCCACTAATCTAAATGGAGAAGCAGTCAGTGAGGTAGGTACTAATTAACATTGCATTAGGACTATTGCAGAGTGGAGTTAGCTATAAGGGAAACAGTCTAAATATTTGCAGAATAAATGCCCTCCTGCAGCCCAGGAGGATACTATAGCCTCATAGGAAAAATACATCTCTGCCAAAATGTATCAGAAAATAACTTACAAGACCCATAAGCTATAGGCTCAAGTAGAATATCACTCATGGGCAATTCAAATATTGCATTCAGCTAACTGGACTCCCTTGCTGGATAATTAATACATTAATACATATTATCTTTCTATTGACTTAAGGAAAGTAGCATTGGAGCCTCAAAACCAAAGTACCCCATATGGAAACCAGTGTCACACACAGATAGGGAAGCTTGGACATTAAATTAAGTGACTCATCTAAGTTGTTTTTGCAAGCAAGTATAATATGCATGACTTGAACACAGGTTTCATAGGATTTAGATCTAGAAGGCACCCAAGGGATGTAGTCCAACTGCCTCATTCTAGAAATGAGACCCAGAGATGGAGACTAATTTACCCAAAGTCACACATTTATTAAGTAATGAAGTCAGGATTCAAATCCAGGTCTTCCAGCTCTAATTCCAGTATTTCTTGCATTGTTGCATGTGTTTCATTCCCCACACTCTAAATTGAATCTCAACAGAAGATCCTATCTTAGACATGGTGTTTACCCCTTGTGAGACTCTGCTTCCTGTTTCCCTCCCTGTCAATCACAAAGCAGATCTGGTTGAACTAGGACTTAGAACATTATCATCTCCTATCCTTAATCCATAGCATAGGTTTACTCATAAAGTTGCCGCCTTTAATATTCTCACACAATGTCTCAGTAAAAAAGATCAAAGTATCTTTTTTTTCTCATGCATGGTCTATCTAGCACTTTTTAAAATATATTTTGTTTTTACTCAATTATATATAATTTTTTTACATTTTAAAAAAAAAATGAGTTCCCAATTCTCTCTTCAATCCTCTCTACCCTCAGTGAGAAGGCAAGCAATTTGATATAGGTTAGACATGTGGAGTCATACAAAACATTTCCATATTACCTGTATTTTGAAAGAAAACAGACAAAAACACAACAACACCCCCAAAATAAAGTAAAAATTTGCTTCCATATGCATTCAGACTCTATCAGTTCTTTCTCTGGGGTGGATAGCATTTTTCATCATAAGTCTTCTCACATTTTGGGGGGATCATTGCATTGCTGAGAATAGCTAGTTCATTCACAGTTGATCATTATACAATATGCTGTTACTGTCTACTCTGTTCTCCTGGTTATGATCACTTTGCATCATTTCATGTAAGTCTTTCCAGGCTTTTTCCAAAATCATCCTACTCATTATTTCTTATAGTGTAGTAATATTACATCATGATCATTTAATACAATGTGTTCAATCATTCTCCAATTTATGGGCATTCCCTCAATTACCAATTTTTGACACCACAAAAAGAGTTGTTTTAAATATGTTTGTACATATACATTCTTGTTCTTTTCTTCTTTTTTATATCTCTTTGGGATATAGACCTAGTAGTGTTATTACCAAGCCAAAGGGTATGCATAGTTTTATAGCTCTTTTGTGATAGTTCCAAATAGCTCTCCAGAATGGTTGTATCAGTTCATAGTTTCACCAACAGTGTTTTAGTGTCCCAATTTTCCCAATCCTCTCTGATATTTGTTGTATTTTTTCTGTCATATCAGCCAATCTGCTAGGAATGAGGTTGTACCTCAGAATTATTTTAATTTTCATTTCTCTAAATCAATAGTGACTAGAGATAGTTTTGACTTATTTTTCTGAAAACAGCCTGTCCATACCTTTTGGCCATTTATCAATTGGAGAATGAGATGTATTCTTAGAAATTTGACTCAGTTCTCTATATATTTGAGAAATGAGGCCTTTATCAGAGAAACTTGCTACAAAATTTTATTCACAGTTATAATTACTGTGTATTTCCCTCCATCCTATTTTTCTCCTATTTATCCTTTTCTTGCTCTCCTTTCACCCTGTCCCTCCTCAAAAGTATTTGGTTTCTGACTACCACCTCTCCAAATCTGCCCTTCCTTCTATCAGCTCCCCTTTCTCTCATTCTCTTTCCATCCTGCTTCCTTATAGGGTAAAATAGATTTCTATGCTCAAGTAAGTGTATATGCTATTTCTTCTTTGAACCAATTTTGATGAAACTAAAGTTCAATCATTATGCAGCAGCCCCTCATCTGCCCCTCCATTGTAAAAGTTCTTTTGTACCACTTTTATGTGAGATAATTTACTCCATTCTACTTTTCCTTTTCCTCTTCTTCCAGCACATATCTTTCTTACCCCTTCATTTTGTTTTATTTTTCAGTCATCCCTCTTCATCACCCTTTCATTATTTTTTCTATATTATCCCATGATAGTCAACCCACACCCACACCTGCACCCTCTGTGTATATATATTCCTTCTAAATGTTCTAACATTGATAAAGTTCTTAACAGTTACAAGTGTCATCTTCCTGCATAGGAATATAAACAGTTTAACTGTATTGAATCCCTTATGATTTCTCTTTCCTGTTTACCTTTTTATGCTTCTCTTGATTGTTGTCTTTGAAAATCAAATTTTCTATTCAGCTGTGATCTTTTCATGAGGAATTCTTGAATGCCCTCCATTTCATTAAATGTCCTTTTCCCCCAAAGGATTGCATTTTTTTTCACTAAGTAGATGATTCTTGTTTGTAATCCTAGCTTTTTTACCTTCTGGAATATGATATTCCAAACCTTCTTATCCTTTAATGTAGAAGGTGCTAAATCTTGTGTTATCCTGACTGTGGCTCCATGATACTTAAATTGTTTCTTTCTCATTGGCCTGAGAGCTCTGGAATTTGGCTATAATATTGGCAGGAGTTTTCATTTGAAATCTCTTTATGGGGGTGATCAGTGGGTTCTTTTTTAATTTCTATTTTCCCTTCTGGTTATAAGATATCAGGGAAGAATTCCTTGATAATTTCTTGAAAGATAATGTCTAGGCTCTTTTTTTTGATCATGGTTTTCAGGTAATCCAATAATTTTTAAGTTATCCCTCCTCAATCTATTTTCCAGGTCAATTGTTTTTCCAGTAAGATATTTTACATACTCTTTTATTTTTCATTCATTTGATTTTGTTTTATCATTTCTTGATGCCTTATGGAATCTTTAGCTCCCACTTGACCAATTTTAATTTTTGAGGAATTATTTTCTTCAGTGAGTTTTTGTACCCCCTTTTCCATTTGGCCAATTCTACTTTTTAAGGCATTCTTCACTTCATTAGATTTTTGTGCCTCTTTAATCATTTTGTCTATTCTGGTTTTATGGTGTTACTTCTTCAAAAAAATTTTGTGCCTCCTTTACCAAGCTCTTTTTAAATTATTTTCTTGCATAACTCTCATTTCTTTCCCCAGTTTGCCTGTCTTATTTGATTTTTAAAATTCCTTTTGAGGTCTTCCAGAAATTCTATTTGGTCTTGAGATAAATTTACATTTTTCTTTGAGGCTTTGCTATGTAGCTAATTTGACTTTTTTTCTTTGGCATTTGTGTTTTGATCTTTACTGTCATCATAGTAACTTTTTATAGTCAGTTTCTTTTTTGTTGTTGTTATTTGTTATTTTTCAGCCTATTTCTTAACTTTAGCTTTATGTTAAAGTTCAGTTATACTCCTGGATTGTAGAATATACTGTCCAAAGCTTCAGAATTTTTGTGCTTCTGTTTTCATATGATCTAAGGAGAGGTGTGGCCACTGCTCTACTGGCCTATGCTCTTTTCTTTTACATTCTTTTTTTACCCACGAATTGTGACCAAGGTGTCTACTTCCCTTCAATCACATACTGTGGTGTGCTAGTGCTCCTCTCACCCTGGGAGGGTGACCTGGCACCTGGTACGGGCAAGGCAAAAGAGTCTCGCACCCAGGGTGCACTCTGTAATATCCTTGTGAGCCCTTTACAGTTTGTGGGTTGAGAGCTCTGCTGACAATTCAATCACTTCCAATACCTACCCCTGACTTGCTGTGGACAAGGATTGTGCTGGACAGTGTTCTACTCTCACCCTAGTAAGACAGGCCCTTCCTGCCAACTTTTAAGTTATCTTAGATTGGAAAATTGTTTCCCTTCATGCTTTTGCTGGTTCTACTGCTCCAGAATTCATTTTGAGAGTTGCTTGTCAGAGAATTTGGGAGAGTTCAGGTGAGCTCCTGCCTTTTCTCAGCGATCTAAGATCATAATATCTTGAAGAAACAAAGAAGAAACTTCTGATTTCTTCATTGCACAAAATAGACCTCTGTTCTATGACTCAAAGATTTTCTCAGAGCTCATAATCTTCCTTCTTAGCCACAGTCCATGAAAGTGGCCTATTTGCTACAATGATTTTTTACACTTTTCTTTATTAAGCTTCTTGGCCACAAAATGTTCAGTTGGACTTCTTGAACAGTTAAAGATGTATTTCCACTTCATTGAATATATTGAGTTAATTGAAGAGCTGCACCATCCAGTGAGCTGCAGTAATCACAACTCTCTTTGGATGTTTTGCTTTTGTATTTAGGAAGTTGTCACAAGTAATTTGGATGGGAGCATGGAATTATAGGCTGCCAAATATTGATTAATTAAGTTGATGTTTGGATTAGTTCTGCAAGAGAGTTTCATTAGAGAAAATGAATGAAAATGTAGAAGAAAAGGAGTGAGGGGCAATATAATAGGATCTTCACTTAAGGGAGGTCAAAGGAAGAGAAGCCAAGTGCATAGCCCTCTATTAATTCAATGTGTCTGAATGTGCACACATGTGTGTAAAAAAACCTGACAGTTTGGGGATATAGTATGTATGTATATGTGTGCACATCTGGGTGTGCCTCTATGTGTATATGTATATTGATTTGATGTATGCACATTTTTGAGGGGAGGGGCTTTGGTGTTAGGAGCATTGAAGCAAAGAAAACCTACCTCTAATATGAAAGAGTACTATTGTGCCTTAATAAATTATGAAGGGGAAGATTTCAGAGAACCTTGGGATGACTTCTATGAACTGATGCAAAGTGAAGTGAATAGAAGCAAGAGAATAATTTATACCATAAGCACAATATCATAAAGATAAAAAAGCCTTTGAAACACTTAGCAATTCTGAACAACACAATGACAATCCATAATTCAAGATGGTTCATCTTGCCCACCTCCTGATAGAGAAATTATTGATTCAGAGTGCAGATAGAGGATTTTTCCTTCTAGACATGGATAATGTGGGGATTTGTTTTGCTTGACTATGCATGTTTGTAATGTGTTTTGTTTCTCTTTCTTGGAACACAGGAGCTTAATAAATGTTTATTGGTTACATGTAGAAAAGAATTTGGAAGAGTCGGGATGACTTGAGATTGAATCCGGACTCAGACACTTAGCACCCACCCAGAAACACCTGGCCATGTAATCTTGAGCAAGTTAATTAACCCCAATTGCTTAGGGGTGGCCAGGTGGTGCAGTGAGTAAGAGCACTGCCCCCAGAGTCGGGATAACCTGGGATCAAATCCAGGCTCAGATACTTAGCAACACACCCAGAAATAACTGGCCATGTATTTTACCCCAATTGCTTTAAAAAGAAAAAAGAAGAAACAAAAAGAAGAAGAGAATTTGGAGTAGAAAATAAAAGAAAATTGAATTTTTTAAAAAGAAAGAAAAAAATCTTACTTTCTAAATTCTGGAACCTAAGGGTGAAAAAGTCTAGAAAAACTGGAGCTTTGTGGTGGTCAAAAAACCACTAAGGACAATCTTTTAATTTTTAATAGTATTTTGTTTTCTTCCAAATACATGTAAAGAATGCCTTCAACTTTCACATCCATAAGACCCTCAGTTTAAGGAGAATCTTTTTAAAGGCCTTTTCAAAGTAAAGAAGAATAAAACAGGAATAGACCTGATGTCTAGGGATAGATAGTATAATGTTAACAGATAAAAGAGAAAAGCAGAGCTACTCAATTCTGATTTTCATTACGTTTTCTCTATCAAGGAGAGTAATCTTCAGACTGGAAAAGATAGAATAAACATGGTTAAGATAAAGAGCAAGCACCTAGCCAAGCTAAATGTATTCTAGTCTATAGGCCCATACAAATTGTACCTAAGAGAATTTGCTGATGCAATTACTGAAACATGATCCACAATCTTCTAAGCATCCTAGAGAATAGAAAAGATGCTAGAAATCTGGAGATGGACAAACTCAAAGAGTAGATTTTTAAACCCATAGTACTTAGGGTTGAGTCCTTGCAATGTTTTGTGAATATTTTCAAGGGATGGTTTGTGATCACTTAGAAAGAGAAGTGGTGAGCACTTGAAGCCAACATGGATGCATTAGAAATAAGTCATTTTCTTTTAAAATATGAATTAAAATGTTGTTACAATGTTGCTACCAAGTTGCATGTGTTGGCTCTGTACAGACCTCTACACTGATGCCACAGATTTCTCCTGCTGACTTCCTAAGTTGTCTTAGGCTGGAAAATTTCTCACCTTGACCTTTTGTCAGCTCAGTTACTCCAAAATTTAAATATTTAAAAGTTGTTTAGGGGGGGAATTTTTGGAGTGTTAATGTGTTAATGTGAATGTGTTAATGGTATAGATATAGTGTATTTTAATTTCAGCAAGCTATTTAATAAAATCTCTTATGAGATACTGTTGATTTTTCTTCAACTTGTTCAAAAGTTCAACAAAATCATAACTAGTTGAATGGCCAGACTCAAGGTATGACAGTTTATTTACTGATGTCATCAGGAGTGATTCATGGAGTTTTATCTTGCTCAAAATCATTGATATGTATGAATATATATAAAGAAAATGTCATATGGATGAAATAGAACTTTATTAGAATACATTGCAAAAATGAGGGGACATAGCTACTTAATAGTAATAATTGCTATCATTTACATGGTGCTTTAACATTTGCAAAGCACTTTATATGTACTATCTCAATGATTCTCAAAATATATTCCAGAGATTCATGTGAATACTCAAGGAACTGTCATGAGATCTTTGAGGTCAAAAGTGTTTTTGTAATAATATTAAGACATTTTGATTAGGGGAGGTGGTGGAACCTAGATGGCAACCACCCATTTGAACACTCCCAACATTCCCCCCTAGACAACTTTAAAATAACACCTCAAATCAAATTTTAGAGTAACAGAGCTGACAAAAGATCAAGGTGAGAAATTTTCCAGCCTAAGATAACTCAGGAGGTCAGCAGGAGAAATCTGTGGCATCAGTGAAGAGGTCTGTATAGAGCCAACACATGCAACTTGGTAGCAACATGAAGCAGCAGAAGCTTCAGGAACTCTCAGTTCAGAGATGACAAGGAGGTTAGACAACTGCTAATAAAGAGCTTACAGGGTATCCTTTGCTGGCACTGGGTACAACTGGCACTGATTGGCAACTCCATTGCCCATACACAGTTCAGGGTCAAAATTCCAGGACGGAGGGGAGAACTGTTGGTCACTCATAAGAAAGCATGGCCATGGTCACAATAACAAAGTAAAGAAGAACTCTAGCACTTGTGGCTGCAGTGTAGCAGAGAGTGCTCCTGGTTAAAGACCAGAGTGCACAACAGGAGAACAGTAACCATACCTCTTCCAGTTTCACACTGACTTGAAAGAACCAAAAATTTGCAGACCCCCAGAACTAGCTCTGAAAATAGCATCACAAAAAATTCAGAAGTGTGGGACAGTGCCTCCCCAACCCCAGTGAGCAGAGCCCAACTTTAACATAAAGTTCAAGTCAAGAAATAGGCTGGGAAAAATGAACAAACAACAAAAAAGAATTTGACCATAGAAAGCTACTATCGTGGCAGGGAATACTAAGACATAAACTCAGAAGAAGATAACAGTGTGACAACTGCTACCAAAAAAAGTATTAAAGAAAAATGCTAATTGTACTCAAATGCACCAAAAATTCCTAGAGGAGAAAAAGAGATAAGAATAGTAGATGAAAATTGAGAAAAGAAATGGAAGTGGTGCAAGAAAATTATGAAAATAGAGTCAATGGCCTGGTAAAGGAGGCACATACACACACACACAGACACACACACACAAACAAACAACATACTGAAGAAAATAATACTTTAAAACCTGAATTGGCCAAATGATAAAAGACACAAAAATCCACTGAGGAGAAGGACTCCTTAAAAAGCAGAATTGTCTAAATGAGAAAGGAGGTATGAAAATTCACTGAAAGAAAGAACTCCTTAAAATTATAATTTGTCAAATGGAAGTCAATGACCCCATGGGACATCAAGAAACAATAAAACAAAGTCAAAAGAATGAAAAAATAATAAAAGAAAATGTGAAGTATCTCATCAGAAAAACCTGGGAAATAGAGCAAGGAGAGAAAATTTTAGAATTATTGAGCTATTTGAAAGTCATGATCAAATAAAGACCTTAAACATCATATTTCAAGAAATTATCAAGGAAAACTACCCTTATATCTAAGATCCAGAGGGTAAAATAAAAATTGAAAAAATCCACCAATCATCTCCTGAAAGAGATCACAAAATCAACACTCCCAAGAGTATAATAGCCCAGTTCCAGAGCTTTCTGGTCAAAGAGAAAATACTTCAAGCAGTCAGAAAGAAAGAATTCAATATCAAGGATTCACAGTCAGGATAACAAAGATTTAGTGGCTTCCATCTTAAAAGAGAGAAAGGCTTGGAATATGAGGAAAGGCAAAGGAGCTATGATTACTCAGCAAAACTGAGTGTAATTCTTCAGAAGAAAAATTATATTTCATGAAATAGAGGATTTTCAAGCATTCCTGATGAAAAGAATGCTATCCACCTCTAGAGAGAGAACTGATAAATTCTGAAAATGGTAAGTTCATTTTCTTTATTTTGGGGTTGTTTTCTCTTTTTAAAAAATATGCCTAATATGAAATATATTTTGTATTATTTCACATGTACAATTGATGTTATATTACTTGCCTTCTCAGTGGGTGAAGCAGAGGGTGGGAGGGAGGGAAAGAATTGGAACTCAAAATGAAAAGAAAAGAATGTTTAAAATAAATAATAAATTGATTTTTTTTAACATAAGACATTTTAATTTCAGTACAATAAGTAACTATACGTATAAAACACATAAACCAAAAATCTTTGAAAGCATCCTTGATAAGAGTGTAAAGGGGTCCTGAGAACAAAATGTTTGAGAACTCTGTGAGGTAAGTGCTATTATTATTCCCATTTTACATGTGAGAAAACTGAAGCTAAGGCAGGTTGAATGACCCAACATCACACAGTTAGTAAATAAGTATCCAAAAAAGAATTTGAACTCAGCTTTTCCTAACTCCAATCCATCTTTCTATCAACTGAATCACCTAATACATTAAGTAACAGTAGCAAGATACAAAGAATATGGCCAGCTTGAAAGGATTATGCAAAGCTAACAAAATAAAATTTAAAATCATAGAATCTCTCAGGTAGAAGTTACCGTGGAGGTTCTGTAGTCCAAAATTTCATGCAAACTAGGAATCTACTCTTTTGTCTTCTGGCTGTTGAACATTCAGCTTTTATTTGAACATTTCAGTGAAAGACTATTTTTTCTCCAAATGCAGTTCATTTTATTTCTGGACAACTCTAATTGTTACACAGAGCTGAGAAAACAATGTCATTCAAATATACACAAATTGGTCCTAGTTCTACCCTTTGCCTCCTCACAAGATAAATCAAATCTCCCCTTTATATGACAACCTTATCGCATTGGAAGATGACCATCATGCTAAGTATCTTCATCTGCAAGTTAAATATCTCTAGTTTCTGCAAATATTCCTAGTTTTCAAGTATCTTCCTTCCTCCCCCTGCCTCCAATTATACACATCAGCTTAGTCACCTTTCTTTCTTTTTCAGATGGTTCTTAACCAAAGAATTTCCACATAACTACCCCCAAATTCTATCTCACCTATTCCTGGAGATTTGGTCAGTTTGGGATTAGTTATAATTCACTATCAGATATAACATGTCAGTAATAGCTGGAAGAATAACTTGACCAGACTGCAAATGAAATTAGTATGATAGTTCCCTTGAAGGACTTGGCAACACCTAGGAGATCTTTTCAAACACTGTAATTTACTCATTTGTTGACGGAGTTCACTCTTTTAAAAGATTGTTATTAGGGCAGTGCTGATCCATCACCTGAGTGAATGTCCTATAATAAACTCAATAAACTGGGGGGCAAGGGAGGCAAATACCTGGGTAAAATTCCCCCTTTAATCAAATTGCTTGCTTGAATGTTACAAGCAAGGGCAGCAATAGAATTCAGGCTATGAGCATTGAGTATAATATTGAAATATCTATTTAATAAATAACTTAGCTATCCTTAATGAGTTCAGCTCAACCAGTTTCGAGAGAATTACATCCCAAGGTATTGAAAAGAATTTTCAGATATGATTGCTAAGCATTGTCAGAGATTGTTGAAAGACTATGGAGAAAAAGGAGAGGTATCACATGACTGAAAAAGGATGAATGCATCAAATTTTCAAACAAGCAAAAAGAGTCCCAAATTATAGACCAGTGAATTCGACTTCAGTATATGGCAAAATTCTAACTGGCATTGTCAAAGAGATGATGACAAAGTTGTCTCTTTGACAAAACTGTCAAAGAGATGAAGATGTTAGTGAACACATAGAAATGGAAGTGGTGACCACAAATATGATTTCATAAAGAACAGGTCATGTCAGATTAACCTCACTTCCTTTTATTTCTTTTTTTGACAGAATTGTTAGCCTGCCAGCTCTAGGGAAGCTATAAAGAAAGTTCCCCTAGTTTTTTCCCCAGTATTTCATAAAACCTCTTGTGCTAGACTTAAGGAAAGGATAGACGACAGGCTAGGAAATGGGACAGTTAGGTGGATTCAGAGATGGTAAGATGACCTGCATGAAAAATAGTCATAGATGACCCAATGCTATCTTGGAAGAAGGGCTCAGAGAGCATTACCCAGGGCTCTGTACTTCTCTTACTGCTTAACCTTAGATAAATTATTTGGGTAAAGGCATAGGTTTTATGCTCACTAAATTTTATGTTTACTAAAATGTAACTGACACAATGCTCCAAGGCATAACTAATGTGATGTATGATAGGATCCAAAAATATTTTGGCAGGATAGAACATCGGTCAAAATTTAACATGGTAAATTTTTAACAGGGACAATTATAAAGTTCCATAGTTGGGCTCCAAAAATGACTTCACAAGTATAAGATGAAAAGAAGGATGGATGGAAGGAAGGAGGAAGGGAGGGAGGGATGAAGAAGAAATGGAGGAAGGAAGGAAGGAAGGAAGGAAGGAAGGAAGGAAGGAAGGAAGGAAGGAAGGAAGAAAGTTGAAGTTATTTTTAACAAAAGACAGTATGAAGTTCTTGCCTATAACTGATGAGATCTGTTTCCAGTTTCATTACATATAGCATTGACACAGTGAAAATATTCATATCTCCTGTCTGTTCCACACATACTTATGGTGTGGTCCATTGAGTTATTGGTACTTCTGATTTATTTCAATATCTTGCCCTCTTACAGAACTATTTCTGTAAGAAATAAGAGGCAGTGTAAGAGTAAAGTGTCAGGTCTGGAGTGAGGAAGACTCATATTTATGAGTTCAAATTTAGCCTGGACATGTCCTAGCTGTGTGGTCCTGAGAAAGTCACTTAACTCTGCCTCAGTTTTCTCATCTGTAAAATGGGCTGAAGAGAAGGAAATGGCAAACCCCTCTAGGATCTTTACCAAGAAAAACCCAAATGGGGTCACAAAGAGACTGAAACAACTGAACAATAACAAAGAAAGGGAAGACCCAGAATTGTCATTCTCTCAACTGTCCTCTCTGTCACCTGCTCATCATGGTTATTTTGAGGAGGTCCATTCTGCAACCCCATGTTGCCCCATATATTTCTTAGATTCGTTGTAGTGGTGTCATCTCAGTGCCTGAAATGCTAAATCCAATCAGTGGGATTGCCAGAGATTTACTGGCAAGGTTCCCACCAAGTCACTGCAGCAAGTATTGCTGTCTCTGAACACAGAAAGTCCCCACTATATATCACTCTGCTTGGAGTTCCTTCATTTTTGCCATTACCTCCTTTCCCCAGGCCCACGACATGGAAAACGGGCTGTACTTTGAGGGGGATTGCTATTATTGTTATTGCTTTCATAATTATTACAAGTCTATCAAATACACAAATACTTAATCATCATGTACCATGTGAAAGCCACCTCTTGGCTGCTTTATTGTGACAATGTCAATTCATGGGAAAGAAGGCAATGTACTCTCCATAAATTCCAGAATGTCACAGAAATGCCAAGCAAGCAGGAAGATTCTTAGAGATGCATGAAGACATTTCTCCAACCTCCAGTGAACCAGCATTGGTGTAAATGTAAGTTTATTTCAAATGTCATGTACTTTTGAAAAATTGGCTTTTGATAATACACAGTATAAGCAATAAAATAATTCCTTATTTATTTGTATTTGTAAAAATATCTTAGATTTTAACCCCACAAAGACATTCATTCAATTGAATAATAATAACTACCCATGTTACTACAAAGCTTTAAGATTGGCAAAAAGTTTTCTGTCCAATTCCATCTAAATACTATGTCATTATTTCCATTTTAGAGACCAGAAAACCAAGGATTTGAAACCAAGTTTACTGTTACCAAATCCAGAATTATGCCACAGACTCCTTATACTTATCACTGTTCTAGACAATGTGGGCAAGCAGATAGCTGGTACAACGCATAGGGCACGAGGTTGGGAATAATTCATCTTCCTGAGTTCAAATGTGGCTTCAGATGCTTCATAGCTGTGTGACCCTGAGCAAGCCAATCAACCTTATTTGCCTCAGTTTCCTCATCTATAATATGAACTGGAGAAAGAAATGGCAACCCACTATATCATCTTTGCCAAAAAGAAAACCCCAAATGGGATTACAAAGAGTCAAGTACAACTGAGTAACAGACAATAGGGAAGATAGAACAGAGATGAAAGATAAGGTCTTTGGCCCCAATGACTTTGCAATCTGCCAGATGAGACAATACATATTAATTTGGCATTATGAAAAGAGCATTTGCAAATTGTCAGAAATACAAAGGAATATGAGAAAATAAAGTAGTGCAGAATTTAATAAAGTAAAATCAGAATAAAAATAGGCAGAAGGACAACAATATAAAATACTAATAATGGAAATGAAATGTGAAAAATTAATATAAAGAAAATAATTCAGAAGGTGACACAGGAGAAAAATTACATCTTTTCCGCTGTAGTTTCATATATGACCTTTTAAAATTTTTTGCTTGTATTTTTGGATTTTGTTGTTGATGGTTACCGACTTAAGAAAACAATTTATTTTGCTTTGTTTTGTTTTCTTTAAAGAAAATGCATTGGCCTGGGAGTCAGGGGACCTGGGTGTCTGGCTTCATGGCTTACATGATGTGTGATCTTAAGCAGGCTGTTTAATAGCTCTGTACCTCCGCTGCCTTCTTTGTAAAAATGAGAATAAATAATACTGCCCAGACTCACTAGGTTGTTTCAAGGCATCCAATAAAAAAAACTTACAGGAAAGTGCTTTGTAAAAGAATAAGCATTCTGTTCTTAATATTGTATATTAATATTAATGTTCTATAAATAAGAGGTTCTGAACTATTTCATGAAGCAGCTGGAGACTATAAGGAAGTTAATGTCTTGCAATGGCCTTTGGTCAAGAGTAAAACACAATCCTGATGTGGTCTGAAGTAAAGGTTTTACAAAGTAAAGTAAATATTCTGGAGTTGGATTGTGAGTGGCAACTGCCCACTATAGCTGGTCATACAGGTGGGGGGCTTTCTCTCCTAGGGTCATAAATCTGACACTGAAAAAAAAAATTTTTTTCCACCATATTGTTCCCATTCATCTTACCCCAAACATCTCTCACCCTCATTCTAGAGTACCCCAAACTGGATAGGAGGAAATGTATCTTCCATTATCTTCAGAGACACTTGTTACCTTCATTCCCTTTCCCTGAAGCTATCAAAAAAGCAGTTGTAAATTCATCTCTTCCTCCCTTCCTTCCCATGGTATCCCAAAGTTCACTGACTACCACCACCACCTACATCGCCACCACTGCTACCAAAGAAAAAGGAACCTAGAGTGGTTTTTCTTCTGTTCCCTTCATCCCACAGCCCTTTCTTCCCATTCTACCTGATCTTGAACCTCAAATGACTTAGTGAAAATTAGATTCTTTGTCCATATTCCTTCAGTACATTTATAAATAAACATACACCCAGACATGTGGTAAGTTTTGATAATAGCTAATTTTAATATATAACCTATATGAGCATTAATATAGCACTTTAAGGCTTATAAAGCACTTTACATAGATTATCTCATTTGATCCTTAAAAAACAACAACCTGCGAGATAGGTGCTGGTATCATCCCCCATTTTACAAAGGAAGAAACTGAGGCTGGGAGAGGTTAAGTGATTTGCCCAGGGTCACACAGCTCAGAAATTTCTGAGGCTGAATTTGAACTCAGGTCTTCCTACCTCCACTCTGCCCATTACTCCTCCTAGCTGCCTACTCTGTTGAGTTCTGGGCACTATGCCTTAAGATGAAACTGACAAACTAGAGATGGCAGAAAAGGGCAAACAGGGTGGCTTGGGGATTCAGGCCTGTGCCATGTGATTTTGACCAGTTAAAATAACTGAATGAGGGTTACTGGCTAATAGAAAAGACATGACTCAGGGAGGGGCAGGAGGGAGGGGGACAGGGATGATAACTTTCTTTAAATATGTAAAGGACCCTCAGATTTTTCATGTATCAAATGAGAGTGATGAAGTAAGTGTTATTCTAAGGTCCCATGTAGCTCTGATATTCTGTCATCTGGAAAGTTGGGGAGGTGGAAGTATTTATGATACAGATGCCAAGAGGCAGACACAAGGTATGGCTAGCACTAGTAACAATGCTAATTTCTGTTGTTTATTCCCAGAGGAGATTTTTGCACAGGCTGAAATTTAAAAATTCCAAAGGATAGTAACTCAGTGCATAATGTCATGTGTGTTCATTTATCTGTTTTTGTGCAACAAAATTACAATAAAGATTCCAAGGCCAGAAGTAGATGGGCTCCCTACAATGTCTGGGCATGCTAAGTGGGGTTATTATACAAAAAAGTCCTAGTTTCATTCCTGCTCAAATTGAGCAAAAGAAAAGGCTGCAGATTCAAACATAATCTTCCTGCCCCCGGCATCCGTGAAGGTAACTTTACTGAAACAGCATTAAGTCTCTGGAATGTAATGAGGTGAATGAACAGACCAAGGTTCTTTATTTTGTGAGGAAAAAAATGAAGGAAAAAGTCTCTATTAGTTTTTACTATGTGCCAGGCACTGTGCTAAACACTGTGAATGCAAAGGAAAGTGAGCAAGATAGTCCCTGTTGTCATGAATCTTACATCCTAATAAGGAAGACAATATCATGTGTGTGCATATAAGCATATAGATGTTTGTAGGTAGGTGGATGGAGAGAGAGAGAGAGAGAGAGAGAGAGAGAGAGAGAGAGAGAGAGA
>NW_027187367.1:17984785-18073485 GCF_028583685.1 Petaurus breviceps papuanus
GAGAGAGAGAGAGAGAGAGAGAGAGAGAGAGAGAGAGAGAGAGAGATTGAAGAGTAGACCAAGCCTCTTATACTCTCCTCATGTATAAAACGAGGGGATTGGACCTGATAATCTCGATGGTTCTTTCCAGATTTAAATCAGTGAGAGGACTGAGCAGTGAACCTCCAATCCTTAGGGTGCTCTGGTCTCTTCTCGTCCTTGTTGTTAGTCCTTTATTTTCAGAGGATCACTGACATTATGGGGTGATGTCTTGACCTGCTCATGAATTGGATTTGATTGAGACAGATTTTCAGAGTCAGCAGTCTCCCTCTTTCTTCCTGAGTCATTGCAGTTCAGTGGTGGGATAAAAGTCAGGACAACTGGTGATTCCCCAGGATGCAGTAGATGACCGTGGTGTCTCTGAGGTCAGATCAAGCTCCTAAGTACTCCACAGCACCTGTTTGAGCTGCCTTGATGGCCATTGGAACAAATTGTTCTCATCCACCTGTTCCACTGGGGGAAGGCTTCACATGCCTGGGGCAGACATCCCTCTAATTTACCAATGAGTTTGAGGCCTATCAATTACCCTCAACCTGGTTTAACCTGTCTGCCAAGATGTTTTCACTCAGGTGTGGCTTCTACACATACTGAAACTTCTTGGAGCTACGGGTGGACACCAAAGGTGGATAAACAGCCCTAAAAAGGGCTTGACAAGCCCTCACACCAGAGGTTCTAGTCTTCTCTGGACATCCCATAAACTCTGCTCTTTCTGAGCATGTGAAAATATTCCCCACCTGGTTCCAATCTAGTAAATGAAACTTGGGAGCCATTTCTGGCTGTAACTCAAGGACTGATATAATATAATAATCAATTGACTATGGACACAAAAGAACTACTTATTGACCGAGTAGGCATTGATCCTGACCTGAGTTCACATACAAAAGGGACACAGTCATGATCTCCCAATCTCTTTTCCTGGAGATTAGTGAGGCAGAATTTCTTTGAACCTGTGGGTGGGAGAGTGGCAGCAAGATGCATTTACTCTCACACAGGTGGCTTGTGTCCATGATCTTCCCTGATCTTTAGGCTACCAAGTATCCAGAGATGGACTTGAGCAAGTAAACTCCAGAAGGTCAATAGAACCATCAGCTAAGTCCTCTCAATGAGAGTCAGGGGCAGAGTCAGTCCACTGGAGGAGGAGTGAGCAGCGGAAGATAGAGGACGAGTCTGCAGACAGATGTGAAAAGATAATCACTCAAGAACAGTAGTAGAAGGGGTGGCTAGGTGTTACAGTGAATAGAGCACTGGCCCTGGAGTCAGGAGGACCTGAATTCAAATCCAGCTCAGACACTTAACACAAAAACTAGCCGTGTGACCTTGGGCAACTTACTTAACCCCAACTGCCCTACCTCCCCCCCTGCAAAAAGAAAAAAAAAGAAGAATAGTAATAGATTCAGGAATCATGATCCCTTGTGCCTGAAGTGGGACTAACAAAGGTACTACGCCCAGCAGAAAGCTACACCCAAGAAGCATCTCATAAGGACTTCATGAAGTGAGAAGAAGGCTTCCTTCCAGTGCTAGGACACAAGAAGCATCCCTTGGCTTGTCCTAGAGCTGCAGTTTGGTGGTACAGTGGATATAGCCCTGGCATTGGGAGCAGAGAGTAGCCTCAGATATTAGCTGTGCCACCCTCCTACATGACCGTGGGAAAGTCACTCAACTGCTATCTGCCTCTGCTTCCTCCACTATAAAATAAAGATGATCATAATAGCATGCATCTCACAGAGTTGTTGTGAGGATCAAGTGACCTATTTGTAAAGCACTTAGTGTAGTCTCTGGCACTGTGTAATCTTTACAAATGTTTGTGCCTTTCCCCTCCCCACATGTGCCTTGTTATCCTTATATTTTAATTTTTAGCCTACTCTCCCCATTTATATTTACAGAGCACTTTCACCCTGATTATCTCATTTAATATTATAATCCTTTTCATGGAAGTACTGCACAGAAGAGGAATCTGAGACCCTGGGGAGTAAATGGGACTCACCCAGGTCATAGAATGGTTAAGAGATGGGACTCATAGAATGCTTGACCTGGAAAAGAGCGCAAGAAATCATCTCATCCATATCCTCCTTTTACTTGTAAATATCTGCTTGACCCTGGGATTGGGGATGTTCCCCTCTCCTAAGGAACCCCAGCTGTAGGCTCATACAGTCTGCATTCAGTTCACACCTGGTCTTAAAGAGGTGACTGGGTTTTTTGTACATTCTCAGGTTAATTATGCCCCCTCCCAAGACACAGGGCACAATATCTTAAATAAAGTTAAGGTTTGATTCATATCTAGGGCTTCCTCAAAAGATACATACATATCATCGGGTCATACATATAGGTCATCACAGATACATGCAGTGAAAGATATCCATACAATATTTGTACAAAATTAGATATATAGAGATATAGATATGTAGATGTGTAAAAATCTATATAAATATAGATATATGTATATATCATATATACATAAACACATACATATATAAATATATACACAGGCATATATGCATGTATATCTATATGTGATTTCACTATGTACATATAGATATCCATGCAATATTCAGACAAGAGATAGATACCTATATACATATGTGTATAAAAGATATAACCTTTTATCTATATGTATATACATATATATGTATACATTCTGGAAAGATGCTCAATGTACAAAGTAGAACAAGTATAGGACAGCTAATTATTTTCTCCAGTCAAACAAATGTTTAAAATATAAAAAACAAACATTGACAAATAATTAAGCATAACACAAGTACCTATGATTCCATAATAAGCTTTCAGAAGGGCAATGCTTAAAACATGAAACACTTGGTGGGATTTCTGGGCAGATATTTTACCTCCACTTGAACTCTTTCTTGTTCTTGTTGTTCAGTCATTCTTAGTTGTGTCTGACTTGTCATGACTCCATCTAGGGTCTTCTTGGCAAAGATACTAGAGTATCTAGAGTTTGCCATTTCCTTTTCCAGCTAATTTTACAGATAAGGAAACTGAGGCAAACAAGATTGTGACTTGTCTAGGGTCACATAGTAAGTAGATTTGAACTCAGGTCTTTCTAACTCCAGACCTGATACTCTATCCACTGCACCACCCACTTGAGTTCTATATTGTCCAAATAATTAATAAAAGGTTCATATCTTCCAATAAGCCATGGCATGATTTGGTTTCAGTCTCCTGTTAAAGGTCATCTTCTCTTAACAGTTGTTTAAGTAATCATTTACTGCTGAGCAACCAGCACCAAGACTCAGGAACTCTTGACCTCTCAAAGAAGCCAGCAGACTAGAAATATCCATCACAAGATCACTGTTTCATCACTTGTACTCTAGGAAAGAAATGCAAAATAGAAGAAGCCCTTAGATTTGAAGTTGAGTCTTGGGCTTACACAGATCAGCCTATTTATGACTGCCATGAGCTTATAACTGTCATAGTCATCCAGGAAGAGAGGAGAGGAAGAAGAAATTTCTTCCCATCCTGTGGAAAGGCCAATGGAGAACTAAGAGAGACCAAAAATGGAGGTTGTCTCTCCCTATGTCCACACAGTGGGCTATACTTTCTGCTCACTAGCCAGTCCTCTTCAACACAGCCTCCTCCCCACTACTGAGGAAGGCATCTTGGTGACGCAATGGATATAATGTTGAACCTGGAGTCCAGAAGATCAGAGTTCAAATTTGGCTTCAACAGTTACTGACAGTGGGCAAGTCACTTTACCCCATCTGCCTCAGTCTTTTCATCTGTAAAAGGACAATAATAATAGTACCCGTCTCACAGGATTGTTGTGAGGATTAAACGAGATAATTAATAATAATAATACTTGCCATGTTTTGCATGCTTTCAATTTCTTAACAGCTATTATGTGACATTAAAATGGGGATGATAATGAGCCACCTAGCGGTTTCAAAAGGAGTTACCAAAAGCATGACATCCTTTTCCTTCTATGGCTAATATAGGACTTCACCACTTGGAGGGTACAGGGGAAGAGAGAATGGAAGAGGCCCCAGAGTTGAGCAACTAGAAATAATTAAACTAATAGAAAATTAGCCCTTTAAGAATATATAAAAGGAAATTAGATTTGCTAATTTGGAGATGAAAAAGCTGAGAGCACAAATACACACACACATACATTCCAACAAAATTTCAAAATTTTCAGGATTTATAATATCCAGAGGATATAGAAGACGATTTTCCATACTTCTGCAACTTACCATCTGCCTGACTGGGCAAGTCACTTAACTTGCTTGTATGTGTCTTGCTGGTGCATAGTAAGTATTTAATAAATGCTCTTTGACTTGACTTAATTTAACCTCCATGGGTCTCAGTGTCCTCTGCTATTAAAAAGGGGGGGAGGGGTAGCCAGGTAGCACAGCACCATTCCCAGTGTTGGGATGACCTGGGGATTGAATCCAGGCTCAGACACTTAGCACCCACCCAGAAACACCTGGCTGTGTAACCTTGAGCAAGTTACTTAACCCCAATTGCTTTAAAAAAATTAAATTAAATTAAATTTTAAAAAGGAGGGGGGAGATGGGTCACATGATTTCAAAGTTCTCTTTCAGCTCAAAACTATTATTCTATGACACTATGGCCTATCCCTCAGAGGAACAAAGGCAAAAACTATAGCCAGAGGAAGACAGTATAATGTAGTGGAAAGAGTCAGGAGTCAGGGCAAAGGAAGGTGCAGTGGAAAGCATACTGCTTCTGGAGTGAGAAAACCTGAATTCAAATCCCACTCTGACATTTACTACTTTTGGAACATTACTTCACTTTTTCTGAGCCTAAGTTTCCCCATCTACAAATGAGAGGGTTCATTTAGATAGCCATGAAGGTACTTTCTAGATGTACATCTATGAACCTATGAGTATTGGAACTGGAGTCAGGAGACCTGGGTTCAAATCTCCTCTGAGACGCTAGCTAAATAATTGATAGAAAAACATGTATTAGGCACTGACTATACAACCCGCAGTTCAGTAAGCTCTAGAAATACAGAAAGGTTAAAAAAAAAAAACCAGTCCTCACCCTCAAGGAACTCACAGAATAATAAATACTTACAATAATAATTATAATAATAATAAGATACTTACAAGATATAGATGGCATAGATGAAAGGCAATGTCATACAGGAAGGCACTGTCATGGGCAAGTCACTCAACCTCTCAGAAACTCAGTTTTCTTATCTCTAAAATGGGGATAATATTATAACACCTACACAATATTCATAGCACCGATGATGACTATGAATATACCGACACAGTTTTGAGACACAAAATGTAGCAAGACTCTCCATATAGAAGACAGAAGCAAAACATTTATTCAGACACTGGAAAACCACATCCCAACATCAGAATGTCTAATCCATCATAGCAACAAAGAAGCTAATACACCACAACACAGCAGGAGCCACACCTTCCTTTAGCCTTCCCACAAACACTCACAAGACTAGTTCTCACAGCAGGGGGCAAGGGCTCACAAGCCTAGCTGTCTCCTTGCCTGAAATCCTCTCTCTCCCACCATCTAGCTGCTCTGACTCCCAGCTTCGTGGGCTCTGCTCCACCTTTCAGCAAGCTCCTCCCACCATAGTCTCTATGTGATTGTATTAAGCCTATTAGAGGGCAGAGAAGATCTTCAAAGCAGGAAAGATCTTCAAACTCCCTTAGGCTTATTAAGGGGCAGGGAAAATCTTCAAATTGCCATTACAATTACAAATACTTAAACTCCCTGCCTCATAGGACAGGTAATATGTTTATATAATTCTATCTAATTTTTAATGTATATAATTATAATTCATACAATTATATATAATTTCTATAGGCCCAATAAAAGTTTGCATGTAGTGTTGCATTAGCATGAGTTAGTAGAAGGTTAGATATCAGGAAAAACTTCCTGACAGTGCAAGGCACTGAGATAAGAATGTGTGATAAAGCATGTGTGATAAGAATCTCCTTCCCCGAAGAATATGAGAATAGGAGAGCCTAATGTAAATCCTTCTTCCATCCTGACTCACAAAGTCACCCAACCCTTCATCTGTAGAGACAGCTTTCTTTCCCTTACTCAGCCTTCTAAGACACTGTCCTTTGGCTGCTACCTGCTGTCTTGACATCCTTGCCCAATTCTAGCAACAAGTACAAATCAAATCCTCAGCAGGAGGGCACAGAGACCCCCGTGTGTCCTCATGCAGGGTGACAAACTGCCAATTATCCAAGAGACTGTGGATCCCTAAGAACAACCCTGCCAGGGAGCCAAGCAACCAGGCATGATAAATGACAAAGCCCAGGGCAGGGACATTTGGGGACTGCTCTAGCAAAGCAGTGTCAAGCTGAGGAAGTCATCAGGACGATGTGTCTCTGGGGCTCTGTCTTATGCCATTTGCCTTCCATGTTTTCATTCTTGAAGAGAGCTAAGTCATCCCCAGTAGTGACCTGCAAAGATCTGGTATCCAAGGAAAATGCTAGGCCTGGGAGCTGGAACTTCCCATTCCAGATGCTTTTCATCACTAAACTATCTAGCTCCCTCAAAAACCTCCCTAAATGTCTCTTAGTGCATCACCCAGACTTTTCCTTTGTACTTACTTCACTCCTCCCTCAATCCCCATTATTTGCATTAATATCTTTCCCCTGATATTAGAGAGCAAAGAAGTTCCTTGAGAATAAGGTCTGTATATTTATTCTTGGGCAACAGAGACTATAAATTTCTATATTCCCAGTAAATGGCCATGCTGTGCTCTGCACTTGGTTTCCCCTGTCTATTTTTCTACCCAGAATGTTACAGAAAGTAGCTTGAAGGCAATTTGAATAACTCATCGAGTTGATTCCAGTGGAAAGTGGGGGGTTCAAGGGACAACTGGGAAAACTGAAGGTTTTTGTTGTTGCTTTTGTTTTGTTTTTAAATAAGTTTCTAGCAATACAGGAAGCAGCAACACCAATGGAAACATTTCATGCTAGAGGAAGTAAGACATGAGTTTGTGAATTTCCCTTTGATCCAACCTGTTATCAGCGAAGGAGACCCGCATAAGGATGAGAGAAATTTTTGTTCTTAACTCTAGGGAATATTTTTGGAAGCTCTAAGGTATGAGTAAACCCAAAGAACTAGGGAAAGACTTCTATCTGACGTTTACAAGTTTCATGCTTTCGGGCAGACTACTGAAGTGATCTGGGCCATCTTATCTGTTTTTTAATCTGTTAAATGGGAATAATAATATTTGTCCTATTTATCCCCCAACATTGTTATGAGGACTGAATGAGAAAATGCATTTTGAAATACTTAAGACTAATAGAACATCAGAAGTTAGAGCTCCTTATATCTCTTGCAGGGCTTAGTATAAGTACCAAGCTCAATAAAAATTCTTTAGTTAATTTTTCCCTTCTATCTTCAGTACTCTAAATGATATATTTATGTAATTTTGTGTCTTTTCAAAAAAAAAAACGTTTCCATTAAAATTACACAAAAACCAATTCAATTGAAGTATGAATTATGCCTCCACCAAGTGAGTCTTTGATATGTCACCATGGGAGTAGAGCTCACACTAAAGTATCCAAAGGCTATGTCAATGTTGTGCAAACTCTGGAAGGTTCTACCATGCAGAAAGTCTTTAAGAATAGTTGTGGCACCAAAATGCAGTTGTATTCCAAGTACCCAGCTAACAGAGAAGAGAGGTTCATCACCTCTAGACTGACCACTTGATAATGAATTCTTTAGCCTCAAAAGTCCATGAAACCAAGAAAAATTAAAAATGGCCCTCAGTCTCCTGGAGTCCCTTTCCATTTTGTTAGGGATGAGAGCAGGGTAATGGAAAAGGAGGCAAAGAATAAAAAGGAATCACACGATTTTTAGAACGTTAATAAAAAGTAACCTAGCTGATATTATTCTGAATGTGAGGCCTTTGTCCAATGATCGATGTGTATTATTCATGGAAAGGAATCATATCAATCTTGACATTCTTGCTATAAACAAGACTAGAAAATAGAAAGGAGAGAAAGCTAAGCTGAAGTATAGCTCACAAATTGTCCCTGTAGATGCAAAGGAAGGTTTGGATGGAATTGGTTATATTGTCCATGCAAAGATGAGAGCATTTCATAAGACATTTAACCACCTTGTGTGACACCATTTGTGATAAGCATTTTCATAATGTTTAAAAGACCCCCCCATGAAGATAATTGCAGCTTTTGAAGCAACATACATTGCAAAGGAAAAGAGTTAAAGATATTCTATAAAGAATATAATAAGACCCTTCTAAGGGGTCTACTTTGATATGCTAAATGAATTCAATGCACAGGTTGGAAAAGATGATGATAGAGAAACGTGTATTGGAAAAAGGTTCAGGTGTAAAACATGAAAAAAGCTAAAGACCTGAAAATTACACAAAAACAAAGGTGTTTTGGAGGCAATCTGAACCAGTTTATGAGAGCCAATTGTTAAATTTTCAGTGTGGGCATTTATATCTCTGAAATAAGCAAATGCTACAAATCAGAGTTTAATTTATCATTTTGTTGATTTCTGGATTCCAGAAATTGACGGACAAAGTATTAATAATCTAGATCAAACTAAAAATCGTGTTGCACATGTATTTTTTTTTCAGAGCTGTTTGTTAAACATTTACCAGCACATCCCTTCATAGAAGTCTAATGCCACAAATAAGCTCTTCAAGAGAGAAAAAAAGAGCAAAGTATTGGATATGGCTAGCACAAAGCAACTACACCAAAAAAAAGTGAAAATAATTATATTTTAATAATAAGAAATTCTTTATCATTGATGTGGATGTCATTCCTGAATCACTATCTGGATACAATCAGACTACTGAGAGTGAAGATCAAGACTCATACAAAATTAGAAGAGATAATAAAAATTAGAAAACTACGTGGCATCCAATGAAAATAATTCTGAAATGACCTATTTAAACAAACTATTGATAGCCCTGCAGTAGGAAATGGGTAGAGGAAAGGTCATCAACCCAATTGTAAATAACTTTATATAGAAGTTTAACCAGTTTAAACCAGCAGCCATAAAAAGATTGGGAAAGCCCAAGTGAACAAAACTTTGACCCATTTGCCAAAAATGAAAGAGATGTCAGTCCAGGGTAATGTATAACACTTCATCAGTAGTATCCTTCACAGAAGAACTTGCATTTCCTAGGCAAGGTTAGAATATTTCATCACCCTCCTCCCTTCCATACTAATACAAATGACTATAATACAAACTGGAAAATGATTAAGAATAAAAGAGAAATCAAACAGAGTCATTTGAGATAATCAAGGGAAAGGGGGAGGGGACAATCACCTCTTCCTGGGGAGGATCAGGAAAGGCTTCTTTGAGAAGGTGGGCATCAAGCTAAACCTTAAAGGAGGGGGAAGTTATCAACAGGTCAGAGATTGGGGGAGCAAAGGAAAATCCATTGCAGTTATGGGTAAGAGCAGTTCCTGATGAGGAACAGGTCAGAGGATAACAGATTTAGAGTTGGAAGGTACCTTAGATGCCATTTATTTCAGCCCTGATGTTTTATAGATTATGAAATTGAGGTCCAAAATGGTTAAGTGATTTTCCCCAAGGTCAAGCAGGTAGTAAACAGCAGAACTGAAATGGAGAGGAGCTCATCTTATAACATACCTTTTTTCTTTACTGGACTTGTGACTTCATCCTTGTGGGGAGCTCTGAGCCTATGGCCAGTGTGAAGAGGGAATGATATGTACATCTCTTGAGCTCTTCAAACTCAGCGTTGTTTAAAAGCCTTATAGTCATTTGGCACTAGGGTCACACAGAGTGGTTAGGAAACTGGCTCAGAGTCAAACAGCAAAAATACCTCCCAGGTGAAACTTGAAGCTGCCTCCTTGACTTCAAGGTCTACTCTGCTATCTACTGTGTCTTCTTGCTTCTCCTATACAAGTCTATTTCCTGATTCCTCCAGCTATTAGCCCCTCTTTCCTTCACCTCAGTATAGAATGAAATGACAGGCTTATAGTTTTAGAACAAGAAGAGGACACCTATATAGCACAATTGCTAGAGTATTGGACCTAGAGTTAGGAAGTTAAAAACCAGTACTCTTTCCATTACTCCAAATAGTGGATAACTAATGTGGCATTTCTACTGTGAAAAAAGTTTGTTATTAAAAAAAATATCTTGGGGCAGCTAGGTGGTTCAGTGAATAGAGTACTGGCCCTGGAGTCAGGGGCATCTGAGTTCAAATCCAGCCTCAGACACGGAACACAAAACTAGCCATGTGACCTTGGGCAAGTCACTTAACCCCAATTGCCCTGCCTTCTCCTCTCCAAAAAGCAAAAAAAAAAAAAATCTCTTTCTTCTAATTTATTTTTAATGCCTTCAGAATGACTTTAATCACTTATTAATCCCTTATTAAGGTTTCTTTAAACTGAATTTTCTCCCCCTTGCTCCACTCTGTTTTATGAGATGATAATGCTCACAAATCTCCTGCTGTTCTTCTGTGAAGGATACTACTGATGAGGTGTTATACATTACCCAGTGCTGCCCTGGACTGACATCTCTTTCATTTTTGGCAAATGGGTCAAAGTTTTGTTCATTTGGGTGTTTGTAGGCTTTCCCAATCTTTTTATGGCTGCTGGTTTAAACTGGTTAAACTTCTATATAAAGTTATTTACAATTGGGTTGATGACCTTTCCTCTACCCATTTCCTACTGCAGGGCTATCAATAGTTTGTTTAAATAGGTCATTTCAGAATTATTTTCATTGGATGCCACGTAGTTTTCTAATTTTTATTATCTCTTCTAATTTTGTATGAGTCTTGATCTTCACTCTCAGTAGTCTGATTGTATCCAGATAGTGATTCAGGAATGACATCCACATCAATGATAAAGAATTTCTTATTATTAAAATATAATTATTTTCACTTTTTTGGTGTAGTTGCTTTGTGCTAGCCATATCCAATACTTTGCTCTTTTTTTTCTCTCTTGAAGAGCTTATTTGTGGCATTATACTTCTATGAAGGGATGTGCTGGTAAATGTTTAACAAACAGCTCTGAAAAAAAAATACATGTGCAACACAATTTTTAGTTTAATCTAGATCATTAACATTTTATCCATCAATTTCTGGAATCCAGAAATCAACAAAATGATAAATTAAACTCTGATTTTTAGCATTTGCTTATTTCAGAGATATAAATGAAAATTTAACAATTGACTCTCATAAACTGGTTCAGATTGCCTCCAATACCTGACAACCCACACTTTTATGAAAGTCTTCCCTGTGTCGAAGGCATCTCTTGTACTGAAAGAGCTCCTTCTCAATGTGGCTGGGCTGTTTCTGTTCAGAAACTCCACACCTTATTCTTTGGATTAGAATAAAAAACTAGAGGGGGCTGGAGATGAATAAGGACAGGGAGAAGAGACACACAGGCAGAGAGAATGAATGAGCGACATACTTTCTCTGTAGGCAAAAAGCTGCAGGAAAGATATTAAAGGGAAACAGCATTGGAGACTTTTGCTCCTAGAAAGTCAGTAAGTATGTCTCCATGTGCTCACAGTTCCAGTATCTATTTTTTTAAAACATAGTCTAAGAGCTTCAGTGACAGACATAACCCTTGATTCCATGGGGGTTCTGAACAGCATACTGCTCAGAAACCCTGGACACAAACCCCAGATGAAAAACCCCTCTGAAAACATAGCATCTGGGGTTGAGGAGGGAGTGAAAAAATCGGGAGCTTCTCTGATTTCACTGGGGCCAAGCAAGAAGCCAAGACAGACAGTAACAATGTTTCTCTTTAATCATCTCACAATTTATTGTCCGTGACAATTATATCAATTAATGAACGGACACATTTAGAAGAGGCTAGAAGACAATTTACAACTTTAATGACATGAGGATGTGCCTGACTTTCATTTTTAAAAAGACATCAGAGAGTCAAGTGCATCTCGGCTTGAGAGACCGAAGATTTTGTTCCAGTGGGTGGAAATAATAAAAATAACAATAATAACTGTATGTGTGTGCCTGTGTGTGCATATATATATGCATATGTAGATAACACAGAGACACACACAATACATATATAGTGTGTGTATATATACACAAGGCACATAAACACATATATACTGTACATATACACACATATATACATATATATATATAGCATTTTTAGTTTACAAATAATTTTTCTACATTTATTGTCTCATTTGATTCTCACAACAAGCACGTGAATGAAGCAGGTAGGCTAAGGATTATTGTCCTCTTTACAAAGGCAAGAAAACTGAGGCTTAATGTGATTATGTGATATATCAAAGGTCCCACTGCTAGTGAATGGTAGAATCAGTACTCCAGTCCAGGTTTTCTTGATCCCTAAGCCCCAGATCCTCTTGAGAATAAATTAAAGAACTTATTAAATACTTATTATGCACAACTCACTCTGTTAAGTACTTATGATAGGCTCTTCCCTCAAAGTGCCTTAATTCTAATGGGGAAAGACCATACATACAGGACAGTCATGTACAACGAGAGTATTTGGGTCTTGGAAGTCATAGGAATGATGCATGGAGTAAGCCAAATGAGTTCTCTCTTCCAGGAATAGTAGTGTGACTCGGTGGATAGCATGTCAGACCTGGAGTCAGGAAGACTTTTCTTCTTGAGCTCAAATCTGGATTCAGATCATGTGAACCTGGACAAGTAACTTAACCTGTTTACCTCAGTTTCTTCATCTGTAAAATGAGCTGGAGAAGCAAATGGCAAACCACTCCAGTATGTTTGCCAAGAAAACCCCAAATAGGGTCATGAAGGGTCTGACATGACCAAACAAAAACAACTTGTACTAGTCTTCAAAGAGCTTTCAGGCTCCTAAGTAAGCTCTACAACAATAATAGTAAATACCCAAGATGACTGAAAAACCGTGTGTCCCATATTATGGTTTGGGGTTATCTTTACTCCTTTAAGTGCTTTTGGTTACTCTGTAACCAGTCGATGTAACTTTTTTTTAAAGGCAGCACAATGTATTGGTTAGATCACTGGGCTTGGAGTGGAGAAGATGGGGATTCAAATCCCACCTTTGATACGATACGTCCTAGCTGTGTGACTCTGGGTAAGTCACTTAACCTCACTTGGCCTCAGTCCCTCATTTATAATATGAAGAGCATGAAATTAAATCTAAGAGCCTATGGTCATATCCTAATCTAAAATCTTATAGCAGTTTGTGCCCTTCTTTTATTAATTAATTTATTTTTAGTTTTCAATATTCACTTCCCCAAGATTTTGAGTTCCACATTTTCTCCTCATCTCTCCCATCCCTTCTCCACAAGATGTTGTGCTTTCTGATTACACCTACACCTAATCTTCCCTGCCTTCCATCACACACCCACCTTATTTCCCAGTTGCATGTAAAAACAATTTTTATTATTTGTTTTTAAAACTTTGAGTTCTGAATTTTCTCCCTTCCACCCTTCCCACTAACCCTCCTTGAGAAAGTAAGCAATTCAATATAGGTTATACATGTGTAGTCATGCAAAAACACTTCCATGATAGTCATGTTGTAAAAGACTAACTACATTTTTCTCCATCTTATCCCACTCACTATTTATTCTATTGTCTCCTTTGACCCTTTACCTCCTTAAAAGTGTTTGCTTTCAATTAGCCACTCCCCAAATCTGCCCTCCCTTCTATTATCTGCCCCTTCCCTTATTCCCTTCCCCCATACTTTCCTGTAGGGTAAGATAGATTTCTTACCCAATTGACTGTGTATATTATTCTCTCCTTAAGTCAAATCAGATGAGAGTAAGTTCACTCGTTCCCTCTTACCTCCCTACTCTTCCCCTCCACTGTAAAAGCTTTGACTCTTTCATGTGAGATAATTTATCCCATTATACTTCTCCTTTTCTCCTTCTCCCAGCACATTCCTCTTTCACCCCTTAATTTTTTTTAGATATGATCTCTTCATATTGTACTCACCCTATTCTCTCTCTCGCTCTTTCTCTCCCTGTCTCCCTGTCTCTCTGTCTCTCTGTCTCTCTGTCTCTCTCTTTCTCTCTCTCTGTCTGTGTGTGTGTGTCTCTCTTTCTCTATCTCTCCATGGATATAGATATGTATGTGTATGTAAATATGTATGCATGTATATGTTTATGTATGTATGTGTATGTAGTTATATTCCCTCCTAATACTGAGAAAGGTTTCATGAATATCATCTTTCTATGTAGGAATGTAGGCAGTTCAACTTTAATAAGTTCCTTATGATTTCTCTTTTCTGTTTATTTTTCATGCTTCTCGAGTCTTATATTTCAAAGTCAAATTTTCTATTCATCTCTGGTCTTTTCATCAAGAATGCTTGAAAATCTTCTATTTCATTGAATATCCATTTTTCCCCTGAAGGATTATACTCAGTTTTACTGGGTAGGTGATTCTTGGTTTTAATCCTAACTCCTTTGACCTCTGGAATATCATATCCCAAACCCTTCAATCCCTTAATGTAGAAGCTGCTAAATCTTGTCCTGATTGTATTTCCACAATACTTGAATTGTTTCTTTCTGATTGCATGCAATATTTTCTCCTTGATCTGGGAACTCTGGAATTTAGCAACAATATTACTAGGAGTTTTCCTTTTAGAATCTCTTTCAAGAGGTGATGGGTGGATTCTTTCAGTTTCTATTTTCCCCTATGGTTGCAGAATATCAGGTCAGTTTTCCTTGATAATTCCTAGAAAGATGATGTCTAGGCTCTGTTTTTGATCATAGCTTTCAGGTAGTCCAATACTTTTTAAATTATCTCTCCTGGATATCTTTTCCAGGTCAGTTGTTTTTCCAATGAGATATTTCATATTGTCTTCTATTTTTTCATTCTTTTGGTTCTGTTTTATAATTTATTGATTTCTCATTGAGTCATTAGCTTCCATTTTCTCCATTCTAGATTTTAAGGAATTATTTTCTTCATTGAGCTTTTGGATATCCATTTCCATTTGGCCAATTCTGCTTTTCAAGGTATTCTTCTCCTCATTGACTTTTTGGATCTCTTTTGTCATTTGGGTTAGTCTATTTTTTAAGGTGTTATTTTCTTCAGTATTTTTTGGGTCTCCTTTAGCAAGCTGTTGGCTTGTTTTCATGATTTTCTTGCATCACTGTCATTTCTCTTCCCAATTTCCCCTCTATTTCTCTTATTGATTTTCAAAATCTTTTTCGAGCTCTTCCATGGTCTGAAAACAATTCATATTTTTCTTGGAGGTTTTGGATGTAGGAACTTTGATTTTGTTGTCATCTTCTGATTGTATGTTTTGATCTTCTTTGTCACTATTCTATAGTCTGAGTTTTTCCCACTGTTTGCTCATTTTCCCAGCAAGTTACTTGACTTTTTAACACTTTGTTAAGGTAGGAAGGACTCTGCTTCCAGGGTGGAGGGTCTATGACAAGCTTCAGGGATTTTGTATAGTTGTTTTCATTGATTCTTCTAGGCATCTTTAAGTTTTCAGTTCTTCCAAGGTGGTATGTTCAAAGGAGAGGTGTTTACTCCTCTTCTGGCCTGTGGTCTGGTTTGTGAGTGACCACACTTTTTTTCAGTCTTGGAACTGTGAGGAGGATTCCCTCTCTACTGATACCACAAACTCTGCCACACCAGTGCTCCTCCTTACCCCAGGACTGCTACCAGGACTGCAACCCAGATCCAAGCACAGGCAAAGCAAAAGAATCCTGCCTCAGCACCAGCAAAGAGATCCCTGCAATCTCCCTCTGATCAACTGCTTGATCCACCCCCACCATCTGTGGGGTGAGAGCTCCAGAAGCTGCCACTGCCACCACCCTGGGGCTGGGACCAGACCACACTCTTCTCTCACCTAGGTCCAACAGACTTTTACTACTGACCTTCTAAGTTTTATTTGTCATTTGTAGGCTGAGAAGTCTGGAAACTGTCACAGTTGCCAGTGATTTAGTCCCCTGAGGCCTGCTCCGGGTTTACTGGGGCCCAGTCTTTGCTGGCATGTTTTACACTGGGCTACACAACTCTCCCAACCCAGTGCAATAGACTTTTCCTGTCAAACTTTCTGGTTGTCTTCAGCTGGAAATTTGTTTCATTCTGTCATTTTGTGGATCTGCTGCTCTAGAATTTGTTCAGTCATTTTTATAGGTATTTGGAGGGGTCTAGGGGAGAGTTCAAGAAAGCCCCTGTCTTTACTCTGACATCTTGGATTCACCCCCGACTTAGTACCCTTCTTAAACATTCATCATAGACTACTGCATGCTATAGTTATCTCTGTACATGTTGTATAGTCTCCCATGCTAAATCATAATCCTTTCAGGGAAAGAACTCATCTTATAATATTTGTCATTGTTATTTACTCATGTCTGACTCTTTGTGACCCCATCTTGGGGTTTACTTGGCAAAGATACTGAAATTATTTGCCATTTCCTTCTCTGGATCATTTTTTTACAGATGAGGAAACTGAGGCAAACAGGGTTGAGTGACTTGCCCAGGGTCACACAACTAGGAAGTGTCTGAGGCCATATTTGAACTCAGGGAGATGAGTTTTCCTGATTCCAAGCCCAGTGCTCTATCCACAGCACCACCTTGCTGCCTGTCTTATATATACTTTTGCGGGAAGCGGGGGGGGGGGGGAGATTTGTGATTCCAATCCTGCAGGGAATTCTCCCTACCAAAGCAGAATGACTCCCTGAGCCTATGGCAAGGGAGTAGAAGGAATGGTATGTATAGGTCTTGAGGTTCTTCAAACTCAGCATTGTTTAAAAATCGTATAGCTGGGGCAGCTAGGTGGTGCAGTGAATAGAGCACCAGCCCTGGAGTCAGGAGGAACTTAGTTCAAATCCAGCTTCAGATATTTAACACTTACTAGTCCTGTGACCTTGGGCAAGTCACTTAACCCCAACTGCCTCTCCAAAAAGCAAATAAATAAACAAACGAATAAATGAAATAATAGATAAATGAATGAATAAATAAATAAAATTTAAAATAATATAGTTGCCTAGGTTCATACAGAGTGGTTAAGAGACTGGCACAGAGTCACGCAGCACAAACATGTTAGAGATGAAACTTGAACTCAATGCTTCTAGAATTCAAGGTTTGCACTTTTATCTACTGTGTCTTCTTGCTTCTCCTGCACAAGGTGGTTTTTCCTGATTCCTTCAACTATTAGCCCCTCTTTCCCTCATCTCAGCATATTATTTTTTTGTTTTGTTTTTTGGTGAGGGGAAGGTGAGGCAATTGTGGTTAAATGATTTACCCAAGGTCACACAGCTAGTTAAGTGTCAAGTGTCTGAGGTCAGATTTGAATTTGGATCCTCCTGACTCCAGGGCGAGTGATCTAATCACTGTACCAACTAGTTGCCCCATCTCAGCATATTATGAAATGATAGAATAGTAGATTTAGAACCAGAAAAGACATAAATGCCCATCCAGATGCCCTAGTAGCTAAAGCAGAGGACCTAGAGTCAGGAAGACCTGGGTTCAAATCTAAGCCTTTGACACATCCTAGCTTTGTGACCCTCAGAAAACCATTTAACCCTTGTCTACCTCAGTTTCTTCATCTGTAAAATAGGCATAAAATAGGGCATAATAATAGCACTCAACTCTCAGGTTGGTTGTAAGGCTAAAATCAAATTGTATCTGTAAAGTACTTTGCAAACCTTCAAATGCCATATAAATGCTAATTATTATTATTTGCTCAACCCTTCACTTTACAAATGAGGAAAGTGAGGCACACAGTTCTTAAATGGCTTGCTCAAGCTTAAAAATCTTGTTTCTTAATCAGAACTTGGACCAGGGTTCTCCTGAGCTTATGTCCCTGTCCTTTACACCATCCTTTCCTTATTACTTTGAAATTATCTGCACATGTGATCCCCCCCCCCTTCCAATTTGAGTGTAAGCTTCTTGTGGAGGAAGACTGTTTTTATTTTTGTATCACCAGTATCTAACATAGTTCTCTGCACATAGAAATTATTTAATCAATATTTGTTGAAAAAATGAAGAAATGAATGAATGAAAAAAATTTGCCCTCAAAAAGGAGGCAGTGTAGCCTAGGAAAAGGTATATCTTCCTGACTTCAAATCTGACCTCAAATATTTACTAACTGTATGACCCTGGGTAAGTCACTTCACCCTGTTTGCCTCAGTTTCCTCATATGCAAAATGAGCTGGAGAAGGAAATGACAAACCACTCTTCTATCTTTGCCAAGAAAACCCCAAATGGGGTCTCACAGAACAGGACATGACTGAAACTACTGAACAACAATAAAAACAAACAAAAAGTTCTGTTTAGGGGATTTGGAATTTAAGGACCTGGATTCAAATCCTGCTTGTGGAAAATACTCCCTATGTAATTTTGGTCAGATTGCTTAACTCCCTGGGCTTCCACTTTTTCATCTGAAAAATGAGGCAGTTGGACAAAATGGTCTCTGAGATCCTCTCCAGTTCTAAATCTAAAATAGAAAGGCTAGCCTGAGAGTGTTTGGGGATTATTATGACTCAGGAAGAGAAAGTTCAGAAAAGAGAAAGAAAAGTCTCTATTATTACCTTAGAAGCCTCAGGAAAGAGCCCTGAGCCCTCTGGTTGTGGCAGAAAAAGCATCCTGTGGCCCTCCAGATCTTTTCATTCCCCAACCTCCCTCCCTCCCAGGAAAGTTCAGCTTTCCCTAACAGATCATTGGGGTGGGAGGCCTGGGCATTGGAGGGAATCAAGCAACAGTTTTTTCACATATGAATTTTCCTGATAGACTAGAGAAGTCAGAGCCCATAGCCATCTCAGGCTCACCAAGCGGGGGGACCAAGGCTGCCTAGGGCTGATGTGTGGCAGAGTAGGAGTGGTCTGTCATCCTGCCCTCCTGTGATGTACTGGGGCTGCCTGAGGGTGACATGTGTCCCTTCCCCATATCTACAACCAGACTGTGGAGGGAATGATCTGTAGATCTCACGAGGCTCCCCACATGCAGCAGGGTTTAAAAGCCTTAAATAAATTCCCATCTAATTTCTACTGGTTCCCATCTCTTGCCTGAGTTCTCAGTCAGAGCATGAAATGAGCAGGCGGGATTGCTCCTGTTGCTTTTCCTCTATGGGCCCCAGGGGACACACTAGATGACCTAATGGGTCTCTTCCATCTCTGATATCTATGACTGGAGCTCCCTCTCTCCTCTCTTCACAGCCCCCCTACTCCCTGACTCTTGTGTAACATCACTTTGTCACTGCCCCAAATCTCTCTTGGGCCCTCCACCCCTTCAGGCCTCTCCCCCACCAATGTGAAAATATTTCAAAGTAAAAGGCAGTTTTAAAAAATATCAGCCAGCTTCATATTGCAGCTACAACCAAATTGAGTGTTCGGTATTCATCCTAATGTGCCTTCAAGATGGAAAAAAAAAACCCCAGAGAGCATCTAAACCAAACCCTTTGCTTTACACATGAGAAAACTTGAGACCCAGATATGGAAAATAACTTGACGAAGGCCATATAGGTAGTTTAGGTACCTGGGAGCAAGAATTTGGTCCCAGGTCTTTGGATTTGTTTCTGCATTTATCAAATTATCATTAGAAGTAGAGGGTTGCTAAGGGTCTTTCAGGCTTCATCTCTGACTCCAGAGTCAGACTAGGCCACATTACTTCTCCCACCTTTGACTTTATTTGTTCCAAAGTCCAATCGATCCCAAGGACATTCCGAAATATGACCTTCTTTATCAAGGCCTTTAAAACATCTATTTGAACGGAAGTTGAAGAGAGAAATGCAGTTGAAATAACACCTATGACCAAATATCCTGTTGTTGTGTGATCCTGTTTTCCTGAAGAGATCACACACCAGAGAGGGGAGGAGGGGAAGAGAGGTTTAAATTTTATATCAAATTCTAAAATGGTGTCAGATCTTGATTAAGAGATCATATTGAAATTCATTGATATTTGGGGATACCTTGTTTGGGAAATTTCTATGAGTTGAATCTATTTGGAGTATAGATGATGTCACTGACGGTGACCATAATTTTTATGTCAATGGTAATGATGGAAGGTTCATGTTCCAGTTCTGTGGCTTCCTAATTGTGAAATTTGAGTGACTTTACCTCAGTTTCCCCATCTGTAAAATGGGGATAATTGTACTTATGCCACCTATTTCATTGGTTGGTTGATTGATAGTTGTCCTTCATTCTCAAAGAGGACCAAAATGACATCACCGTGTTGTGGTCAAGCTATAATGTGTCTGAGTGTGACTGATCAGACCAGTATGAACTCAGAAGGTTCTACCACAGGTCAGGCACAAAGAGTCCATATGAACATTTGGAGTGGGAATAGTTCTAAGTTTGTGCCTCTCACATTCTTTTTGAGCTACTACAAATAACTCTTAAAAACCTTAAATTTCTACAAAAATGTGAGCCATAGTGGTTATCATTTTAGTGGTAGTCGTGAAATTGATGTTGGAGGTGCTGGTGCATATCACTGTCAGCCTTTCAGCCTGCCATTCTGTCAGACAAAAAGCATTTATTGGGCATTCACTACGGGCCAGGTGCTGTGCTAAGTGCTAGAGATACAATGAAGGGCACCAATAGCCATTGCCCTCAGAGTGTTCACATTTCAGTAGGAGAGACAACAGGCAAATAACTATGTGTATACAAGATAAATTCAGTGTATCTGAGAGACAATTTTAGAGGGAAGGTAATGGGAGAGGATGGGAGAAGGGACAGTAGAACAACTGGTAAAGGTCTCTGGATTCCATGAGTACATTTTTACCCTAAAGCTATAAGGAAAACCTGGGGCTCACACAGATGAGGACAAAGCTTTCCCAGAAATCAAGAAAGCAAGATAACTAAGTAAGACATAGAATCACACATGATTCACAGACAGAGACTGAGTACCCATTGCTACTTTGGGCTTACAGGCATGAAATTGGAAGTCATAAGAAAGAACAGCGACCCCTCAAAGTTTGGGTTAACAAAGCCAGATAGTGGGAGTGAGCAAAAAACAAGAAGAGCAAGCAAGGCACTGATTAATATTTTCATTAAAATCAATAGATTTAAAAGAAACCTGTGCCAAGTTGAGTAGTGTGAAATTCTGCATGGATTATATGTTCTACTATATATAATTTTGGGTTTTTTACCATATGACTCTCCCCCTTCACAGTCATAAAAAAGAGCTGTGACTTAATTACAGCTGACTGTGTGCTATACTTCAGCACACATAGTAGGGAGAACCATTTACAGAAAAGAAAAAAAGGAAATCAAATAGGAATCTCAGGAATTTCAGATTTGGGATCCTACGAGCTGGCATTGAAAGAAAAATCACAGAATTATAAAAAAATCTCAGAATTTCAGAATTGTAATGGACTTTAGCAACCATCGAATCCAAGCCATATCCCCCAAAAACCCAAATTGGCAAGTGATCTTCCAGTCTTTCATTCATTCATACAACTAACACTAATTAAGTGCCTATTGTTTCCATCAGTTTGAAGAATAACTGAACAATTGGTGATATAGGAATGTGATGAAAGATTATTGTGCTGCAAGAAATGATGGAGATATTTTCAGAGATGCCTGTGAAGGCTTTATGAACTGATGAAGAATGAAACGAGAAGAATCAGGAGGACAATTTCTATAATAAGAACAGCACTATAATGACAATTTTGAAAGACTTTGAAAGACTTTTGAAAGAACTCTGATCAATGCAGTGACCAACCATGACTCTGAAGGACCAAAGATGAAGAATGCTATCCACCTACCTCCTGATGGAAAGGTGATAGACTCAAGGTACAAATACCTGCATACATGCACATGCATAATATACATACGTGAATGTGTGTTTATGTTTATAAATTTGAGTATATATTTATAAGCATATATGCATGCATGTATATGTGTGTTTACATGTTTGTGTGCATGTATTTTGGATTTACATATACACATACCTTCTAAATATGTATGTTGTATGAATACATATTTAAGTATGTATGTATATATGTGCATAAACATGTGTGTGTATAATCTCCAGAATAAACATTCCTCCCAATACCTCCAGGGCATACTGCCCTAAACTACCCTGTTCTTTTTTCTTTCTGTTGGAGGGGGTGGAGTAAGTTCACCTTAGCTCAGTTCCTATACAGCATGGGTCCCACCAGACTCGTCCAAAGGCAGCACCTTTGTCTTAGCTTCTACTATACTAGCAACCCAAAGGTCCTTTCAAATATTATTCCTTGATCCTCAAAGCATTGATGCTAGGCTCCCTGAAGTATAGACAGATAGACAGGTAGACGGATATATACATGCATGTGTATATATCCTCATAGGTAGATAGAAGTATGTGTATATAGACCCATAAACATATATGTATACAAAGGTGTATATATACACAGGTGCATGTTTCATATATAGATATATAGACAGACACATACATATGTGTACACACACTATATAGGACATGACCAATGTGGGAATTTCTTTCTCTTGATTTTGCATATTTGTTACAAAAATTTTGTTTTTCTTTCTTTTTCCAAACACCTAAGTGGTAAAATGGATAAAGTGGAAGACTTAGATTCAGGAAGACCTGAGTTCAAATATTGCCTCAGACACTTCTGTGTGACCCTATGCAAGTCACTTAACCTTTGCCCCAGTTTCCTCATGATACTATCTCCTAGGGTTATTGTGAGAAACAAATGATTTAACATCTATAAAGAGTTTTGCAAATCTTTAGAAATCATATAAAAGCTAGCTATCTTTATTAACTGGGGAGGCAGGAGGGAGAGAAAAGATTTTTGTTAATTGAAAAAAAATGAATTAAAGTTAAAAATTCAAAGCAGAACAAAAAAATTACCTACTATGTAGTCTGGGTACAAAGTTAATCATGAAGTAGTCCTTGCCTTTAAATAGCTTTCATTCTATTGAGGAAAAATAGCAGGAGTTGAGATAAGCAAATATAAAATATATGCAAATGAAACATGAAGTTATTTCTGAAGGAGAGAACACTTATACCTGGAGACATCAAGCAAGGCTTCCCATGGAAGGTGGCACTTGATGGCCCTTGAAGGAAGCTGGGGATTCTGAGAAAGAGAGGTGACAAAGGACCACAAACAGGGTGGGAGATTATCTGAAAAGCATGTAACCAGGAGGTGGCATATTTTATATAGGAAACAGAAAGTAGGCCAGTTTGGCTAAGGCATAGAGTATATAAAGAAGTATAATGTGCAATAAACCTGGAAAGGTTGGCAAGAGACAGATTCAAAAGGGTTTATCAAGTCAAAATAACATTCACTGAGTGCCTATTATGTTGAGGGTTAGAGATATAAATGTAAAAAATAAAATGAATAGAGATAGCCTTTGCTCTTAAGGAGATTCCTATTTAAAAGGGGTGGGGATGGGGAGGGCAAGATAATATGAAAAAAAGAAAATGAAAAGTCAGGAGGAAGGTACCCAATCTGGATGCATGATGAAGAAATCAAAGAAGTTCCAAATCATGCAAAAAGTTAAATGAGATGTCTGTGTTGAGCCCCCTCATTAAATGGAGATTTGTGAGCTCGGCTCCTCCTTCCATCAGAAGTGCAGAGGGTAGTGGTGAGGTATGAGAACTAAGGCTGATTTAATCTCACAGGATGATAAGGGTTTCTCAGTGATGAGCTTCCTGAGGCATGGTGGGAAACCAGAGAAGTCCCAAAGTAGTGTGGTCAGGTGGAAAATGAGTCAAACAAAGGAACCTGGAAGCAAGTGAAAGTCACCAAAGCTATTGAGTGGAGTAGAGGGATGGAAAGTGACATGGTGAGACCTGTGTTTTAGGAACAATCAATGTATCAGCTGTGTGGTGGGTGGATAAGAAAGGGGAGAGACTTGATGTCTGGAGACCAAATAGGAGGATATTGCAATAGTTCAGTTGGGAGGTGATAAAGGCTTGAATGAAGAGAGTGACTGTATGATTGAAGAAAAGGAGATGGAAAAGAAAAATGAAGCTTTAGATTTGACAAGAGAGAGTGGTTGAATGGATATTGAGAGGTGAGAGAGAAAGAAAATCAAGGATGATTTCTAGGTCAATAACCTCAATAATGGGAAACAAAGTTGTAGAACAACATGAAAGGTGTGCAGAGAAGAGGGGTTTAGGGTGAAAGATAATAAGTCCTTTTTTGGATGTAGAGTTTGAGATACCTACAGGATATCCTGTTGGAAATGTACAGGAGGCAGTCATTGATGAGGGGCTAGCACACAAGAGTGAGACTAGAGTTGAATGAATAAACCTGTGCAGAGTCATCTGTACAAACATGGTATTTAAACTCCAGGAAGTTGAAGAAGTCACTGAGAGAGTATAGAGAGAGATGAGAAGAGGGCCCAAGAGATAGCTCTGGGTTATCCCCACACACAGAAGTCAGGACATGAATGATAATCCAGGAAAGGAGTTTGATAAGGAGAAACCAGATGGGGAGGAGGAGAAGCAAGAGGGAGCAGTTTCATGAAAAGCCAAGTACACACACATCAAATGCCAAGATAAACTCCAAATGAATATATGACTTAGATGTAAAAGGTCACATCATAAATAAATGAGAGGATCAAGTTTAAAAAAAATCCTTTCATAACTATGGATAGGGAAAGAGTTCATTACCAAATAAGAGATAGAGAAAATCACAGAAGATAACATGAAGAATTTTGATTACCTAAGATTTATTTTTTCCTTTGCACAAACAAAACCAATGCAGTCAAAATGAAACAGGAGACAACCTTTGTAGCAAGATTTACTGATAAAAGTTTTATATTGAAGATGAGTAAGGAATTAATTAAAATTTATCAGATCAAGAGACATTCCCAAATAGATGAATGGTTAAAGGATATAAGGAGGGAGTTTAAAAGAAAGAGCTCAACAACTATATGAAAAAAGTTCCAAATAACTTGTAATTAGAGAAATGCAAAACGAAATAACCAAAGTTATAACTCACATCCATCAGATTTCCGAAGATGACAAAAAAAGGAAAATGACTATTGTCTAATAGGTTATTGGAGTATAGGCACACTTATGTATTCTTTGTGGTATATGAATCAGTCCAGTCATTCTGAAAAGCAGTTCAGAACTATGCACCCCAAGGCATTAAATTGTGCATACCCTTTGACCAAGCAATACCACTATTAAGGCTATGCTCCAAACAGAATAAAAGAAGAAGAGAAGTATTATAAATGTACAAGAATAGTTATAGCTGCTCTTTTTGTTACAGAAAAGAACTGGGAACTAATGGGATATCCATGAATTTGGGAGTGTTTGAACAAATAATGCTATATTAATTCCATGTAATACTTACCATTGCCTAAGAAATGATAAAGGGGGTGACCAGATAAACCTGGGAAGATTTATATGACTTGAAGGAAGCAAAACCAGCAAAACAATTTCTATAATAACAAAACTATAAAGACAAATTACTTTGAAAGACTTAAGAATTCTGATCAATGCAATGACCAGTCACAATTCTATAGGAACAATGAGGAAGAGTGCAACCTGTGTGCTGACGAAGAAGTGATTGCCTAAATGCAAATTGAGACACATATTTTTTATATGATTCTTATGGGAATTTATTTTGCCTGACTATGAATATGTAATACAAGACTTTTGTTTTCCCTTTTCAATTTAAGGCTGCAGCTGCAGTTAGAGTGGGACTAGGAATAGGGTAGCCAAAAAAGAATGCAAAATAACACAAAGAGGCCCATCATAAATAAGCAAGACAGTTTTAAAAGTTACATGTTGAATTTATTACATATGGGGGGAAGAGAAATTTTTACATTATAGAGATTCCTAGTTTCATGTACAGTTTTATTTTTCTGTTCTACATGGAAATGTTCATTCTATTTAATATTAAGTTCAGAATCAGAAATGAAATAGAATTCTAAACAAATCTGAGGAAAGAGTTTACAAGTAGCCCCCAGCCCTTGCATCTCCAGAAAACAGCTGACAGCAGAGGAGGGAGGAGCTGTTCAGCTATCACAGGCAGAAAACTAACTGTGTCTGGATGAATTGTCGGTCGATACTTAGCCTCCATGAACAAGAGGAAAGACAGCCTATGAGACAGCAGGATGCCCAGGCGGGATGCATTTGCTCAGGAGATCAATACGTAATTCAAACCAGATTGTCCCCTCCCTCCCTTATCCCTTCAGAGAATTTGAAGGAGAGGGAAAAAAAGAAATCTACAGTGTGAGTGAGACTAAAGGTCAAAGCTGTGGTGATGTGCATCTGAAAATCCTCCAGAACGAGAGAGAGTGGAGCCAGAAATCTGGAGTGGGGACAGAGGATTGATGAAGAAAGGTTAAAGGATATCAGATGAGGCAAAGGATAACAAACAGAAAGAAGTAGGGGGAGGGGAGTACCCTCATAAGAAAATCATAGATCCCTCAAAAGTACTGTGGAAAGATCACTAAACTTTTTGTCACAAAACCTGAATTTGAATTCCACACTACTTCCCACCACCTATGTTACCTTAGGGAGGTCAACTGATCTCTTGGAACATCAGATGCCTCATCTACAAAATGACTAGATTAGATCAGAGGGTTTTAACCTGATAGATTCAGGTGGTCTGTGAATGGGGAAAAATATGTCTTAATGTCAATATAATCAGTTTCCTTTGTAATTCTCTGCATTTTATTTAATGCATTTAAAAACATGATTCTCAGAATGGGTACAGAGGTTTCACCAGACAAAGAGAGTAAAAGCTCCAGAACTGAATGGAATTTTCTTCAATCACTTCCAGGTTGAGATCCACAATCCTGGAATCCAATAATAACCAATCCCCTTTCTGTTACTTTTGGCTATAGATGGGAAGGCAGTATCTGTCTAACTTGCCAAGGATTCTGCAGGAAAATCTTCATTTGAATGTGAATTCCTTAAGGGAAGGGATTGTTCGGTTGTTATCTTTCTTTTTTTTTGAAAGCAATCTGGGTTAAGTAACTTGCTCAAGGTTACGCAGCCAGTTATTTCTGGGTGTGGTCCTAAGTATCTGAGCCCAGATTTGATCCCAGGTCATCCCGACACTGGAACCGGTGCTCTTACTTGCTGAGCCACCTAGCCGCCCCTAAACAATTGGGGTTAAGTAACTTGCTCAAGGTTACATGGCCAGGTGTTTCTGGGTGGGTGCTAAGTGTCTGAGCCCAGGATTCGATCCCCAGGTCTTCTCAACACTGGAGCCGGTGCTCTTACTCGCTGTGCTACCTGGCCGCCCCTATTGTTATCTTTCTATCACTGGTGCCTTGTACTTAAGTGTTTATTGAATGGATTTGTTTTGTTTTGTTTGTCTCAGAGCTGTTTTTTTTTTAAAGGATACATGAATAAATTGGAGTGAAATAATACTTGGGCTGAGGTGACATTTAAACAAGGCGCCACATTAGATGCAGATAGAGGTGGAGAGAAAAGGGGTGAAGATACTATTATTAGTGATATGCTCATCATGGTGCTATGGCCACTTCCCCTATGACCACCAGTTTTGGTATAATCCTGGATTCTTGAAAACTAAGAACTCTCATTCTTTATAGCTTCTTGCGACTTTTCCCAAATTCAGTGTAGGTTTCACTAAGTAATCAGTTCTACAAATCATAGCCTGCACTCCCACTAATGAAATACTATCTGCTTATTGTGCAAGTTATAAATCCAGTAGCAATAATATTTAATTAAGCTATCAAAGCAAAGTAAATAATAAAAAGTAATCAAGTAGTAGAATCAGTTTTACCCCCATACACAAGTGGGTTTGACTATACAAGGGAACTATAACTGCACAGCTAGTAAATGTCCAATGCAGAATTTGAACAGTCTTCTTGACTACAAGTCTAATGCTTCATCCACTATATCATACTCCTTTAACCAAATCACTGCCCAAACTCCACAAATCACCAAATATGTTTGGGAAAGATCACAGTAGCCTTAGAACTCATAGACCAGTTACCTAAGCTTGTGGCTTTGTTGCTGTCTGGCTTTTGGAAATCTGCAGAAGTCCCTTAGGGCAGGATGTCATGTATTGAAGCCTCTCTAATCAGTTCTGAGATAGAAAGCATTTTTCCAGTACTCCTTGTATTTGGGTAAACCATGGTCATACCACACTATGTCTTCCTCCTTTGTATTAATTCACTGCAACTACAGTCTAAAACTTTCCTCTATTTCTGCTTGTTCCCATGGCTCTCTCTAGCAGCTCAGCTTTTGGCACCCTTCTCCTTTCCATGGAGCTTCTCCCTCTCTTCTTCCATTTCTGAATTTGTACATTTGATTCAATACTTCACTCTGCAAAATGTCTCTCAGGATTTTGATGAACTTCATCAATGTACAACAATGCCTTTGTCTCAGCATTGTGAGCACCTAAAGCCATACTGGACAGTTTCACTACTGGAAAAAGTAATTCTTGAGTGTATTACATTGATTTAGGTAATCCTAGTTGGGAGACTGCTTTACTCACCTGGGGAAAACACTTCTCTCTGGGCCCCAGTTATTTCATTTGTAAAATAAGGAAGTTGAACTAGATAATTTCTTTTTCTTTTTAAAGAAATTGGGGTTAAGTAACTTGCTCAAGGTTACACGACCAGTTATTTCTGGATGTGGTGCTAAGTATCTGAGCCCGGGATTCAATCCCCAGGTCATCCCAACACTGGGGCAGGTGCTCTTACTTGCTGAGCCGCCTGGCTGCCCCTACTAGATAATTTCTAAATCTTCTTCTATCTCTAACATTATATGACCTGGATTCAATTCAGTTAAAAAACAAACAAAAAAAAACATTGATCATAAGAATCCTTGATATAGTTCTATTTCTTTTGCTGAAATTGGATTACTTAAGCTTCTTTTTGGTGTTCTGTTCACTAGGATATTTTGCAGTTTTGAAGATAATCCTCTATTTCATGTTCATCTTTTTGGTCTGTAACTTCATGTGTAGGTTCCAATAATTCTTTTTATTTCTTCTTGCTTTATTGTGATTTTACGTTTTTCTTTAAAAAAAAAGGGCTTTTTCTTTAAAAAAAAGTTTATTTAATCTTCTGCCCTCTTTAAAAAGGTTGAATAAATGTTCATAATTTTGTCTTTTAAAAAATTACAAAAATGGCATCTTAGAAGCAGGAAAACTCCTTGGGCTGCCCCCATAACCACCTCAAATACCTACAAAATATGACAGTAAACAAACTTTAGAGCTACAGAACCCACAAAGTGACAGAGAGAAACAAATCTCCCACTGAGCAGACCAACAGATTAGCAGGAATGATCCATTGCAGCATGCTGGGAACCAAGCCCAGCCCCGAATGAGTCTGTAGTTATAGCTCCAGGGTGGCCCCGACGCTTGGCTGTAGCAGACTTCAGGAGAGTGGATCGCCAGCAGCCGTGGCTGTTTCCAGAAATATCACACCCAAAATGCCAAAGATAAAGTAAAAGGTCAGTGTAGAACTCTGCTGGAACTTGGGGTGGACCTGGAGCCACCACCGCGTGGCTGCTTCAGAGCTCCTGGTCTACAGATTGTAGGGGGACCAAATGACCATTCTGAGGGGTAATCACTCTTGCTTTAACGTGCTTCACTATGGATTACTGTCTTGGGTGAAGGTCCTGGGGTATGTGACCAGATGCCAGAGCCTGTGGAGGCTTCAGAGAGGGCACCCAACTATTAGCTCCAGCAGCTGCAAAAACCCCAGCTGTTTGGGACAAAACTCTCCTCTCTGGAAGCAGAGTTCTACTGTGGCAAAAAGGACAAAAGTCAAATAATTGAGTGGCAACATGAGAAAGCAAAGCAAGCACAGAAGTCAAACCTTAGATTCCTATTTTGGGGACAAAAAGGATGAAAGCATGAAACAGGAGGAAGACAACAAAGTCAGAACTCATGCAACAAAAGCTTCCAAGAAAAAATGTGAACTGGTAACAGGCCATAGAGGAGCTCAAGAAGGATTTTGAAAACCAAGTAAAAGAAGTGGAGGAAAAATTGGGAAGAAGAATTAGAATGACACAAGAAAATCATGAAAAGCAAGTCAACGACCTGACTGAAGAAAATAACACCTGAAAAAATAGACTAATCCAAATGGCAAAAGAGGCCCAAAAAGTCAAAGAGGAGAAAAATGCCTCAAAAACCCAAATTTGCCTGATAGAAAAAGAATCTCAAAAGCTCACTGAAGGGAATAATTCTCTCAGAATTAGATGAGAGCAAATGGAAGCCAATGACTATATGATAAATCAAGATACTATTAAACAGATCCAAACAAATAAAAAAATAGAAGGCAATGTGAAATATCTCATTGGAAAAACCACTGACCTGGAAAATAGATCCAAGAGATATAATTTAAAAATTATTGGACTACCTGAAAGCCATAATCAAAAAAAGAACCTAGAAATCATCCTTCAAAAAATTCTCAAGGAAAATTGCCCTGATGTTTTAGAACCAGAGGGCAAAATAGAAATTGAAAGAATTTGTCAATAACCTCTTGAAAAAAATCCAAAATAGAAAACTCCTAGGAATATTATAGCCAGGTTCCAGAGTTCCCAGATCAAGGAGAAAATATTACAAGCCACCAAGAAGAAACAATTTGAATACTGTGAAAACACAATCAGGATAACACAAGAACTATCAGCTTCTACATTAAAGGATTGAAGGGCTTAGAATATGATATCGCAGAGGTCAAAGGAGCTTGTATTAAAACCAAGGATAACCTATCCAGCAAAACTGAGTATAATGTTTCAAGGGAAAATATGATCATTCAATGAAATAGAGGACTTTCAAGCATTCTTGATGAAAAAAACTGAGTTGAACAGAAAATTTGACATTCAGATACAAGAAGCAAGAGAAGCATGAGAAGGTAAACAGGGAAAAGAAATCATAAGGAACTTATCAAAGTTGAACTATTTACATTCCTACATGGAAAAACAATAATTGTAACTTATGAAACTTTTCTCAGTATGATGGTAGTTGAAGGGAATATAAATGTGTGTATATACATATATGTATGTACGTATGTGTATATGTATACATATATACCTATATAAGAGGGTATATGTGCATATGAATACATATATGAGTGTGTGTATGTATGTGTACGGGTATACATAGACAGAGGGCACAGGATTACTTGAATAGGAAGGGATGATATTTTAAGAATAAAATTAAGAGGTGAGAGAGGAATATAATGAGAGGAGACAGGGAGAGACAGAATAGGGCAAATCATCTCATAAAAAAGAGGCAAGGGAAAACTGTTACAACAGAGGGGAAGAACAGGAAGGCAAGAGGGGATAGATCAACCTTACTCTCACGGAAGTTGGCTTAAGGAGGGAATAACATACACACTTAATTGGGTATCTTACCCTACAGAAAAGTAGAGAGAAGGGCATAAGAGGGTGGATGATAGAAGGGAGGGTACATCTGAGGGAAGGATAGTTAGAAGCACACACTTTTGAAAATGGACAGGATCGAAGTAGAAAATAGAACAAATGGGGGGGGCAAAATAGAATAGAGGGAAATATAATCAGTCTTTCACAATACATCCTCTATGTAAATTTTTTGCATAATTACACGTTTACAACCTATATTGAATTGCTTATCTTCCCAGTAAGGGTGGGCGAAAAGGGAAGAAGGGAAAGAATTTGAAATGCAAAGTTTTAAAATCAAATGTTTAAAAAAATTAATTTTTTATGTGCACTGGAAAATCAGATATACAGGCATTGGGGTATGGAGATCCATCTTGCCCTACTGAAAGGGTGGAGGGGGAGTGAGGGAGGATATAGGAGAGAGCAAATTGGGGGAAGGAATATTCAGTGGTATCACTGTTCTGGAGTGTCAGGTAGGGGAAAGTTGGGGAGAAAATTTGTATCTCAAAATCTTGTCGAAATGAATGTTGTAAACTGAAAATAATATAAAATTTTAAAAATAAAAAAAATAAAAACAATTACAGGCGCAGCTAGGTGGCACAGTGAATAGAGCACTGGCCCTGGAGTAAGGAGGACCTGAGTTTAAATTCGGCATCAGACACTTGACATACTTACTAGCCATGTGACTTTGGGCAAGTCACTTAACCCCAATTACCCTCCAAAAAGCAAAAAAATAAAAAAACAATTACCACTTAGTACTCATCAGGAACTCTGACGTGTTTGGTGGATATAAAGACAAAAATGCAACAGGATTTGCCCTCAAGTTGTTTTGATCCTCCTTGGAGGTTACAACATACACACAAGGAAAATTTGAGGATGGAGAATGTATTAATAACCAAGAGTGGGGGGTGAAGAATAGATTTATGTAGATAGTGGCAGGTGAACTGAGCATAGAAAGACAATGAGAATTCTAATACTCCTTAGACGTGTAGGTGGCAGAGTAGATAAAGAGCTGTATCTGAAGTCAGGAAGTTCCCAGAATTTGAATCCTGTCTCAGATACATATTAGGTGCACGATGTTGGTTAATCTCCCTTAGTTTCAGTTTCCTCTTCTTTAACATGAGAATACAAATATCACCTACCTTCCAGGTTTAGTAAGAGGAAATGAGAGAATAATAATAATAATAGCTAGTATTTATATAGCACTTTAGAGTGTGGAAAGCACTTTATAAATATCACTTCCTGTATGCTCACAACAGCCCTAGGAGGTAGGCACTGTTATTATCTTATTTTACAGATGGAGAAATTGAGGTAGACAAGGGTTAAGTGATTTGCCCAGGGTCACACAGTTAGTAATTGTCTATGACTGGTTTCAATCTCAGGTCTTCTTGGCTGTGTTCACTGCATCTCCTAGCTACCTAGATAGTATATGTAGTAACGCACTTTGCAATCTTCAAAGTGCCATAGAAATGTGAGCTATTATTGTTGTATCACTAAGAGGCAGAGGTGAGGAGGATGTCAATTTCAGTCATGGGGCAATTGGTTGTCAGAGATAGAAGACAGAATGTTTAGTTCTGGAAGCTACTAGGTAATAACTGTTTTATGTGTGTTTGATGTAAATGTGGACACTTATAAATGTAAATCTTTAGTGAAAGATTGGTTGAAGAGAAGCAGAAAGGGTCTAATTTTGGATGAGTTGGGAATGGTACCTAGGACTGAGAGATGCCAGTTGCATGAGGAGCCAGTTCAGAGCTTATAAGAGGCCGAGCATCCCATAAGAGCTGATTATGGGAAATAAAGACTGAAAGAAGTTCTATGAATGTAGAGGTTTGGAGAGTACTCAGAGAACCCAAAAAACAATCTTGCTTTGTTTACTCAGTGTCCAGAGGAAGAAGTAGGGGCACAAGAAAGAGTAAAGGGTTTAGTTTATATTGGTTATAGAAACCAATCTAGAACTAGGAAGTTAAAATGGATCCCTCAGGGATCCAGACTGAAAGAAAGATTTAGATTGGAATGAGCTAAGTTCAGGGGAGTGGATAGAGGTATAGACTAAAGGAAATCCCTAAGTAAAATTTATTTCCTGAATAAGATTTCACATCTATTCTGTGTGCCTGAATGAAGTTTATTCCCTGAGATTTCTCCAAGCATAGTAAAGTAGTACTTAGCACTTCACATGACTAACTAAGACTCACTCAGTAATCAGGAGGTTTTATTTGAAAAGGGGATTCCTATCTGAGCAAGGCTCATGATAAACAAAGAAAGCACACTGCAAGAAGAAGGGTTAAAAAGCCTTCCCTCTCTGAGGCAATATGGCCTCTGATAAATTACACCACCTTTCTGTAGAAGTCTCCAGTTTGGTTGGAAGAGTAAACCACAGTAATCCAGGAATATTCTTGCTCCAATCCCAGTCCCATAGAGCAAGGAGCAATCTATGTGTGACCATCAGGAATCTAACCCAATATAAATATTCACCTCACAGTCATACCACACTGGACATGAACATGGTGGGGCCAATGCTATGTAGGAGCTGACCTAAGGTTTGACTCTAAACACCCCACATCCTTGAGACCAAAGAAGAATAGGGGACAGTATGCCCCTGTAATGGCAAGCAAAGAAGTACTTAGTGCCTTGTTTCAGCTACTTAAGTATTTAACACCTTGTTTGAGTTCAAGATATAATCAGAGTCTTGCCCTGATTATATCAAGTGTCTATTAAGAAACAGAACTTGTAAACCCCACAGTGGGAGAACTTGCTCATGCAACAGGAAGGAGCAGAACAGGGAGGAGCTTAATGACCACATAGAAGGAGAAGCCCAAGCTGGGAAAGAGCAGAAATGAGAAGAGAGCACTTTTGGTGGCAGAATTGAGAAGTGGGATGGTTGTGGAGGCCCAGCACTCTGTTTGTTCTGTCTGTGCTGATTTGTGTTTGTAATACTTTGTACAGAAGCCCTGGGACCTTACTGGAAGCCCTGAAAGAGGATTTTCTTGTCTGTTTACAGAAGTCCTAGAGGAGGGTTTCAGAGGTCCAGGGACTTTACTGATGATTTGTGTTGACATCTTGGACCTTGTTTGTGGGTCTCTGTTGATTGTACAGCCAGATAGAAAATTGATGGTGGTGCTGGCAATGTGTATGAATGTTGTTTTGGCTCTGCTAAGCTTTGTCTTCCCAGAAACAGAGACTGTGAGGGACTTGAGGTGGATTGGACACTGTGAGCTTCAATATGGAATAGAAACTGGACAAGGAGCTGGACAAGGAGTTGAGAGCTGCCTTCCTTTGAACTCAGGTGACAGTTGGGTAGATTCAGGTAGAAGCTGGACCCATGGAAGAGGAACCATGGAATTTGGGAGCCAGCTTCAAGTCAAGTTGAAAAAGACCTATCCTTGGGTACTAGATGCTAACTGAGAAGATCATGATTTACTGTGGCCTAGGGGTGAAGAACTTTGACCTTTGTACTTTGTGTCTGCTAAAAAGGCTTGCCCTTTTTTTGCTTTTTGGAGAGGGAAGACAGGGCAATTGGGGTTGTGACTTGCCCAAGGTCACACTGCTAGTAAGTGTTAAGTGTCTGAGGTCAGATTTGAACTCAGATCCTCCTGACTCCAGGGTCAATGCTGTACTCAGTATACCACCTACCTGCCCAGAAGGCTTGCTATCAAACTCAAACAGAAAGGGAATTCATTAATCCCTAATAAGGATCTCTGTCAGGCTGCATATTGACTTAGATTTAAAATGTATTGTTTTCTATATTTTATTGGATTTTTATTTATTGTATTATATATTTCCTAATTACATTCTAATCTGATCCAGGCCCCACTTGGGAGGCAAGCTATTTGATTCCTCTGTTCTAGAGTAGTGGTATCAAGCTCAAATAGAAACCAATCTGGACCACATAGGTGACTTGGAAAAACCACAAATTAACATTATCTATGTTGCATTGTATTTTTTTTTATTTTGTTAAACATTGCCCGATTATATTTTAATCTGGTAAGACTAGAGTTTTGTGGGCTACTTGGGAACAGGTAGCTGAGAGTTTGACTCTATTTTAGAAGATTCTTCTCAGCATAGAAGTGATAGAATATAGATGCAGAATGAGATATACTATATTAGATATGGTCAATTTTGTTTTTTAATCTTATTTAATATTGTATTTTTCCTAATTACATGTAAAAATAATTTTAACATTCTTCTCTTTTCAAATTTTGAGTTCCAGATTCTTCCCTTCCCCCACATTGAGGAAGCAAGCAATTTCATATAGTTTATACATGTGTAGTCATGCAAAACACATCTCCATGTAAGTCATTCTATGAAGGAAAACAGAGGCACAAAAAAAAGGAAGGGTAAAGAAAGTTTTAAAAAAGTATCTTTGATATGAATTCAGGCTCTACCAGTTCTCTCTGGAGATGGAAAACACCTTTCATCATAAGTCATGATCAATTTGTTGATTTATTTGGCTTATTTGTACTTCTTTGTCACAAAGAAGGGCCTTTACTGTGCATTTGAATGTTCTATGTACTTCACTGTGAACTGACAACTTTAAAGATCATTATCATATTTATTAAAAGAGGGAAAAGTTATCAGAGAGCTAAGAGAACAATATTAAGAGTGAAGAAGAATACTATAGATTTGGAGCTAGAAGAGAATGTAAAGGTCATTTGATTGAACCCCCTAATTTTAGAAAAGCAGAAAGTAAGGTATAGAATGTTATGACTTGTTCAAGGTCACACAGCTAGTATGTAATAAAGGTGAGATTTGACCCAAGGCTCTCTGAGTCCAGATCTACCACTATTTTCCCTGCACTGCAGCTATCCCAGAAGGCACAGAAGGAAAAGGTAACCAGAAAAAAGCAAGGGTATATCCCACAACATCAAATGCTGCTGAGGGGGTTAAAGAGAAATAAAACCTGGGACCCAGGCATTAGACGACTTTGGTACAGAGAATCACCAGAAGTCTTGGGTTATATATGCTCTGTAACTCAAGATCACTTCAGACAAATGGGGAGTTTCCTCAGTTGAAATTCCTGTGGGAATAAATTAGCTAAAAAGGCATGGGGGCTTTGAGGTTTGAAGGCCTTCGGGCAATGATGGAGAGAGAGGAGAGGGGAATTATAATCCATTAGGAAGGCCCCTTTGATGTTACCAGAGAGGATTCAAGTTCATTAAACCAACAAGGTACAACCCTCTTATGATTATTTGTACAGTCCTCATGTCCTTCCTCCCCAGTCTCATGGTAGATAGCTATCAAGAACAGCAGCTGCAATGCTGAATGACAGTTGATTGGTGAGGACTCTGTCACAGGAGTATCAGATTTCTTGGAAAACTAAGTCAGTACCATAGACAGTACTATTACTACAGTCTGATGGAATTGGAGCCACAGTAAGGGTGAGTAGAGTAGAGAGAACCCCAGTCTGTAGGTCTTGATTTGAAAGTTGGTGAAAAGTGGCCCATGCCTTGACCCAGACCTGGAGTGGTGAGGAAAATAATTGTTGAACCTGAATGGATAGAAAGTGGAACTGTTATTTCATTAACATAGAGAACTCCCAGATTAGGATATTCCCTCCACCAATTCAAGTACATTCTCTGCAACTTGTCATCTTCAAAAGTTGCTAAGAACATTGAGAGGGTAAGTGAGTTGTCCCAGGTCTCACAGCCAGTATGTATTAGAGACAGCACTTGAACCTAGGTAATCCTGGTTCATGGTCAACTCACTATACACTACATTATGCTGTCCCTCTGCAAGTCTTAAAACATTAGATAAATATGAGTTACTATTGTCCCTCACAGGACTGAATGGGAAAAAAGCTCACATTTCTACAGTGCTTTAAAACTTAAAGAGCTCTTTCTTCACACTGACCATGTGAAATAGAAAGTGTTATTACCACAATTAAACAGATGAAGAGAAAGAGGTTCAGAGAGAGTGAAGGGACTGTCAAATGGAAGAGGGATTAGACATAACCTCTTTGGCGCCAGGGGTCCGGATGAAGAGCAATGACTAGAAGTGGAGAAGAGGAAAATCTAGGCTTGAAGTAAGGAAAAACTTTCCACCAATTAGAGCTATCCCAAAGTGTGATGTGCTGCAAGAGGTGGTGAATTCCCCTTCCTGGGAAGTATGAAAGCAGAGTCTGTACGATTCCTCATTGGGCATGTTATGGTGGGAATTCATTTGCAGGTATGGATTGGACATGATGGCCTCTTAGGGACCTTTCCAACTTTTCAAATCTTGCAATTCTGCAGTTTGACTCCACATCACGCAGCTTGTCCAGGACTGAGCTGGAGCTCAAATTCAAGTAGGCCAAGTCCAAATACATTGCTCTTTCCTTTGGATGATGATTGCTGCCTCCCTCCTTTATATTCATTTTTTTTTTTTTTGCTTTTTGGAGGGGGGAAGGTAGGGAAATTGGGGTTAAGTGACTTGCGCAAGGTCACAAGTCTAGTTTTTGTGCTAAGTGTCTGAGGCCAGATTTGAATTCAGGTCCTCCTGACTCCAGGGCCGATGCTCTATTCACTGTGCCACCCAGACGCCCCCATTATATTCATTCTTTATGAGTGTTCCAGAAGGTCCTGTTGAGCAGTTCAGTTGTTTCCTAGAAAGGCAAAATATTAACCCATTATCAGTTTTCTTGTTTTTTGTATATTTAAATGTTTGTTTTTTGATCATTATTACCGTCATAATAAAAAAAAAAGAAAAATAATTAAAGATTTCTAATTTGTTCATATGTGGCTTTTCAAAGAATCAGGCTCCAAGGTAATGGGACTTAGGTCATTTTAATGAAAGGAGAAGCAGAGGAAATGCCTGTGAGTATTGCTCAGGGAAGGCAGGTCTTGGAAGGAGGAGGCAGTGATTTGGCTTCAGTGGAAGAGTACAGAACAGCTAGTAGAAGCAGGAGAGCACTGGAAATCTAGAGAAAATTCAGCAAAAGGATAAGAAAGATGCTGGCAGAAAGACTGAAGGGTTTCCTGCATTGACAATCAAAAAATAAATTGCATGGTCCTGAGATAGAGTCAATATGACTAGAGATAATCACATTTGATAGGTGGCAGAGACTCAGTAGCCATCTAGTACAGCTTATATATAAAAAGGATCCCCACTATACTATACTTCACCAAGTGGTCATTCTGCCTCAGCTTAAAGAGAGCATGGAGATGGAATCAGTCACCTCTAAAGATATGTCATGACATCTTTAATTGTTACTAGGTTTTCCTGATATCAAACCTAAATGGTGCTGTTTACAACTTCTACCCAAATCAGCCTTTGGGGGCCAAGCAGAACAATTTGAATCCTTCCTCCAAATGACATCCTTTCAAATACTTGGAGACAACCTTCATGTGCCTCCACAGTGTTCTATTTTCTAGGTTAAGTAGGCCCAATTCCTTCAACAGATAGGACACAAACTCAAGACATTTCACCATCCTGGTTACCAGGATACTCTCTAGCTTGTCAATGTCCTTCTCAAATTATAGTGACCACAACTAAACACATGTAGCTTGGGGAGCAAGTTCATTTACATAAGACATTCTTCATTGGTAGAGAATGATTACTCAACTTCTCCCAGCCTCTGTGAGCAGCAGAGTTGGCAAGAACTTGAAAGAGGAGGTCTTGGGTCTTCTAGCTTCCAGATTCAAAAAAGGCCACATGTGATTTTAGGTTTTCTTCAGGAAGAGGTCCCAGAAGGTAGAGTCCAGGAAGAAGTTGACATGTGGAAATATCTGACCCTGGATAGGTCCCTATCCCCAGCTTACCATACTAGATACTTCAAGGAATTTCCCCTTGGGTGAGATTAGGGACACTCTCTTGGTTGAACTGACATATCGTGCTCTTAGTGGGACAATTCATCTATTCTTTTCATGGTCTAGCATAATCTTTTTACAAATTTTCATTGATATTATTTCTTGCATCATCATAGTATCCCATATATTCCTCATCTTCCACATTACCAAGACCCATTCCATATGATGAATAGCATTTTGAGAAAGAAAAAAAAGTCAGCACAACTCATTGATGCATTGAAAAAGTTTTAAAAAATGAAGTGTTTAACATCTATGGACCTCTTACCTTCACAAAAGGATTGTTTGTAGGTGTCTTTTCATATTTCTTCATTCCAGTCCTATTTGATCTTTATGTTTTTGTTACATTTACTTTTTGTTTTTTTTTGACATGTCATTCTTTCCATTTATATTGTTGTAGATACTATATTGTTATAATATAGAAATTTTTTTATTTTTTAAGATGTGTTTTGTAGCCTGGAATTTTGCTAAAGTTATTAATTTTCTCAGTATATTTGCTGATTTCCTGGGGTTTTCCAAGTAAACCATCATATCATCAACAAACAGGGTTAGCTTTATCTCCTCATTACTTATATTTATCTATTGAATTCCTTTCTCTTTTCTTATTGCTATTGCTAGCATTTGGTATATACTAATCTATATAACTTCTCTGATTTCTGTTTGCTATCAGTTTGGATAAGTGAATAAATTTGGACCAATTTATGTGCTATTCACTTTGTGATGATCTTTGTCTAACTGTCATTTTATAGGAAGGGAATCAAGTCTTTGGATATATACCTTGAGACACTCTTACCCTGTTAAAAGATAGGAATCATGACACTGTTAATTAGTCAGTAAATAAACATTAAGCACCTACTGTGTACCAGTCATTGTTCTAAGCCCTAGCAGTGGCTTGAACTTAAAAATTCTTTCCCCTAGATTAGAAATATGTAGGGAGATGGATAAATATAATTCTTGCTCCTTATCTTCTCACTGAGGTGAGGAAAATGGTAAGCTTTATAGTCTTAATATTCTGTCCCACTCTTAACAAAAATCAGTCTCCCTTGGAGAAGGGTGAGACTATAGGGATATCTATTCACACTTCCTTCAAAATACATCTAGGCAAATCCATATAGACATGGGATACATATGGAAACATGTAACCTACAAAGTAAACACAAACACTCTTACACATAGTACACCAGATGGGGTCTTATAAGAGCATAATCCAGTGGGACTATTATTTCCTTATTCTTGTATATCATATTCCTCTTTTAAAAATTTTATTTGAGACCCAAATGCCAGAAAACAAATTCAGAATAGAGAAAAGAAACAAAAACATATCATAAACTTAAATATTGGAACTCAAATATAAAGTTAGAAAGGAAGGGAAAAGCATACTATGTGCATAGGATTTTAAATATGTAACAATGAGTTTTCATTTTGAGAAAGCCTGTATGATAAATAATGCTCATGTTGAAAATTGTCCATCTTTGCTTTCTTGTGAGTTTTCTTTTGTTCTCTACTGTGTACTTTTTTTACTTTGTTCTTTTTTCCTTCCCTTCCACCCCCTACAATAAAGTTTAGATGTGTTTCTCTATAGCTATAGATATATACTTACATATATAGACATATATTTTCCCAAACATATTCTACTCCTGATCTTTGTTTTTATGTTTGTGCATATTACTTGTTTCCTATCCCTTCTGCCTCCTCTACCCACCATATTCCTCTTAATGTATCTCAAGATTGCATTAGTATTTTTGACTGCTATTTCTTTCTCCTGACTTATATTGAGCTTGTAGTTCACCAAAACACGAGGATCTTTTGCAGAACAATTGCTGTCTTAACTATGTCTTCCCATCTTACACTCATGAAGATGATTTTTTACACTAAGTGCAAGATTTTGCTTTTATTCCTATTGAATTTTGTCTTACTAGATTCAGTCTGATTCTCTGGCCTGTCAAACTCCTTTTGGATCCTTCCTTAGTCATTCATTGTGTTAGCTATCCCACCCAGATTGCTGTCATCTACAAATTTGATGAGCATGCCATCTGTGCATTTATCCAAGTCATTGATAAAAAAATGTCAAGTAACACATGGCCAGGCATAGATCACTTGGATAGTCCACTGGAGGCATGTCATGAGACAACAATTATATGCAAAAAGTCTGGGGATCTTAGTGGGCTACAAGCTCCATATGAATCAGTAGCATGACTTCTCTGTAGCTAAAAATCCTCATGTTTGTTGATGGAGTTGTGAACTGACCCAACCACTCTGGACAATAATTTGGAACTATGCCTAAAGGGCTATAAAACTGTGCATACCCTCTGTTCCAGCAATACCATTATTAAATCTATAACCCAAAGAGATCACAAAACAAAAGGAAAAGGACCCACATGTACAAAAAATATTTATAGCAGCTCTTTTTGTGGTGGCAAAGAATTGGAAATTTAGGGGATACCCATCAATTGGGGAATGGTTGAACAAGTTGTGGTATATAAATGTAATGGAATACTATTGTTCCATATGAAATGATGAGCAGGCAGACTTCAGAAAAACCTGGAAAGACATGCATGAACTGATGCTGAGTGAAGTGAACAGAACAAGGAGAATACTGTTCACAGTAACAACATTTTGCGATAACATTGCATTCTCAAAAATGCAATGACCTAAGACAATTTCAAAAGGTTCATGAAGGCAAATGCTATCCACATCCAAAGAAGGAATTATGGAGTCTGAAAGCCAATCAAAGCATACTGTTTTCTCCTTTTTGGTGTTGTTTTTTAGTTTTTTTTCTCTCTCATGGTTTTTCCCTTTTGTTCTGATTCTTCTTTCACAACATGACTAATGTGGAAATATGTTTAATATGATTGTATATGTATGGCTTATATCAGACTGCATGTCATCTTGGGGAGGGGGAAGGAGATGGAGTGAGAGAAATTTAGAACTCAAAATCTCATAAAAATGAAAGTTAAAAACTAAAAATTAATTAATTTTTTAAAAATGTGACCCCGGACTACATTAATGTTTTCTTCCCTGGTCAAACGCCATCTGAAGTACTATATATTCAACTTTGAGTATCACATTTTTAGGAAGTATGTTGACAAACTGGAACATGTGCAAAGAGCGATGGCCAGAAGAGTAAACAGACTTGCAACCATGCCATACAAAAATAAATTCCAGAACATAAAAATTTTAGCTTGAGGATGTTTCACTCAGCCAAACTATCCTAATTGTTTTCTAAAAAATTGGCCTTCTCCGTCCTATCTCCAGGCCTTTGCATAAACAGGGAATGCACTTCCTCTTAGAATTTATGACTTACTTTGAGGCTCAACTGGGGAAACTTTCCTGGTGCCCCTTCATTTTAGTTCTCCCCCTGTCCTTAAATGACCACTTACATAGTATGCTTACCTGGTTCTTGGGTGTTATGTTTTCCCAGGAAAATAAATAGTTCTTAAGAGATAGGATTTTGGTTTTGTTGTCGTTGTTGTTTTGTCTTTACCTTCTCTGAGTCTAGCATAATGCTTATGATATAATAGGTACTTAATACTTATTGGATTAAAATTAGAAGACAAAGAAGATTGAGGGAAGAGGTTCTTAAACTGAATTCTCCAAACTCCAAAGCATCCATGGATAAATTTCAAGAGGTCCATGAACTTAGAACACAATATATATACATACATATATATGCACATATATATATATAGACACACACACTAACATTTAAATGAAATTTAGCATTTCCTTTAATTATCTAAAAACAGTATTCTTAGAAGAGATCGATAGCTTTTCCCCAGTACCAAAAGGGTCTGTGACACACAAAAAAAGTTGATTTAGACATGATAACTGCTTTCAAGAATTTGGTGGAAGACTCCAATTTATTTTGCTCAGCTGTAGAGCAGAAAAAAATAGAATCAACAGCTGTAAATCATGGAGAGGTAGATTTTCAGGTGGAGAGGGGAAAAAAGCTGGTATCTAATTTTCATTCATGGTTCTTCCACTTACTATCTGTTAGACCTTGGAAAAGTCATATAAACTGTGTTGGTTTCAGTTTCCTCATCTTTAAAAGGAAGGGATTGGTCTGGATAATCTCTTAGTCCCCTTCTGGTTCTAAGTACATAATTCTAAGTGTGACACATTTATTGTGGCTCATGCCATCTGTCTCCTTTAAACATATAGGGAGACAACTGTCACAAAGGTTAAAATTCAGTCAAATGGTTTGGAGTAGCTTTAAATGAGATATCTGAGTCAGTCACAAGGTGGTTATAGTGGCAATGGGAATTTGAAGATCTTCCCTGTCCCTTAATAGGCCAAATGTAATCACACAGAGCCTATGGTAGGAGGAGTTTGCTGAAGGGTGGAGCAGAGCCCAGAGGAAGCTGGGAGTCAGAGAAGTTAATAAGGCAGTAGAGAGAAGATGCAGGTAAGGAGACTGCTAGGCTTGTGAGTGTTTGTTTGTGGGAAGACTTTGGGGTGGTGTTGCCTCCCACTGTGTTGTGGCATATTAATTTCTTTGTTGCTATGGAGGATTTGGTTTTCTGGTGTTGGGATTTGGTTTTCTTTGTCAGAATAAATGTTTTGCTTCTGTCTTCTATATGGAGAGTCTGCTATATTTTTAGATTCAGAACTACACCAGCATATTCATAGTCACCATCAGTGCACTATTGCTGTGCTGTACTTTATCTGTTTTGTCACAGTTTGGAATTAGTAAGACTCAGCAGGTTTCAATATCCCCCTCAGTGAATGAATGAGAAACAATTTAATAAGCATATACTGTGATAATTGTTGTGTAAATAAAAACAAAAGTAACAGTTGAGGAAATTGAGGCAATTCAAGGTTAAGTGACTTGCTCAGGGTCACACAGTTAGTAAGAGTTTGAGGTAAATTTTGAACTCAGGTCTTTGTGATTCCAGACTCCACCTAGTGGCCTCGGAAGAAAACAAATATAGGAAAATGTTAGGGAAGGCTCTTAGACAGGGATGATGAATTGAAAAATAGGCAGTACACTGAAATGCCCTTTCCAGAAGCAATGATAGAATTTATTTGATTACAATTTTTAGAGCAAGAGGTGAAAGGGTTAGGGCAGGACAACAGGGCAGAAAATGGTCAAGGGAAGTGGTGAAAATGAGGACACATGGTCAGAGAATTCAGAGCTGAGGGAGGTCCATGAACTTAGAATATAATATATATATATATATATATACATATATATATGCACATATATATGTGTATGTGTATATACTTATACACACACACACATATAGACCTCCCATCCCACTCAAGTCAAGGTCTCTGGAGGTCCAATTTGGGGAGTAGAGCAGTAGGACAGAAAATAGTCTGTTATTGCCTTTAATGACCATCACAGCTTCAAGGTTCTTGTCATTCACTTTTCTGTACAAAGGTAATATTCACCTCCTTGTGCCTGCTACTGCCCCCAGACTTCTAATCTAGAAGATGAAAATATTTTTAAAAGAGTATTTGTTACAATTCATATCCCTGAATGCTTTAAATAAGTTGTTCTCTTAGTTTTTCTTCCCTCTATAACTGAATGATCCTACAGAGGGATTGTTACAGTGTTAATGACATCCATTTGACTGAAGATGTAGTCAAAAGAGCTCTCTCTCTGTCTCCTGGTCTATGTCTCCATTTTTGTCTCTGTATCCGATTCTCTCTGTGTCTCTGTCTTCCTCTATTTCTGTCTGTTTCTCTGTCTCTGTGTCTATCTCTAGGTTTTTCTCTGTTTCTATGTCTATGTTGCTAGGTGTGTGTGTGTGTGTGTGTGTGTGTGTGTGTGAGAAAAAGAGAGAGAGAGAGAGAGAGAGAGACCCTCCCCCTTCCTTCTCTCTGCTCTTTTGCATTGGTAAATTCCCTATATAATCCCATGGCTTGTGGAATGTGGGGGACAAGGAAGACCTCTTCAAGTGTTTCTCAAATCCATTCCAAACCATAGCAGTTCATAGTAGTTTTAGCAATAGTTGATTGTGGTATTTTTTCCCTTTGTGGTTGAACTTCACCTCACATGATCTCTGAAGCTTCTTCCTCTGATTATAGTGGTAGAATCTAAACTCTACCCTGAAATCTTCCCCCAAAAAAAGTAGTAAATTACAACTATCTTCCTTTTACAATGTTCTCTGTTAAGGGAATTATCATAACCCTTAGAAAGTCCCTTTATGGTAGGAAGATGCCAGATTCTTCTCTACCATGGTTCCTCACTGAATTTCACAGGCCTAGGGGAGATTTAAAAAGCAGAACTAACAAAATGACATTCTCCTGGGATACATAAAATTAGAGCTGTCCAAAAGTAGAATAGACTGCCTCATAAGGTAATGAGTTTCCTGTCACTGAAGGTGTTCAATCAGAAACTGGATGACTAATTTTGGGTGATGTTGTAGAAATGACTCATCCTTGAAACTTACATTGGATTAAATGTCCTCAGAGGTCCCTTTCAGCTTTAAAATTCTGATTCATTTTTTTTCTTTCTTTCTCCTGAGGACACTTACATCCTTCTTTCTTTCACAGGCTCTTCCTGGGGGTATTGTTTCACCACAGCCCCACAGGGAGTCTATAGATGTGTTAGTCCCTGAGGTTCAGTCTAGTTAATTATATAGCTTAATTCTCCTAAATGAATTCTTCCTTGATGATTTTATTTTCCTGGTCTCAGCTTCTTCATCTTCCTGAGGTAAAACTAATCAGGCTCTTCCTCTATACCTAAAAATCTCTTTCTCTAACTACTTCCTGATCTTCGAAAGGGGGTAAAGAGTAGTATACGGGAAATTATAGGACATTTATATAAGGTTTTCCAATTTTTTTAAAGCATTTTATACTTCTTATCTCTTCATTTTGCCCAGAATCACATCAGCATCGGTCAATCAAGAAACATTTAATTGCCCATTATGTGCTAGGCATATCCTAAGATTTCATATCCTAAGAAGGGGTTATGAAAAAAAATGAAAAAGACAACCTTTGTTCTGTGGAAACTCACAACCTACTAGTAGACACAGCATGCAAATAACTTTTACAAACAAGCTATATGCAGGATAAATAGATAGTAATATATTTTTATAGAAAAAAACAAATAAATAAGATGTAATCCTATTTGTTTGTTAATAGATAGATTTACTAATGTAGATAAATAAGTAAATAGGAAATATTCCTTTCATGATCCCATTTTCTTCTAGTGACTATTCTATAACAAAGAGGGATTAGTTTGGATTTTAGCTGGAACTTGAAGGAAACAAGAAAAGCGAGGAGGCAGTGATAAAAAGGGAGAATTCCAGGCATGGGGAACATCTAGCAAAAATTCTAGAAGTTGGAAGATGGAGTATCTTGCTCAAGGAACAATACAATGGCCACTGGAGCAAAAGAGTATGCAGCAATGGAAGAGAGAGGTATGAAATGTAAGAAGATTAAAAAAGTAGAGGAGGAATAGATTTAACATTCAGAATCCTGGAATGTTAGTGCTGGGAATGACCACTTATTCCAACTCCTTAATTTTTCAGAAGAGCAAATGGAGGTCCAGAAAAGATACTTAACTATCCTAAAATCATACAACAAGTAAGTGACAGAACCGAGACTAGAACCCAAGACCTAAGTTTTTTCTTCCACACTATGAATTAAAACTAAATCTCTCCCCCTAGGGTTAATTAGTCCTTATCTATAACAATTTATGTAATCTTCTTGCCAAAGATTCTTTATTGACACAAAAGTCTAAGTATACTTTGAGGATCTCATTGCACTATAGCCAGGTAGAACCTGGAGATTTCTATATCTGATTCCCCTCAAATTATCACCATCAGTTGTCCTTATAAGCTCTGTGGCTCACAAGGCTACAAAATGCAGGATAGCTTGATTTATATAATAAAGGATATGGAAATTATTACTATCTAAGCCCAGAGAGAGAGTAAAGAGGCTGCCCCTCTCCAATGAGCACCAATTGGGCCATCCCACTCCTTTAGAATCCCTGTGAATAGCAGAACTACCCTGGTTGGGTAACCACTGAGGGAAAATGAGGTTTATTATTCCACATACATGGTCTATGTCGCATTAGTCATATACGATCAACTCTTCTCCCCCTGCTGTTTTTATCATTCTGCTTGTATTATCTATTGTTTCAGTCATGTTTGTGACCCCGGGTGGGTTCTGCTGTTGGTGGATTTATGAACACTTTCCTATCTTCTCACCACTCTATCACTGTCCTCTCCTCTCAACAAGTCCTTGGCCCTGCCTGAGGCCCTCACTGTCGTTTCTGTGTCACTATCTCCCCTGATGCTTGTTTTTGCTCCAACAAATGGTACTGTGTAAATGTATTATAGTTCTTTCCTTCCTCCAAGGCATAATGTACCTCTGACCCATTTAAATATTCTGTTCTTCCGTATCTAAATCCCACAGATGTTTTACATCTGGATTTCTCTTCAAGTGGCTGTGAGAATTCCTCTTTCTTGATCAGCTCATAAGGTCTTGGTTTTCCTTTCTGAGTTCCCTTAGACTCACAATGAATCTATATCAGTTTACCTCCTTCCCTAGGAAGTCACTATGTCTCATATTTAGACCAGTCTTTAGGGGTTTGTATTGTACTTCTCTGTTTGTTCAACTTCTTCCACAGAAAACTGGGCTAGGTCACACAAGTTTTACAAGGTAGAGTCTCAGAGATTTTCCCAAGGGGAGGTGGAACCAGCAGCTCCCCTTGGTTGATCCCAGGTGCCTATGATTCAAAAGAAGTGGGATAATCCCTCATTCAGTTATATTTCTTTTTTATTGTCTTTTTGGAGGGGAGAAGGCAGGGTGATTGGGGTTAAATGACTTGCCCAAGTTCACACAGCTAGTAAGTATTAAGTGTCTGAGGCCGGATTTGAACTCAGGTCCTTCTGACTCCAGGGCTGGTGCTCTATTCACTGCATCATCTAGCTGCCCCAACTTACCTTTCTTATTACATAGTGCTTTCCAGCTACAAAACTCTTGACTTGCATTGTCTCACTTAGTTCTTTCTCCTCCTATGAGGGAGCTAATATGTGATTTATCCCCATTTCACAGATGAGACTCCATGTTATGGAAAAAGTTGATTGGACTTGAAGCCAGGTGTCTCATCTCCAAATCCAGTACCCTTTCCACTATGGAGAAATATCATAGATCATAGATTAGAGGCAAGAGGGACTGTAAAAGTCATGTAGTACACTTCACACATTTGCTAGATGAAGAAAATGAGCTATGGAGACATGGAATGCCCCAAATCACCCAGGCAGTAAATAGCACAGCCAGGATTTGAACCCAGGTCCTCTAAGTCTGTATTCTTTCCACTACACCAAACCATAGCCCAGCCCTTAATTTTACACAGGAGGGACTAAAGCTCAGAGAGGTGCCATGATTTACCAAGATCACAGAGACAGTTGAAAAGTCTAGTTCATTGGGGGCGGCTAGGTGGTGCAGTGAGTAAAGCACCTGACCCTGGAGTCAGGAGGACTCGAGTTCAGTTCTGGCCTCAGACACTTAACACCCACACACACACACAAAAAAAAAAAACTCGCAGTGTAACCTTGGGCAAGTTATTTAACCCCAATTGCCCTCCAAAAAGAAAAAAAAAGTCTAGTTCAGATACTAGTTCCTCTGATTCTGGCTTAAGGGTGACCTTGACTTCTAGCTAATTTCACTTGGCTGCCCCACCTGATCTCATCTCCCTTGTTTAATTTTGCCTAATTCTATTCCTTCATATGCTTCCTGTTCCACTCTTGTCTACTTTCTGCTTTCCTGGGTTCAGAAGGAATCTTCCAGAATCTGTAACAGATTCCTAGCTCTGGGTCAAGTCATTTTTCTCAAGAAGCAACTGTGCACAGTAACTAGGATGCTTTATGTCCTTGCCTGAAAACTTCATTGTTTCCAGGGTCAAACAGTACCAGACCTCAGGCTCACTACCGAACTGATGTGCCAAAGTAGTATTGTCTTCCTCTATCTGAGTTTCCATATGCTACTCCCCATGTCTTCCCATGAAGAGTCTCATCTAAATAGGTTGCACACCCCTTCAAAAGAACTCTAGCCTAGACGTTAGCGGACCTGAGTCCTGGTCCTCACTCTTCTCTGAACTAATTGAGAGGATCTTGGGCAAGTCACAAGAAGACAGAAGGGTGCTGGAAGGGACCTTAGGTAGGGATCATCTAGTTCCATCCCCTTTATGCTACAGAGGAAGAACTGAAGCTCAAAGTTGTTAATTGGCTTGGCTGAGATCATACCACCATTGGATGGTAGATCCCAGATTCAAACCTAGGTCTTCTGATTCTGAATTTAGTATTCTTTATACCAAGCCATGTAGGTGTATGTTGGTAAAATATTTAACAACTGGATCTCCAAAAAAAATGTCCATAACTCACTTTTAAGTTGAATCTGCATTATTAGCATCTTCTCCATCACTTTCTTAAACCTAGATCACAGATGTCAAACATACAACCCACAGCCCATATTAAGACAATACTCCTAAGTGTGGAAATATTTAAACAAAATTTAAAAACCACAATAGTATATAGATAATGTTAATATGTCATTTTCTAAGTTAATATGGGACCTGCAGGGTTGTTTAATAGCCCCATTTCTATTTGAGCTTGATACCTCTGGTCTAATTACTAGAAAACAAGCCCCAATTTGTAGTATTTGTAGATTTATGGCATATAAATGCTCACACTGGAAATTTAACAATCTGCTTTCAGGAACAGGTCTGAGAAGACTCCAGAACACTCCTGGTGCCATGTAACTCTCTAGGCCGTAGTTTTCACCATCTGTACAATGAAAATTATAATGAATGCTCTGCCCGTTCATAGGATTGTTGCCACACTCAAATGAGAAAATGGATTTGTAAGTTGTCTGTTAAAGCCCCCTATAAATATCAGGCCTGATGGTAGTTCTGATCAAGAACTTAAGAATAACTCTAGGTTGGGTAGAGCCAAGATGTCAGAGAAAAGGCAGGGCCTCCTCTGAGCTCTTCCAAATTCCTCTCTAAACAACTTTAAATAATACCTCAAAATAAATTCTGGAGCAGCAGAACCCACAAAAGGATGGAGCAAAATAATTTTATAGGTCAACACAACTTAGAAGGTTGGCGGGAAAGGCCTATTGTACCAGGATGAGAATACAGCACATTCCAGTTGTAGGCATGTCAATACAAACCACTTGGCCTCTAGGGCAACTGGATCAATAAAAAAACAGCAGTATCTTCTGGAGCTCTCAGTCCATAGATGGTAAGGGGAGAGGACAACTGGTCAGAAAGGGTCTCTTTGCTGGTGCTGAGTGCAGAGCTCTGTTGCAATATCCATAGTCATATCCAGATCTCTGGATCACATTCCCAGAACAAGGAGGAGCATACCAGAGCTTGCAGCCTCAGTGAAGTATATATCCTGGTCACAGTTCCAGAATGGAACAGAGTGCTTCTGGTCACTTACAGACCAGAGCGCAAGCCAGGAGAGTAGTAAACACACCTTTCCTTCATTTATACCACCTTAGAAGAACTAAAAGCTTACAGACCCCCACAACTAGCTCTGCAAACAGCTGCACAAAAAAAAAAAACAATCTGAAGTTTGGAACAGCTTCCCTTCCACACCAGGTGCAGAGGCTAACTTAATATAAAGGAAAAATTCAAGAAATAGACTGGAAAAACAAGCAAACAACAAAAAAGATCCTGACCATAAAAAGTTACTATGGTGATAGGAAAGATAGAAACACAAACTCAGAAAAAGACAACAAAATCAAAACTGCTATATTCAAAACCTCAAAGAAAAATGTGAATTGGTCTGAGGTCTTAGAAGAGCAGAAAAAAAGATTTTATAAATCAAATAAGAGGTGGAAGAAAAGCTGGGAAAAGAAATAACAATGATGTGAGAAAATCCTGAAAAAGAATCAACAGCTTGGTAAAGAAGGCACAAAAAGAAGGAAATAACACCTTAAAAAACAGAATAGTCCAAATGGGAAAAGGGGCACAAAAATCCAATGAAAAATTAAAAAGCAGAATTGTCCACATGGAAAAAATTCACTGAAAAAAACAATTCCTTAAAAAGTAGAACTGACCAAATGAAAAAGGAGGAACTAAAGCTCAATGAAGAAAAAAAAATTCTTTAAAAATTAGAATTGTGTAAGTGGAAGCTAATGATTCCATGAAACATCAAGGAAAAATAGAACAAAATGGGCTGGAGAAAGAAATGGCAACCACTTCAGTATACTTGCCAAGAAAATCCCAAATGGGGTCATGAAGAGTTGGACATGACTGGAACAACTGAACAACAATCATTCCCACCCCTATCCCCCAATCTCTTGGCTCAATATTCCTATTTCCTTCAGCTGATGTTTACATGCTATGAACTAGAGACTGTTCAGCAGTCAGGTACATTTCAAAAAGCATTTATCTGTTTTCCAGGTACCAGCCCAGATCTTGGGGATACAAAAACAAAAAGTAAATGTTTCCTTCTCTAGAGAAGCTTATGTTCTACCACAGAGACATAACATATCTATCTATATCTATAGCCACATATCTAGAGATATCAATAGAAATAAGTAACAAATAACAACTACAACTGGAATTTATATACCACTTTAAGGATTTTCAAAGGACTTCTGGCAGGTAGGTGATGCAGTGGATGGAACACCACGTCTGGATGCAGGAAAACTCTTCTTCCTGTGTTCAAATCTGATCTAGGACACATACTAGCTATGTGACCCTGGGCAAATCACCTACTCTGTTTGCCTCAGTTCCCTCATCTGTAAAATGCACTGCAGAAGGAAATGACAAGCCATTTCAGTATCTTTGCCAAGACAACCTCAAATGCAGTAACAAAGAGTTGGACATAACTGAAATGACTGAACAACAATTCCATATATTATCTTATTTAAACCTTACTTAAAGGCTGTGAAATACAGCTAAGTCCTGATCATCAAGAATAAAGAATCCATAGAAGTGATTGCATCACTCAATTCTAATGAGTAGTTAAGATAAGATTTGAATTCAGATCTTTTTTACTCCAAGTCCAGTGTTCTACTATAAAGATATCAAACTCCCTACCTGCAGTCTTGAGTAGTAACAGTCTGCAAAACTCTTGAGTACTGCCTGAACTATATTAAAATGTAATTGGAAAATATTTAACAAAATAAATAAAAATATAAACCAATATATTCATTCATTTTTCAGTCATGTCTGACTGCTTGTGACCCCATTTGGGGTTTTCTTGTCAAAAATACTAGAGTGGTTTGCCATTTCCTTCTCTAGCTCATTTTACAAATGAGGAAACTGAGGCAAACAGGGTTAAGTGACTTTCCCAAGGTTACACAACTAGTGTCTGAGACCAGATGTAAACTTACGAACTTATGAAGAAAAAGCCACCCTGACTCCAACAACAACAAAGTCAACATGGGCCTTGGGGAATCTATTTCTATTTCAGCTTCACACCACTCCTCTACTGTACTATTAAATATAACATATATCCAGAATAAGGCCATTTGGGCTTCACTGGGCTGGGCTGGGGAAGTAGCTAACAATTAAGGGAACCAGTGAAAGACTTGTCTAGGAGGTGACACTCAAGTGGAACCCTTAAAAAAGCAAAGAATTCCAAGAAATAGATCCGATTATTCCATGCATGGGGGACAATCTGCAAAAAAGGTGCAGAAACACAAGATAGAATGTTTAGTATTTGAGGAGAAATAAGAGAGTAGTAAAGGCTACAAAGATAAGTTGGGGCCAGAGTGTGAAAGGTTTTAAATGCCAAACAGAGGAGGTTACATCTTAGCCTAGAGGCAAAAGGGAGACTTAGAAACCTCTTAAGCAGGACAGTGACAAGATCAGACTGGTAACTGAGTAGTCTCAATTTGGCAGGATAACTTCTTAGGTAGGGTAAGCCTGAGATGACTTAGTTATTAAACAAAAAACAAGCAATCCCATGGGAAAAATAGAAGACTATATGATTCATTGTCTCCATCTTGTTCAATGATTCCAATCATTCAGTCACACACAATCAAACAATCAATTAGATTGTTCAATTAGATTAGATTAGACCTCATCCCATTGGGCTTCCTACTATCCAAGCCACAGCTGTCTATTTACTTGGAAGACTTAAGGAAAGATGATAAAGGAAATAATAGTGTCAGTTACAATGAGAGAAAATACAATTATCAGATAAATTCTATTCAGCAGAAATTTGTGGTTTTGCTGTGGATGCCCTGGGTCCTTTGGGTTGGTTTTGACACCTTATGATGCTCTCTTAGTGTTCTTTTTATCTTTAATCATACTGTCAAAGTGCCTACTCTTTCTCCTCTCAGTGATCACCAGAGATTTACCATAATCCTAACCAGAGGCTAAACTTTCAGTCATGATTCTCTAGGAACTCAAGTAAATAAACATAAGGGAATTCCAATCCACTACTAGACACAGGTTTTCATTTTTTTACATTTTTTTATTTTACATTTTTATTACAGTAACTTTTTATTTGATCATTTTCTTTGTGTTCTCTTGTCTATTCTCTTTTGGGCCGGATACTTCTGTCTATGACTGCCTACATCACTGCCATTTTGGAATTCAGGGCTAGGGTCTTGTAGAAGACAACAATAGGGGGCGGAGTCAAGATGGCGGAGTAGAAGCAGGACCTCCCCGCTGCTCCAGCTTCCACCTTCCACAATCCATGTAAAAAGGGGACTCTAAACAAACCTTGGAGCTACAGAACCCACAAAATGACACAGAGAAGCTAACCGCTGAGGACAGCCTGGCAGGCCGGCAGGAATCCAGTGCAGCGCTCTGGGAGCCGAGCCCAGCTCCACACCGAGGCTTTAGCCCCACAGCGGGCCTAACCAGCCCCTGGCAGGAGGGACTCCAGATCAGCAGCGACTGTGGCCATTTCCAGATTTATCAACACATAGATGTGAAGGACAAAGTGAGAGGTCTGTGCAGTCTGGACTTTGGGACCAGTAAGTGGGAGGGCATGGCTTTTGCCCCTGGGGCAAGGAGGCTCTGAGACGCTGGCACAGCCAGCCAGTGCCAGGTGGCAGCTTCAGCTCCTGGCCTGCAGAGTGTAAGGGGACCAAGCAGCAGTCTGAGGGGTAATTGCTGTTGCTTTAACCTTCTTGGATCTGGATTGCAGTCTAGGGTGGAGGTCCTGGGGTATGTGTCCAGCTTGCCAGAGTGTAAGGAGACCTCAGAGAAGGCACCCATCTAATACCTCTGGCAGCTGAGAAAACCCTAGCGTTTGGGACAAAAGCTCCCCTGTCTGGTGGCAGAGCCCTACTGTGACAAAAAGCTGAGGGGCAACATGACCAGACAAAGGAAGCAAAGCAGACAGAAGATTCCAACATTACACTCCTATTTTGGAGACAAGAAGGAGCAAGGTATGGAACAGGAGGAAAACAGTGAAGTCAGAACTCCTGCACCAAAAGCTTCAAAGGAAAATACAAGCTGGTTATAGGCCATAGAGGACCTTAAGAAGCAGATAAGAGAAGTGGAGGAAAAATTGGGAAGAGAAATAAGAACAATGCAAGAAAATTATGAAATGAGAGTCAACAGCCTGACTGAAGAAAATAATACCTTAAAAAACAGACTGACTCAAATGGCAAAGGAGGCTCAACAAGGCAATGAGGAGAAGAATGCCTTAAAAAGTCGAATTTGCCAGATGGAAAAAGAATCTCAGAAGCTCAATGAGGAGAATCATTGCTTCAGAATTAGATTGGAGAAAATGGAAGCTAATGACTTTATGAGAAATCAAGATGCTGTTGAACAGATCCAAACAAATGAAAAAATAGAAGGCAATGTGAAATATCTCATTGGAAAAACCACTGACCTGGAAAATTGATCCAGGAGAGATAATTTAAAAATTATTGGACTACCTGAAAGCCATGATCAAAGTAAGAAGCTAGAAATCATCCTCCAGGAAGTTCTCAAAGAAAACTGCTCTGATGTTTTAGAACCAGAGGGCAAAATAGAGGTTGAAAGAATCCACCAATCACCTCCTGAAAAAGATCCCAAAAAGAAAACTCCTAGGACTATTATAGCCAGGTTCTGGAATTCCCAGATTAAGGAGAGAATATTACAAGCAGCCAGGAAGAAACAATTTGAATATCGTGGAAACACAATCAGGATAACCCAGGATCTGGCAGTTTCTACACTGAGGGATCAAAGGACTTGGAATATGATATTCCGCAGGTCAAAGGAGCTGGGATTAAAACCAAGAGTCACCTACCCAGCAAAACTGAGTATCATGTTTCAGGGGAAAATATGGTCATTCAGTGGAATAGAGGACTTTCAAGCATTCTTGATGAAAAAAACAGAGTTGAATAGAAAATTTGACATTCATATACAAGAAGCAAGAGAAGCATGAGAAGGTAAACAGGGAAAAGAAATCATAAGGAACTTATCAAAGTTGAATTATTAACATTCCTACATGGAAAAACAATAATTGTAACTGATGAAACTTTTCTCAGTAGTTGAAGGGAATAGAAATATATATATATATATATACATATATATATAATGTCTACATATGAGGGTATATGGGCATATGAATACATATGTGAATGTGTGTCTATATGTTTACAGGTATACATAGAGAGAGGGCACAGGACCAATTTAACAGGAAGGGATGATACTTAAAAGATGAAATTAAGAGGTGAGAGAGGAATATAATGAGAGGAGATCAGGAGAGACAGAAAGGGGTAAACTATCTCATATAGAAGAGGCAAGGGAAAATGGTTACAATGGAGGGGAAGAATAGGAAGGCAAAAGGGAATGGGTCAACCTTATTCCCATTGAATTTGGCTTGAGGAGGGAATGAAATACACCCTAAATAGGGTATCTCACTCTACAGGAGGGTAGGGGGGAGGGGATGAGAGGGGGGATAATGGAAGGGAGGGCAGGTTGGGGGTGAGGGAAGTTGGAAGCACCCACTTTTGAAAAGGAATGGGATCAAAGTAGAAAATAGAACAAGTGGGAGGTGGGATAGGAGGGAGGGAAATATAGTCAGTCTTTTGCAATATATCTACTATGTTATTGTTTTGCATTAGCCACACATGTACAACCTATACTGAACTATTTATTTTCCCAGTAAGGGTGGGTGACAAAGGAGGAAGGGAATGAAGCTGGAATTCAAAGTTTTAAAATCAAATGCTCCAAAAAAAAATATATATATATATAATGTGTGCATATATGTATGTATGTGTATATGTATATATAGTATTATTATTAATGCTAAAAGAAAAAAAAAGAAGACAACAATAGATGGTTCAAAAAGAAAGGGGGTGGGATGTGATTAAATAGGATACAGCCCTCTCCTGAGGCAGGCACAAAGCAGAGGTTTCTCTCAGACTGATTATCACTGCTATTTCTCTTCTGTAACTTTCCCTAGACACACTTAGGAGAAAATCAATCCAGTGAGGAGAATTTCTTCACCAAAGATTTTGTTCTTTGGTTTTAACAGTTTGCTCTTCTTTCTCATTTAGATTTATATTTATGAGAAGATCACTAATGAGGTACCAACAAGGAATATAAGCTCTCAAGGATAAGTCAGGTAGTTTATTATACATAAACATGCAAGTATGCACCTCTCTAACCCTTCAGTCCCATGCACAAAGATGGGCAATGCCTTGAGCCTATGATGAGATCCATACTCTAGTTGAGAGTCCAGAACAATTGTTGATGCTGAACTAATTCACAGTGACCAAGTGGGAGCAGACCTTAGGGACTGTCAATCAGGAGGTGACCCAACCATATACTTCATCGATCTCAAAGATATTATGTTTAGGAAAGCCTTCTACCCTACCTAAATGAAGCTTGCTAACCTGATTATTGGGTACATAAAAACATCCTGGTACATAGTTCAATTAGTATTTAAATATAAAGTCTGTTTGCTAGGGTCTAGCAAGAGGCAAATTTCTATAATATTCCTGTACCTTCTGTTATAAGCATGGTTCACCCTCAGTTCAGGTTTAATACTGGGATGAAATGAGACACTCATAAGTTATTGAACAAAGGAGGTAAATTTTTCTCAAACATAGAAAGGATATATAGCAAGGATATAGTGGCATTAGCTTCTCTGGACTTAGGGACCTCCCCTCATCTCTGTATGGAAAGGCATTATCAGCTTACTGAGATGATTCTTCTAGTCTAAAGCACCCACCAACTCTGAGAGGCCCCAACCACACAAGGCTGGGACATTTTGTTCCCCCAGCTCTGGAAACTGCATTAAAGAAGCTGGAGCCAATCAGATTAAATGGTGGGAAAAAAGGAGAAACTGAGTCAGGAAAACATTGGTCCTATCACACCCTCTCTATAGATAAATTCAGTTCAAGTACTCAAATTCTGTTTACTATAATATGCATGGATCTTGAGAACTTATGCAGAGCATGTTTATTTACAAATAATCGGTTTCATTTTACAACAACCATTTAGTTTGGCACAAATTTAAAGTCTGGCTTTTGGCCATTGCAACATCTGAGTTCTTTTCTGTCTGGGTCCCAGGGTCCAGCTTTAAATCAAAATGATTTTCCTTCTAGCCACCTGGAGCCCAACTCAGCTGGCATTCCCTCATCCTGTTCATGTAAATTTTCTTTTCCTGTGTCCTGAACACCCAGTGTAATGCTTATCAACCTGGGACCGAATCTTTCATTTTTTAAAAAAATATATATTTTTTCATTGCTATCTGTTATTTTTACATCAGTTTCATTTCCCAATACATCCCTCTCCCCTCAGAGTGACTTACCTTATATCAAAGAACAAAAAAAAGGAAAAAAGGAAATTCAGTGAAACTCACCACCACATTAGCCAAGCACAACATTTTGTACATCATTCTATACCTACAGCCCCCCCCCACCTTTGCAAAGAAACAAGGTATGTGCACTCTCTTATCTCTGTTCTGAAGCCAAGTTTGTGAACCTACCAGTTTGACCATGACATCCTCATGTGGTAGCTGCCATAAGACTCTTCTCCATCTCGTGTAAACCCACAAGTCTATTCATTCCATTCATTCAGCAAATTTAAGTACCCATTATATGTAAGGTAATGAGAAAAGTGCTAAAGGAAATACAAAGAAAACATAAAACTCAGTCTCTGCCCTCGGTACACTTATGATCTAGTAAAAGAAGGTCCCAGTCCTTTTATCATCACTTTTATACCCCTTTATCACTGTCTGTCTGAATGAAAAATAGTTAATATCCATCAATCATAGCTTCCTAACTCACTGGGTAACCTTGTTATTGAAGAATTATTTCAGCCATGTCTGACTCTCTGTGACCCCATTTGGTGTTTTCTTGGCAGAGATACTGGAGTGGTTTGCCATTTCCTTCTCCAGCTCATTTTACAGATGAGGAAACTGAGGCAAACATAGTTAAGTGCCTTGCCCAGGGTCACACAGCTAATAAGTGTCTGAGGGAGGATTTGAACTCAGGTCTTCCTGCCTCCAGGCCCAAAGCTAGCCACCTCGCTACCCTGTTGGGTGACCTTAGTCAACTCATTTATTTTCTCTGATCCTCAGTCTCTCACTGTTTAAATGAGGGAGTTATGGATGGTCTCTAGCTCTGCTATTCTTTCTTCTAAGACTGCAGTTGTCATGGTAAAATGGAAATCGTGATGGATTTTGAGCCAGAGGACCTGGATTCAAACTCTCACTTTACTATTTTCTGCCTATGTAACCTTCTAGGTTTCAATTTCCTCATCTATCAAAGAAGTAGTTTGGAGCAGATGACCTCTGCGGTCCCTCCTAACTCTAAATCAATGACTGTATGGTGATAGGCCAGTAGCAAGGTGATGCAATGCCAGGCCTGGAGTCAGGAAGACCTAAGTTCAAATCTGGCCTCAGAAACTCACTATGTGACCCTGCAAAAATCACTTAACCCTGTTTGCCTTAACTTCCTCATCTGTAAAAATGAATTGGAGAAGGAAAGGACAAATCACTCCCATATCTTTTCCAAGAAAACCACAAAAGGGGTCACAAAGAGTCTGACATTATGGAAACAATTGTAAAGTGTATTGCAAATTTTAAAGTCATATATGTGTGTAAATATGTACATATATACACACACAAACAGAATCTATATAGAATATATGTCATATATAAAATATATGTTATATATAGAATATGTTATATATAATATATAGTTGTTGTTGCTACTATTATTATCTTCAAGATGAAAGAATTGAACTAAGTGATCTTTTTAAATTACTTTCTTAACTTTTTAATAAATCTGTGGCCTTTTCAAGCTTCTCAGTCTCTTAATGAAACTAGGGAATGGGGAAGGTGGAATGACAAAATAAAGGAATATCTTTCCTTTTCCCTCTCCTCCCCAGCCTTGAGGAGGTAACCTCTCAATACCTCATACACAGTCTGTGTTGGACCTTTAAGCCTGCAAGGTAAATGGGAGATTTATAATTCCCTGTAATTCCTTTTGAAGGCCTTGATATGATGGTTTTGCTATGTGATTACCTACAGGGCAGCTAAGGAGATTAGAAAGGCAAAGAATTTTCTGGGTGGCATGTCAGGGACGTGAATCCTGCTGTGTGAACAATGAAACTTAGGAAGCTGAACGTGCCATGGAAAGCCAGAGAGGTGGCAGAATCAATTAATCTTTTACTCAGTTAGTGTTCACCAAAACTGGTCTTATCCCTGTGAGGTCCATAAGAGAGAAAAGATATGGGCCCTCCCTTCAAGAAGCTTATAGTCTTCACTAGGAAGCTAGGTCACAATATAGACCTTTTTCCTTCAAGGAAAAACTTTTTCTGTTCAAGGATGCTTGTGAGTATATGTGAGGCCATGCTCTGGGATTCTTTCTCCTTTTCTGCCCCTTATACTTTAGGTGGGGCAGGTAACAGTCTAATAAGAATTAAATATATAACCTTACCCAGTCACTTCAAAGAGATTGGCTGGTCACGAAGAGACAGTCTCATTGAGCGACACATTCAGCAGAGATCCCGAGACCTGTGTACTAGCTGTTGTCGTGTCTGTCATTTGTTTTTGGAGAGGACCATGACATCAGGGAATGATGACATGACTTGCAGTTGACTTTGATTTGAGTGAGGTAGGGCTGTGCAAGGTCATCAATCTCACTTTCTCCTCCAAAGCCACCTGGGTCCAATGGCCATATATTCATCAGGACAACTGGGGATGACCCAGGATGCAGTGGGAGACCCTGGCCCTTTTAGGCTGAGGTCTTTTCAGGTATGTGTATCAGTGGAATATTATATGACAAACCAACAGAATCCAGTGGAACAATATGCCCAGCCCATCATATCCAAAAAAATAGCATAGACCCGATGTTCCCAGGGAAAATAATGTGCCTAAGAGGGACACTATGATCAGCAGAGCTATGTGCAGATGGAGGCTATGAATGAATGCCAAATAGGGATGCTTTGGCCAGTCTAGTGAGCATATAGGAGACCCCAGAGATCCTGAAACTTCAGAGAACTGAGTTTCCCATTAACATATATTTTCTGTGTGTGGGCTCCTTATGCTTGATCCCTCTGTATGTTCACTCTCTCAACTAATGGTGTATATATTTGTGAGATAGCATGACCCAGGTCTACAGGGGAACATTTCTATAGCAAATTTCAGTATGCTATTTCATTAAATGGATTTAATTTGAACTAATTGTGATTCTGGTTGACTAGAAAAAAAGTAAACACATCAGACTGGACTAATGAGCTATTGTTTTGAGTAGATATGGACACACAGAGTATTCTGAACCTGGGGTAGCTATTCTGGGGATCCCAAGTATGAAAGTGGGTTTCTTAAGTCATACATGAATAACTGCAGGAGGTTTTGTCCGCTGGGAACCCTGCTGAGCAGGACTGTATATAGGTATTTGGAAGAGGAAGTCATTAAAAGTTGCCTTTATTTTCTTAAAACCTATAGCAACCTAGCTCCAATAAGTCAATCAGCATTTATTAAATATTCACTGCATTCCAGGCATTCTACTGAGTGCTAGTGGTCCCAAAAAAATAGCAAAAATAGTCTTTACCGTCAGGGAGTTTATGTTCTAATGAGAGACACAGGATGCAAACAACTATGTACAAATAAGATACATGCAGGATAAATTGGAGGTTATCTCAAATGGAAGGCATTATAATTAAGTACAGGAAAAAGCTATTTGAAGAAGGCAGTATATTACTGCCTATCATATATAATACATTCCAAAAGAGAGACCTGAACACAACACTACATCTCTGTGCCTTAGCTCAGACTATCTCCTATGCCTAGAATGCATTTCCTCTTCACATCTAGGTCTTAAAAACCTAGGAGCAGGTGGTAGAGCCAAGATGGCAGAGTAAAAGCAGGAATTTTCTAAGATCTCCCCTAAGACCTATAAAAATGACTCTAAACAATTTCTAGAGCAGAAAAACCCACAAAATGATGGAGTGAAACAAATTCCCAGCCCAAAACAACCTGGAAAGTCAACAGGAAAGGTCTGTTGCACCAATCTGAGAGAGGAGCACAGTCCAGCACAAAATAGGGCAGCACAGGGCCCTAGCAAACCTGGAGGAGACCACAGGGAAGTGAATCACTGGCAGCTGTGGCAGTTTCCAGACTTCTCAACCAACAAATGCCAAAGACAACTTAGAAGTTCAGTAGGAAAGGTCAGTTGGACCTGGGTGAGAGAGGACCATGGTCCAGCCCCAGCCCCAAGGTAGTGGTGGGGGAGGAAGAAGCTGCTTCTGGAGCTCTCAGCCCACAGACAGTGGGAGGATGGAGTGGCTGATCAGAGGGGGATTGCAAGGATCTCTTTTCTGGTGATGAGGTAGGATTCTCTTGCTCTACCCGTGCCTGGATCTGGGTTGCAGTCCTGGGTGGCAGTCCTGGGGTAAGTAGGCACACTAACTTGTGGTGGCAGTGGAGAGAGAATTCTTCTGACAGTTACAAGACAGAAAAGAGTGCTTGTGGTCACTTATAGACCAGACCACAGGCCAGAAGAGGAATAAACACCTATCTTTTGATCATACCACCTTGGAAAAACTGAAAACTTATAGGCCCCTAGAAGTATCTCTGAAAATAGCTGCACATAACCCCTGAATATTGGGACAGTTTACCCTCCATCCTGGAAACAGATTCCTACCTTAACAAAGAGTTAAAAAGTCAAGTAATTAGCTGGAAAAATGAGCAAACAGTGGGGAAAAAACTCAGACTATAGAATCTTATTTTGGTGACAAAGAAGATCAAAACATATAATCAAAAGAAGAAAACAAAGTCAAAGCTCCTACACCCAGAGTCTCCAAGAAATATATGAATTGGTTACAGACCATGGAAGAACTCAAAAAAGGTATTGAAAATCAAGTAAGACAAGTAGAGGAAAAATTGGGAAGAGAAATGAGAACGATGCAAGAAAATCATGAAAAATGAGTCAACAGCTTCCTAAAGGAGACCCCCAAAAATGCTGAAGAAAATAACACCTTAAAAATAGAACTAACCTAAATGGCAAAAGAGGTCCAAAAAGTCAACAAGGAGAAGAATACCTTCAAAAACAGAATTGGAGAAATTGAAAAGGAGGTCCAAAAGCTCACTGGAGAAAATAATTCCTTAAAAATTAGAACGGACCAAATGGAAGCTAATGACTCTATGAAAAATTAGGAAAATACAAAAGAGAACCAAAAGAATGAAAAAATAGAAGACAATGTGAAGTATCTCATTGAAAAAACAACTGACCTGGAAAAGAGATACAGGAGAGATCATTTAAAAATTATTATATTGTATTATAGAACCAGAGGGGAAAATAGAAATTGACAGAATCCACCAAACACCTTTTGAAAGAGATGCCAAAAGGAAAACTCCTAAGATTATTTTAGTCAAATTCCAGAGTTCCTAGGTCAAGAATAAAATATTGCAAGTAGTCAGGAAGATATAATTCAATTATTGTTGAAACACAATCAAAATAACACAAGATTTAGCAGAATCTATATTAAAGGATCAGAGGACTTGGAATATGATATTCCAGAGGTCAAAGGAGATAGGATTAAAACCAAGAATCACCTACCCAGCAAAACTGAGTATAATCCCTCAGGGGAAAAAGTAGATATTCAATGAAATAGAGAACTTTCAAGCATTCTTGATGAAAAGACCAAAGCTGAATAGAAAATTTGACTTTCAAATATAAGACTCAAGAGAATCATTAAAAGGGAAACAAGGAAGAGAAATCATAAGGGACTTATTAAAGTTGAACTGCTCACATTCCTACATAGATATTTGTCACTCATGAGACCTTTCTCATTATTAGGATAGTGGAGTGAATATAGAGAGGGGGGACACAGGGTGAGTTGAATATAAAGGGATGATATCTAAAAAATAAAATTAAGGGTTGAGAGAGGATTGTACTGGGAGAAGGAGAAAGGGAGAGGTAGAATGAGGTAAATTACAGGTGTGATGATGTGAGATAAATGCCTGGTGTTGAAGGTCCTCAATTTTTCCACCTATAAAATGGGTGGGAGGATGGTTATATAATCTCTGGGGTCACTTTTCAATTATAACATTCTGAGAACATGAATTGGCAACCATGATGGTGAGAAACAGAAGTATTCTACTCCAACTTAGCCAGGAGATCTTTCCCAGAGCTTAGAATTGAAGAGTTTTGTCCCATATGGCCCATAATGAATATTTGTTTGGAAACTGTCCCTAGGTAGAGAAGCCAGTGCTGAAATAATAATATCTATTCTTATTATTGTTATTCTATTACTATTTTGGAATTTCCTTGAGAGAAGAACCCATGCTAGCTCCATTTTTTATATCATCTAACTCCTAACACAATGTTTTATACACAAGAGCATAAAACGTTCTGACTATTAATAAAAATATTAGAATCATAGATGTAGAGAGGTAGGAAATATGTGAGGTCATCTAGTCTAATTCACACATTTTATAGACTGAGGCCCAGAGAGGTGAGTAACTTTATCAAGGTCACATCTCTAAGTAAATGGCAAAGTCAGGATTTGAACCCAGATGCTTTGACTTCAAATCCAGAATTCTTTTCATGATGCTGTGTGTTATTAACTACAAGTTCTATTGCAAATAACTGTTATTAGTGTTATTTCTATAATTGTCATTAATAATGTGAGCTGTGCACTTCAGAACTCATCTAAGACATAGAAGTATGGAATAATGGAAAGAATATTTGCTCTGGAGTCAAAGGAACTGGGTTCTAATTCCAATTCTATTCATTGTTATCAATAGGCCTCAGTTTCCCTCAATGGTAAAACAAATTATTTGAATTCTAGAATTTTACCTCTCAGTCCTATGAAATCCACGGGAAAAACTTCAAGTTGAGAGGTCATCTTGATATATTGATTGTAAAATAGGGAAGATGATAGGAATCTTCATACTACCTACCTTTTAGGGCAATAAGCTATATAAATATGAGTTTTTAATTATTGAAAGAATTAATTCTTTTAGGGAAATCTCTGAGTCTAAAGATAATACTCTTTCCTTTATATTGCATTTGGCACATGGCTCAGTCTCTTTGGCACCACTGGGAAGGAAAGGATGGTTGGGAGGGGAGGCATTTAACTATCTTTGGCTTCTCTCAACAAGGATATGTAATATTCTAAAGATTTTTATTCCAGAAGCAGCTGGAGTCTCTGAGAAGACTCCAAATATTATCAGGGGTCACCAATCTTCTTCTAATAATTTATTCCATAATATTTATGATGATCATGTTTTATTCATTCATTTATTCAACAAATATTTGTGGAATCACAGAATATTTGAATCTGAAGGAACCTTAGTGGTCAGCTAGTCTAACCTCTCACTGATGTAGGAATCTCTTAAGGAGGCAGGATAATACAGGGGGAAAAGCCCTAAACTACAAGTCAGGAGACCTGTAATCAAAACTGAACTCTGCCATTAACTAAATTTGTGACCTTCACCTCTCCATGCCTCAGTTTCCTCATCTGTAAAATAACAATGTTAGACTAGATCAAATGTTCTTAACCTGGGTCACAGACCTCTTTAGTGGTCTGGTAAAACCTATATATTCATACTCATAATAATGTTTTTAAATGTAGAAAATTATCACACTGAAAGAGAGTTATCATTTTTTTAAATTTTACAAAACCCAGTTTAAGAACCCATTCTTGAACTCATTCATGAACTAGAAGAAAGGAAGAAGGCAAGCACTTACTAAGAGCTCACTATGTCTCAGGCACCGTGCTAAATGCTTTCAAAATATTATCTCATTTGATACTTATAACAACTCTGTGAGGCAGGTGTTGTTATCCCCATTTTATAGGTAAGGAAATTGAGGTAGACAGGGGTTAAATGCCTTGTTCACAACCATATAGCTAGTACATGTCTCAGGGCTACATAATCTCTAAAATTACCTTCTTGAATCAAAATGTTGTAACTCTGTAAAATCCTTGACAGGTGGTCACTCAGCCTTTGCTTATATATCCAGTGATGAGAAGAATACGGCCACCCAAGGCATTATGTAAATTATGTTCTACATGCAAGGTACTATATCCCTCAGATTAATGTGGTCTTATATACAGTAATAGCTTTGTGTAAAATAGAGATTCGATAAACATCTGTTCATTGAATTCTGGAGAGCTCATTAGCAATATTCTAAAGTACATAAATTTTGTGAGGAAGAAGGGAATTAGGTATGGTCAGGCTGTCCGTAGCTTGACCATACCCATACCCCACCATTCTACCAACAAAAAGCTAGCCCTTCTACTAAGCAGGCAGAAGTGATAGTATTCTGAAAGGAAAAGCACTGGCTATATGGCTGTGGGGGTTGCTTCCATCTGCCCTGGATCCCTAAGTTTCTGGACAAGAGAAAAAGCTAAGACCCAAACCCATAATTTTTGAGTTATTCATCAAAAGACTGCCGCTACTAGGTATATGGGTTGACCATCATGTGGGGACTATGCTATATTATCTGTGTTCTGTTGCCTGCTTCCAGGAGGGTGAGAGTTTGTGTGGGGAGTAGAGGGAAGGTTTGATGGGGAGCAAGCACAACAGTGGTAAAAAAAAAGAACTATATCTTTCCTGTAACTCCTGGAGACCTATTTACAGTGCAGAGGTAGCTGGGTCTAGGAGAAACTATTTAGCACACGAGAGCATGGAAGATGTTCTATTATATATTATTTTTATGTATTTTATTTGTTCTATGTGAAAAGAACAAAACACTATATGATTAAACATGTCTTGTGGCTCACACAGGGAGAGGATTAATCCTGTTATGCCAAAGTCATACTACTAGGGCTCATCATGAACAGAAAGAAATTGTAGTTTCCTGTAGATGGGGGCTCAGAACTAATTCTGATTAGGTAAATTCATACTAACCACAACCCTTAGACTAATGAGGAGGTGTAATTACACACAGAGATAAATAACTGGGAATTAAATTACCACTCATTTTCTGGGAATCACATGTACTGTCATGCCTAAAAAGCTTGGAATTTCCAGAGCACTCCTATTTAGCTGGGTTGAATACCTATGTAACTAATAGAATGAGAAAAGAACTTGCTCAGAGTTTGCTCTGTTTTAATAAACAGATTAGGACACTAGCTAGTTGTTGTTGGTGTTTGTTTGTCCTTCATTCTCTAAGAGACCCATGACATCAGGGATATGATGCTATAACATGAAAGTGAATTGGATTTAAGTAAGGGAGTGCTGTGTAAAGTCACCAGCCTCACTTTCTAGTAACACTATCTGGTGACTAAAGGTAAAATCACGCTATTTAGGTGGTGTTTACCCTGGCTAGGGTTCTACTAACAATAGAGTCAACTTTCCATCCCAGTCACCTTAGATTGGAGAATTGTTCATTTTAGAGTGAGAGAAACAAAAAGAATATTTTTATGAGAAAGGTTGTACAGTACAGAGGAAAGAATCCTGAACTAGGAGTGAGGAAACAACTGATGTGGAATCCTTTTTTTTAACCTTAATGTGACTATGGGCAGTTTTTTAACTTTTCAAAGTCCATTACCTCCTGTCAATCAACAAGAATTTATAAAGCACTTGCTATATGCCAAGCATTATCCTAAGCCCTGGAAACAAAAAGAAAGGCAAAACCAGTACTTGCCATCAAAGAGCTTACATTCTAGTATTATATGCCCACCACATACAAGGCAAAGAGAATTATTTAGCATTATATATTTAGAACCAGAATGGACCTTAGAGATTCCAGGAGCTGCAATGTGTTTTAGTGTTTTGATATCTAGACTATTAATTAGGAAGACTTGAGTTAAAGTCCCACCCCTGACACATTTCTGATTATGTGATTCTAGGCAAGTGACTTCACTTTTTAGTACCCTAGGATAAATCTAAGACATTAAGTTTCAGAGAAGGTGCTCATTGCATTGGTAGTTTCTTCATCTTCGAGTCTGATATGCCCATACTTCCTTATGTCTCTTGATCTTCCAGAGACTCCAAGGAAAGCAAAACCTCTAAAAACAAAGAAAAGAGAACTCCTTGAGTTATTGTGAGCACTGGGGCTGGAAGAGGGACCCTCATTAACAGATCTGAGTTCATGCGTAGATCATCTTGGAATTAATTCTTTAGCATCTAGGTGGCACCTGGCAAAGTAGACAGAGCACTGGACCTAAAGTCAGGAAGACCTGGCTTCAAATCTGCCCTCAATCACTTATTAGCTGTATGACTCTGGTCAAGTCACTTAACCCTGTGTGCTTCAGTTTCCTCATTTTAAAATGAACTGGAGAAACCACTCCGGTAGCTTTTCCAAGAAAATCACAGATGGGATGGCAAAGAGTCAGACATGATCAAGCAGAAACAATTCTTTAGCTGAGGCAATACATAAAGGCAAAGATTAACACACCTTAAAATGTATATTAAAAATTGAACAGAGGGGTGATTGACCCTTCAAACTCTAAGTCACGATTCCTCCACTTGAAATCTGGAAGAAATATCCAAAAGACAGATGGAACTACAATTTGCCCCTGGACCGTGGTAGCCACCTAACGGACAAAGACTTCTAGGAACAGAGCTGATGACTGCTGTATAGAGTGAAATTACACATGATTTGGGGATAAAGGCCAGCTTTTAATATTACTCAATTTAATCAATATCAAATTGAGCACCTACAATATTTAAGTCATTGTGCCTATAATTACTTTTGTCCCATGAATTTCACTTTTCTAGGGAGCACTCAAAAATGTATTTTGTGTTCTCAGATTGTTGGGTTTTTTTAACCATATAACTACATATTTGTTGTTGGTCAGTTACATTTAACTCTTCATAACCCCAGTTGATATTTTCTTGTCAAAGATAGTGGAGTTATTTGCCATTTCCTTCTCCAGATCATTTTACAGATGAGGAAACTGAGGCAATCAGGGTTAAGTGACTTGTCCAGATTCACACAGATAGTAAGTGTCAGAGGCCAGATTTGAACTAACAAAGATCAATCTATATACTGCACCACCTAGCATACCCCAGCTACATAGTAGAATTTGATCGTTCCTTTTCATCTCTTCTAATTCTGTTGTGAATTCACCTTGTTCATTTACTATTTTGTTTTTCTGATTCCCTCCCTCCCCCCCGCCTCATTTTTATCAGGTTGGTTAAAGGTTTATCAATTTTATTGGTCCTTTCAAAAAAATGGTATTAGTTTTATTTACCATTTCTACAGGCTTTTTTTGTTTCATTTATTTCTCTTCTGATCTTTAATATCTTCTCTTCTGTAAGTAAGCTTATTTTTTTTGGCTTTCTAATTTTAAAAAAATGTATATTCAGTTCATTAATTGTCTCCTATTATATTTTGTGAAAATATGATCATAGGGATATATTTTTCCCCTGAGGACTGCTTTTGAGGCATACCAGAAATTTTCATGTATAGTTTCATCAATATCATTTTCTTTTGCACAATTACTGTTTCCATCTGTTCTTTGACCCACTCATTATTTAGAATATCTTTATTAAGTCTCCATTTGGACTTTCCTTTTGCTTGTGTCCCCTGAACTGAGTAATATTTTTATTGAATTATGGATCTAGAAAATATGTTCATTATATCTGCTTTTTAGCTTTTATTTTCAATATCTCTGTGCCCCAATATATGGTCTGTTTTTGTAAATGTTCCACGTAGTGCTGAAAATACATATATACTTTAGAATTCCCATTTAGATGACAATATAAGTCTTTTAACTGTGCTTTCTACATCAATTGGTTCAATTATAAATTTTCCCTTTTCTTTTTCTGTTAGATTTATCTCAAACTGAGGGACATTAAATTCTCCTGAAGCTATTATATTGTTGTCAATTTCATCTTATAATTCATCTAATTTCATTTGTGAATTTAGATTCTAAGGTATATGGAGCATATCCATTTAATTTTAATATTGGTTCATTATCATTCCTCTTAATATAATGTAGTTTCCTATATGTTGTTATGTTGTGAATCCTTTTTTTCCTTTTCTCTTTATCTTATAGCATGATTGCAACTCTTACTTTTCGGATTCACTTAATACATTGTAATTTGGTTTCAAGCCCCATTTTTGTTCTATGCATTTCTTTGTTTTTAGGTATGTTTGTTGTAGGCAAGAGATTGTACAGCATATATTCTTATGTAATCTGTCACTCTTTTTCACTTTATTGGATTGTTTAATCCATTCATACTTAAATTACAAAAGTTAGGTTTGTGTTTTCCTCCTGTATCTTTAGATTTTTTTTTTAATTCTGAGTAAAAAAAAAATTTGTTCTTCTCTTTTAAGATAGTACTTATTTCAGTTTTTGTCTCTTGTTTTTGTTTTTTGCTTAATCTACCTTAAGGAAACCCCCTTCCCACGGACTCTCTTCCCACCCCACCCCTATCTCATTTGCCAACCCTTTAATTAGTTTTGGAGTTTTATATAAGATATTGTTTCTTTTCTTCTTTATTATAGTTCTACTTCTTCCCTTTTTTCTCTTCTTTTTTTCGCTCTCATTTAGATGATTAAATTGTAATCCCTTTCCTCTTTTCCTGTCTAAATTAGAACACTAGTTAGGGTTTTTTTTTCTTTTTTCTGTATCTTTGTCTAAAAGGCTTTCATTACTGTGTTCTCTTTATTAATATTCTTCCCATCCAATCTATTCTAAACTTTTATTCTTTGATCTATTGTCTGTATATTTATTCCTCCTTTTTCTTTGTTGTGGTCCTTATGGACTTTAAACTTCTAAGGCATCAACTTTGAGTTCCCTCTTTTAACCAGTTTCCATTGTATAACCTTGTAGAGTTTATCCCTCACTCCTTTTTTTCTGTTGCATCTTACTCTTAAAAGTATCAATTCATCAAAGAAGTAATGTGGACCCAAGAATTGTCCTATGATAGAAATTGCCCTGTTTCCCTAATCTTGTACTCTAATTCTACTTCCTGCCCTCGCTGTGAACGTTCTCTTTCCCATTTTCACACTCAGTCTTTTTGAGTCCCTGATCTCCTACATCTCTGTGGTGCTCAGGTAATCTGATTTGCTTTCTTCTGAGGAAAATGTTGTCCATGGAAATAAAATGTTCTTTCAGTGCCTGTGGTTTACCTGTACATTAACTCCATATAGATTAGATTGTACAGTCTACATTTCCCACTATACCCCTTTCCACATGAGGATGTTCTTCAGTGCCTCAGATAGGTTAAGACTTCTCCCTTTTTATAAACCCCTCTTAATCCCTCCCTTTGACACCTCTCCTATTCTCTTGTAGCCTCTCTTCTTGCTATGAGACTACAGGGATTCTCTTCCTTTTGGTCTTTTTACCCAGGTTTGATTAATATATATGCATCATATATTTTCCTCTATTCTCCTTTTACTCTATCCCCTTTTATATATACTCTTATTTTATACTTTTGTTGCACAAAATACTGATTCACCTGTGGAGGCTGGGTGGAATTTATTTCATGATATCTCAGATCTGCTTCTATACTTGTTATTTCTTGTGACTTTAAATCCATTTTTGTCTATCCCCTAGCATACTTTTTAAAAAGTTTCTTAATGGGTCCATCATTGTTGTTCAAGCCAATAGATATCCTTCTCTTTCTGTTCCTTTCTTCCAATGGTCTCTAGAGATGGAATAATTTATTTCATTACTTATTGTTTTCTTGGGTATTGTAATTATTTATTTCATTGTGTTTATTTATCACTTTGATGAGTCTGTTGTTTCTGGTGTTTGCCAGTCGAAAAATATGCTGCTGCCTTTATTATTATCAAAGAAATGCAGTGGAAAATGCTTCTTTTTATTATTGTCCATCTTTTGTCATTTGTGAATATGGTCAGGTATTCCATTTTGAGTTGTTTCTTGAGCTTTTGTAATTTTCAGAATATATTATTTCATTCTCTTTTGCAGTTGTGTTGGGGGTAGTATCATCTTGTCTTATTCTAATTTTCTTTCCTTTATATTTAAAGATATTTTTCCTCTTAGCAGAGTTTGTTATTTGTCATTGTAATTAATAAATTTAACTGCTGTGTCTTGGTGTTTCGAGCATCAGGTTGTTTTGTTTTGTTTTGGTTTTCTGGAGATGATCAAGTGTTCTTTTTTTTAAATTGGTGGTTGATTTTCTATATTCAGAAATTCTGAGCAGTTTTCTTGTATTATTTCTTGCATTATAATGTTTAGGGTTTTTTAAACTTGTCATAGTGTTCTGATAAATGTATAGTCCTTAAATTGTCACCATACATTCTATCTTCAAGATTCATAACATTTGCTAATACAAAGATCATATTCTTGTAATGTTATTGCCTTTTGAGTCTCTTTTTCCAAGTTATCCTTCACTTCAGTATCAAGTTTGAATTCCCATTTTGTTGTTCTCTTGTCTCTTTGGAGAGACTTGCTCTCTTGGTTTCAAGTTTTCCTATTTTGCTAATGTTTTCAACCTTACAACCCATAAATTTGACCATTTATTCTTGCCAAAATTCTTTTCTCAAGATTCTGATCTCTTCTGAAATATTATGAAATTTCCTTCTACTATTACGTGCTCTTTTGTGGAATATATAGACTTCTGCATTTCATCAGTTATTAGTTCAATTTCTTTTTGGTCTTGCGATATATATTTAGAGATGTTTGTAATTTTCTAGATGCATTGCGACTCATCTTTCTTCTTAACTTTATTATTGCCCCTTTTTATGTACCTGCTTGTGTCTTTAACAAAATTTTCTTCTCCCTAGTTTTAGTTCTTTTCCCCTTTTGCTCCTTTTTTGAGTCTTTTCCCTTTGATTTGGAATTAACTCCCAGGGCTAGACCTCAAAGTTGTCTCAGTGTCCTCCCATGCTGAGGAATTTACTTGGTCACTGGTCCCTGTCCCAAGTGATTTGGGGAAGCACAACTCCCTTTTCCTTTAGGCTAATTTTAACCCTAAATGCTGGTTTCTTCCCTCAATTCCTCCCTCAATTGTTCTTTGTCTAGGCTATATGATTATATACTACTTTTTACAAGATTGAGAGAGAGAGTGAAATATTGCAGGCAAAGTTTCTAAAACTGCCTTGACCTTCTGTAATCTAGGTTCCACTCCAAGAAGAGAGAAGCATGTCATAAGAAACAAATGTCAATGACACCTGTGAAAGACTTTGCAAACCTAAAAAGTGTATGTAGACAGTGTCATATGACCAACAAGAAATACAATAAGGTAACAGCCTTATGAATTAACAGTGGAGAACAATAATCAAAGGAGCAGCTAGGTTGCACAGCGGACAGAGCACTGGGTCTACATACTGGGTCATACATTAAGGTTTGCAAAGACCTTTACAGGTATCATTGACATTTGATCCTCATGACACATACGTGAAATACTCTTATTACATTTAAATTACTTATTACATATTAAATTACTCTTATTACAAGGTAATAGATGCTCAGAAAGGTGAATTCATTTGCTCAAGACTGAGCAACTAATAAGTAGTGAAACTTGGATTTGAATCCAGATCTTCTCAGTTCAGTGCTTTTTCACTATAGAATACAGTACCCATTGTGTTCCACTAGAGATCATATGAACATAATGTGTTCCCAAATCTCGGATTTAATACTGCATGTCTTGTATGTTCTATCTGAGAGTTTATCATAAATTTCTAATTAAACTTAATATAACCTTTCATTTTTCTTCCATTTCACGAGTTCAAATGAAATGGTCAAAGTCAGTTTTTAATTTGAGGTCCAATTTTTCCTATTTGTTGGCATCTTCCACAGGACTTTGAAAATTTTGCAATTTATGTGTGATCTGGATAAACTTAGAAATAACTGTCTTCTGGCCTTGCCAGCTCCTAAAATGATTGGCATGAAGTGATGAAACAAATTCTGTCATTTTGATATGAATTTGTGAGAAACTGTCAACTGGGGATTTTTTTTGGTACCAATGAGTTTTCTTGAGTTTTGGTACCCATAATCTGGGAATATAATAGTACAAATTGTTCCTTCTCATTTCCCTAAAAAAGGGTTTCCTATAAGAATTACCTTTTTATGAGTTTTAACACAGGTTCCCAGGGGAGTTCTGCTTACAATTCTGACAAATTCCAAACCTATTGACTGAATTTTTAGAATAAGCATTTATTATTTTGCATTTTTTTAAAAAGTCACTTTTGTTATGAACTTACTCCATACCTACCCTACTCTAAAGGAGTTTATAACCTCACTGTGTGCGAACAATATGAATACTTAACTATGATACCAGGTAGAATTAGATGAATGCAAAGTAAAGGTCTAGGCAAAGTACTGTGAGAAACTGGGGAAAGGAAAAAAATAGGGAAGTCTTTATCAAGCAAAGAACTCCTAGGTTGGGTTTTGAAGAAGGAAAGAGAAGGACTTCAGTAGATAGACATTGGGGCTTTGGTTGGAAAAAAAAGGATTCCATTCCCAGCATGAGAAGCCTATAGACTAGAGAGCTAGTTTAGCTGGAATGCCAAGTATTTTAAGAGAAGTACAGTGGGATCATTTTTGTTGTTCTTCGGTCCTTTTAGTCATGTCTAACACTTCCTGACCCCATTTGGGGTTTCCTTGGCAAAAATACTACAATGGTTTGTCATGTTCTTCTCCAACTCATTTTACAGATGAGGAAACTGAGGTAAACAGGGTTAAGTGACTTGCCCCAGATCACATAGCTAGTAAGCATTTGAGGCCAATTTTGAACTCAAGATGATGATTCTTCTCAATTCCCAGTCCAGTTTGCTATCCACTGCCCCACCTAGCTGTCCCAGAATGGGATAATACTGAGAATGGAAAGGGAAGTGATTGAGAAAGTTCTCATATGATAAAAGGAGTTTTTCACTTACTCAGTAGGCAATGAGATGGGTTAAGGTACTTGAGTAGGGGAGCAAAGTCAATGGTAACAGCAAGCCTGAGGGACTTTTCCCAGCTTGATTTTTTTTCTCTTTTTTCTAATTAAAGGGGCCATCCCTTGACTCACTTCTTAAAGAGGCCTATTCACTGAATGGTCTTTATTTACCTCACTCAAAGTGAGAACCTGAAAAGGCCTTAGCCTGAAAGGGCCAGGGTCTCCCATTGCCTCCTGGGTCATCTCCAGTCATCACTGGACCCAGATGGCTCAGGAGGAGAAAGTGAGGCTGGTGACCTTGCACAGCCCTCCCTCATTCAAATCAAAGTCAACTGCAAGTCTGGCATGCCCCTGATGCCATGGTCCTCTTTGAAAATGAAGGACAAACACAACAACATTATGATGATTAATAATTAGGAATATTATTCAGGTATGAAGGATGCCTTAGAGAGAGGATTGGCTGGAAAGAGGAAGAGCCAAGTAGAATGCTGCTCCAATGGACAAAATAAGAGATGAAGGCCTAAACTAGAGCGGTTTTAGTGGGAATGGAGGGGAAGGGACAGAAACATGTAGCATCACTGAGGCAAAACTAACACAAGCAAAACTGATTCAAAGCAGAGTGAAAGAGAAATGGATCAAAGCTGATTCTTCTATTAAGTGGAGAAGCAAGGAAGATGAAGGCAGTCCATTGAACGAAATAAATAAATAATATAAATAAAATAAATTATATATATAGAAATATTTAATATATAAATATAATATTTAAAATACAATATAGATATTTAATATATAAAATAAATATATAAAATATTTGATGTATAAATATTTTTAAAAATAAAATAAATTATATATAAATTAAAAAATAAAGAAATAAAATAAAGAAATTGGTAGAGGGTACTGACAGATTGATGGCAGATACTTAAGACTTGGTTTGAGGGGATAAGATAGCTTAGTAGGGACATGCACCATAGTATTAAAGGCCCATGTGTCAGAAACTCTACCAAGTTCTGGGGATCAGGGACAAAAATGAAACAGACTCAGCTTATATCCTATCAGGTAAAGCTTATATCCATACATGCAAAACACACATACACACACATATGTGCACAGATTTTCTGGGTTGGAGGAAACACTAGAAGCTGGGGCCATCAGGAAAGGCCTCTTACAGGAACGGCACTTGAGCTGAGCTTTGAAGCTAAGAATTCTAAGAGAAGGAGGTAAGGAAGGGGTTTATTATGGGCATGGAGGACAGCCTGTGAAAAGGTAGCTAGATAAGAGATGGAATGTGAATATATGAGGGAAAATAAGTGGCCTAATTTGGCTCCACCATAGAAAGGCAGGGAAGAACAAACATTTCTTATCCTAATACTGTGCTAAGTGCTTTATGGATATTATCTCACTTAATCTTCATAACAGTTCTGTGAGGTAGGTACTATTATTAGTAGTAGTACTATTATTATCAGAAGGTACGATCATTGTATTTTACAGTTGAGGAAACAGAGGCAGACAAAAGTGAAGTGACTTGCCCAGGGTCAGATAGTTTGCAAATGTCTGAGGCCAAATTTAATGTTATACAGAGGGAAAGGTAATGGGTGGTAAAGCTGGAAAGGTAAATTCATGCCAGATTGTGCCAGGTTTTAAATGCAAAATAAAGGACTTTGTAATTTATCCTAAAGTCAATAGGGAGCCACTGGCATTTGGTTTTTTGGTTGTTTGTTTTATTGTTGTTGTTGTTTTTGCTTTTTGGAGGGGGAAAGGCAGGGCAATTGGGGTTAAGTGACTTGCTCAAGGTCACACAGCTAGTAAGTGTTAGGTGTCTGAATCCGGATTTGAACTCAGGTCCTCCTGACTCCAGGGCCAGTGTTCTATTCACTGAGCCACCTAGCCACCCCTACCACTGGCATTTGTTGAAGAGAGGAATGACATGATCAGACCTTCATTTTAGGAAAATCCCTTTGTTACTTGTGTGGAGGAAGGATTAAAGAGGGCAGAAAAGTCAGGTGACTAATCAAGAGGCTATTGCAATGTCCATGATAGAAGTGAGGAGAGTCTAGACTAAGTGGCTGTGGTGTGAAGTGAGAGAAAGAAATGTATTCAGAAGGTACAAAGGGAGAGTCAACAAGACTAGGCAAAAAATTGATAAGTAAGGATAAGAAAGGAGTTGAGGATGACTAAGGTAAAGAGCCAGAGTGACCACAAGGATGATGGCGCCATCAACAGAATAAGAAAAGTTGGAGGGAAGGTGAATTTGGGAATAAAAATAAGGAGAGAGACTAAGTAACTGGACATAAGATAGTGGAGTTCAGAGATGGGGGAGGGACAGAATTAGAGGCAGAAAAGGATATGGGAGTCACATGCAGAGGTCATAGATGAAGTCGTGGAAGTAAATGAGAACACCAAGAGAAAAGGATCATGGGCAGAAACTTGAGGGTTTCTGCCTAACAATGAGGTATTTTAAAATTTATATTTGATTTTAAAATGCTCCTTTACCAATTTAATTACTATGTTACTCGGGGAATATAAGTTTGATGTGGTTAGATTTTCACTATATCTTTCTTTTACCTTGTTATAATATCCTTACCTATCTCTTTTGCAATTGATTTCTGGTTTAAATTCCCTCAAGCAGGGAAGCCAGCAAAGAAGTCAAAAGAATTCAAATAGGCAAAAGGTGAATCTTAAGAGTGTACATCGCATAAACCAATGGAGACCACACAAAGAAGGAGGGGTTTGGTCCATAAAACCCAAAATCCTCAGAGTTCAATGAGGAGAAGAAGGGAAAAGAGGGCCACTGGATATATTGATAAGGGCATCATCTAAGTTAGGAGGATTCTTGTCTTCTAGAGGTCACTGGAATTAGCAATAAGGAAGTTATAATGAATTTTGAGATATCTGTTCCAATAGACTGATGGAGAACAAAGAAGATGGTAAAGGTTTGAGGGAAGAGTGAGGAGACAGAGAGCTGAATAAGCATCAGTGAATAGAGATCATTCTTTTTTAAAATTTTGATCAGTTAAAGCAAGGAGAGGACACTGGAGCTTTAGGGAATAGAAAAATGTTTTTAATAGGAGAATCCTGAGTTATGCTTGTAGGACTAAGGCAAGAGACAGAGAGACAAAGACAGAGACAGATAGAGACAGAGACAGACAGACAGAGAGGGGGGGAAAGAGAGAGAGAGAGAGAGAGAGAGAGAGAGAGAGAGAGAGAGAAAGGGAAAGGAGGAATAATGACTGATGGAACAAAAGTATTGATATTTTTTCTGTCCAGAAAGTTATTGATTAATTTCTTTGACTCAACAGTTAAATAAATTTAGCTCATTAATACTAGTGCAAATTAGTTACTTTTTAAATTTATTTCTGGTTTTATTGTAGTGTGACATGAAACTTTTCTATGTAGATTTTCTAACTTTTTCTTTTTACCAACATTTTGTGCGAGTATTTAAGTATGTAATATTTTTATTTTTTGTTGAAAGAGTCCACTTACATCTAAAAAAAGTGTAGTCCCTTCTTTTTTCATTTGATTCCTTCCAAATGTGTGTTGTTAGCTGCTTAGGTATGGATTTTTGTTTGTTTCATATTTTTGGTTAATTTAGCATAGCTTAATAATGGAACATTTAGATTTTCCACTCTTTAAATTTCTATTTGATTTTATAACGCTGTCAACCCTTACTTTTTTCAATTTAAGTACCATGTTACTTGGGCAATATAAATTTTATATGGTCAGATTTTCATTATTTCTTTCTTTTACCATCTTAAAGTATCCTTGCCTATCTAGTAATTGATTTCTGGTTTAAATTCACCTTGATCATCACTGCTATATCCCTCCCTTGACCTGGTAGTTGTGTGATATATCTTTGTCCATTATTTCAATATTAATCTGTGTTTCACTTAGTACTTGTAGTGCCTAAATCAGAGGATCTGTGAAGCTTAAATGAGATAATATAGGTGAAATGCTTCAAAAAACTTTAAGAGCTATATAAATGTCAACTGTTATTAGATGTCATATTGCTAGAATATGTTTTGTAATGCAATGCAAAATTCTTATTCTTTTGTAAAATTCAATTCATTCCTCTTTAGTCCAAGGATTGTTGATTATGACTTATTCTACCCTTATTTTTGCTGCCTTTATGGCCCCTATTTTTTTTTACAAATTCTATTACTATTGCTAAATCTACCATAAATGAAACTATATTCCATTGTCTTAGACTTGATAATTGTATATGTTTAGTAGAAGTTTGACTTCTTTCCTGCTTTATTGAAGATAGTCATTTCATTTTTCAAATTACCTACTCCTTTTTCTTCCAACATCTTTATTATTTTGTTTTAGTTTGAAATATTCTTGATAATTTCCATAAGTGTAATACATATGTGTGTATTAGAGTAAAAAGGAATAATCATGTCTCAGTTATGCATTACACCTTTACAATAATGGATCATGCATAAAGATATAACCTCATTAATAAATGCAAAAACAATCCTTTTACTAACCACAACACAATAAATTAATTTATCAAGACAGATAGAATGAACGTGTCATTCTTCTCCACACTACACTCAGGACTTCCTCTACCATGCCCCAGATCTTCATCCTGAAGCCTCATTCTGTCTCTGTAATTCACATATTAGAAGTACCCTCTGCACTTGTGCCTTCTCCTATCACTTTGATGATTTTTCTCAGAATCTTTATTTAAGGAGGTAACATAGGCCAACTATGTTCCATTCCTCTCCAGGTTGTACTCAAGACTTTCTCTATCATTCCCCTGAACCAGGTATCCTCATCCTCCCTACACACACACACACACACACACACACACACACACACACACACACACACACACAGAGTTAAATGTTCAACATTCATTTTTTATAAGATTTTGAGTTCCATTTTTTTCTCCTCTCCTCCCATTCCCCCTCCCTAAGACAGCAAGCAAGTTGATATAGGTTATACATGTGCAATTATATCAAATGTGTTTCCATATTAGCCATGTTGTGAAAGAAAAAACAGAACAAAAGGGAAAAGCCGCAAAAAGAAAAGAAAAATAGTATGCTTCAATCTGCATTCAGACTCCATACTTCTTTCTCTGGATGTAGATAGCATTTTCCAACTTGAGTCTTTGGCATTGTCTTGGATCATCATATTGTAGAGAAGAGCTAAGTCAATCATAGCTGATCACTGCACAATATTGTCGTTACTGTGTACAATATTCTAGTGATTCTGCTTACTTCATTCAGTATCCATTCATATAAGTCTTTTCAGGTTTCTCTGAAATCCCTCTGCTCATAATTTCTTATAAAACAACAGTATTCTGTTACATTTGCATACCACAACTTGTTCAGTCATTCTGCAAATGATGGTCATTCCTTCAATTTTCAATTCAAAACCAGAACTTCTGAAAACCAAAGAAGAGATAAAGTTGAAAAAATAAATGATGAATAAATCTAAGTGATGGTTTTTAAAACACTAATGAAATAAACTATTAGTTAATTTTATGTCTTAAAAGAGGAAAATTAAATTGCCAATATAAGAAAATGAAAGAAGATGATTTGCCTACATGAAAAGGAGATAAAAAATTAATAGAACCAATTAGTCCAATAATATAGTAAACAATACCAACAGCTTAAAAGAAGTAAATGAATATTTTTTAAAATACAAAATGTCAACGTTAAGAAAATAAGAAATAGGAATGTTAACTGAATTCAGAAAAAGAATTTGAATAAGCCTTAAAAGAACTCTCAAAAAAAAGGAAAAACCTCAGATCCAAACATATTCTATAAAACATTTTTATAGAAATAAAATTTTATAAAAATAAAAAAGAGCATTTTTTTAATATTGCAAAACTTCTTTGAAAATGTTTTAATATTGCAAAACTTGTTTTAAAAATAAGGTGGGGGGAAAGGCATTCTACTAAATACCTTCTATGAGACAAAGATCATCTCAATATGTGAACAGAGAGAAATAAAGCAGAGAAAGAAAATGACAGACTAATTTCTCTAATGAATGTTGATATACTATCATCAGCAAAGAAAGTATAGGAACATATGGATCCAAACTGATCATTGGAAAAATTCAATAGAACATATTAAGAGCAAAGGCAACAAAATCACTTGCTTATATCAGTAAATGCAGAAACAGGTTTTAACAAAATACATCCATTTCTGTTTTGTTTTTTATTGTTTTTTTTTAATGGAAGATAGCAGAGTAGAGAAATCACTCTGCTGAGCTCTCCCAATATTCTCTACCAAACAACTTTAAAATAACACCACAAATTGAATTCTGGAGTAGCAGAGCGAACAAAAGGTCAGAGTGAGACATTTTTCCAGTCCAAGACAACTTAGGAGATCAGAGAGAGAGAGAGAGATCTGTGGAGGTTGATCTGAAGCCCACACTGATGAAACACCACCATCCAGAGGACCAGGTGGAGGCAACAGAAGAAGCAACAGTTTTCAGAATTCTCCAGCCAAAGATGGTAAGGAGACCTGGAACTTAGTCAGAAAAAGATACAAGAGACCCCTGTGCTAGCACTGGACAAAGATCAGACACCATTTGGCAATTCCACTACCTGTACCCACTACTGGGTACTGGGTACTCTTAGTTCAAGGACTAAGAGGAGAACTTTCAGTCAAAAAAAGAGTAGAATCCCTGAGGGGCAGTTTTTCTCTTAGTCACAAGGGTCAGGGGTCCTGACAAACATTATCATTTCTGGTTCCAAGGGAGAAAGGGCCTTCAGGAGCAATATCAATGAAAATCACTAGGGATCAGGCACCCTTCCTGGGCAAGAACTAAAGTGCAGATCAGGAGGGCAATGACCACATCTCTCCCCATATCATACAACTTTGAAAACATGAAAAACTTTCAAGCCTCACAGAACTAGTTCTGAAAACTGCAGTCCAAAAATGCCTGAAGCTTGAGACAGTGCCCCACTCCCCGCTCATGACAAGAACAGGGCCCAACATTAACATTAAATTCAAAATCAAGAAATAGGGTGAAAAATGAACAGATGACAACAACAACAAAAAGAACTGGGTCGGATCATAAAAAAACCACTCTAGTGACAGAAACAATCACGACGCAAACTCAGAAGAAGATAATGCAGTCAAAATGGCTACAAGTAAAGTCTCAAAGAAAAAAGAAAACTTGTGAACTGGATACAAGTTCAACAAGAATTCCTAAAAGAACTAAAAATAACAAATTTTCTAAATGAAATAAGAATGATAGAGAACAAATAGGTAAAAGAAATAAAATTATGAAAAGACAATTAACAGTTTGGTAAAAGAGGCACAAAAATGCTGTGAAAAGTACCTTAAAAAACAGAATTGGTCAAATGGAAAAATAGGTGCAAAAATTCACTGAATAAAATAATTCCTTAAAAATTAAAATTGGGCAAATGGAAGCTAATAACTCCATGAGACATCAAGAAACAATTTTTTAAAAAGTAAAAAGATTGAAAAAATAGAAGAAAATGTTAAATATCTCAAAGGAAAAAAATCTAACTTGGAAAACTGACCAAAGAGAGATAATTTAAGAATTATTGAACTGCCTTAAAATCATGATAAATGAAAGACTCTAGGGTGGCTAGGTGGCACAGTGAATAGAGCACTAGCCCTGGAGTCAGGAGGACCTGAGTTCAAATCTGGCCTCAGACATTTAACACTTAAATAGCTGTGTGATTTTGGGCAAGTCACTCAACCCCAATTGCCCCTCCAAAAAGCAAAAAAATAAAAAAATAAATTTAATAAAGGGTCTAGACATCACATTTCAAGAAATTATCAAACTGCCCATATATCCTAGAACCAAGAAGTGAAATAGAAATTGAAGAAAAATAAATTGCTGTCTGAAAGAGATCCCAAAATTAAAACTCCTGGGAATATTATAGTCATAATGCAGAGTTCTGAGATCAAACACAAAAAAAGTTTCAAGCAACCAGAAAGAAATCATATGAAATACTGTGGAGCCACAGTCAAGATAACACAATATTTAGCAACTAATAGGATAAAGACGTAGAGGGCTTGGAATATGACTTTATGGAAGGCAAAAGAGCTGACATTACAACCAAGAATAATTTGCCCATGAAAACTGAGTATAATCCTTCAAGAGAAAAAATGGAAATTAAATGAAATAGAGGACTCTGAAGCATTTCTGATTTAAAAAAAAAAGATCAGAGGGGAATAGAAATTTTAACTTTCAAACACTAGACCCAAGAGAATAATATAAAGGAAAACATGAAATTTAAATTATAAGGGACTCAATAAGATTAAAGTGTTTACCTTTCTATATGGGAAGATAATATATGCAACTTCTAAGAACCTTATTATTATCAGGAGAGTTGGAGGAATTCTATATAAAAGAGGGTATATTCAAATTAATTATGTTTGAATGATTTTTTTTAAATGAATAGGCAAGATAGATGGATGCCCTGGGAGAAGGGTTAAGGGAAAGGAAGAATGGGATAAAGGAGGCAGATAGGGAAGACCTGCTACAGTGGAAAGGAAAATGATAAGGGTTGGGGAGAGGTAGGCAACACTTGAACATAACTCACATCTAAATTGGTTGAAAGAGGAAAAACATACCAATAATCAATTGGTAATAGAAATCTATCTTATCCACTAGGGCAGTAGGAGGGGAATGAAACAAGAGAAAGGTGATGGAGAGTCAGTAAAAGGAGTAAAGGATTCTGGGTCAAGATGGTGGAGTAGAAACAGGACTTCCATGGGGCTCTGGCTTCCACTTCCCCCAATTCATGTAAAAGGTGACTCTGAACAAACTTTGGAGCTACAGAACCCACAAAATGACAGAACAGAACCTCCCACTGAGGACAGCCTGGCAGGCCATCAGGAAGCAGCCAACACAGCACTCTGTGAGACAAGCCCAGCCCCTCAAGAGCCCGAGGTTTTAGCCACAAATCGGGCCTGACCAGCCGCCAGCTGGAGGGACTTCAGATAACCAGCAGTTATGGAGGTTTTCAGAATTATCAACCAATAGATGCTAAGTACAAAGTGAGAGCTTAGTGCTGTGTGGACTTTGGGATCCAGTAGTCTGGGAGTGCTGTCAGCCTTTGCCCCTGGGGAGAGAAATGGCTGAGGTGCTGTGGCATCACAGTTGCTTCAGAGATCCTGGTCTCCAGATTGTAGGGGGACCAAGCAACCAGTCTGAGAGGTAATTGAACTTGATTTAATCTGCTTGGAGCTGGATTGCTGTCTAGGGTAGAGGTCTTGGGGTGTGTGACCAGCTTGCCAGAGCATGTCGAGGCTTCAGAGAGGGCACCCAACTAATACCTTTGGCAGCTGAGAAAACCCCAGCATTTGGGACGAAGCTCCCCTGTCTGGTAGCAGAGTCCTACTGTGGCAAAAAGCCCAAAAGTCAACTAATTGAGTGGCAACATGAGCAAACAAGGAAAGCAAAGCAAACAGAGGAATCCAACATTAGAATCCTATTTGGGGGACAAAAAGGATCAAAGCATGAAATAGGAGGAAGATAATGAAGTCAGAACTTCCAAGAAATATATGAGTTAGTTACAGGCCATAGAGAAACTTAAAAAGGATTTTGAAAATCAAATAAGGGAAGTAGAGGAAAAATTGGGAAGAGAAATCAGAATGATGCAAGAAAATTATGAAATGAGAGTCAAAAACCTGACTGAAGAAAACAACACCTTAAAAAATAGACTAACTCAGATGACAAAAGAGGCTCAAAAAGGCAACGAGAAGAATGCCTTAAAAAGTCGAATTTGCCTGATGGGAAAAGAATCTCAAAAGCTCACTGAAGAGAATCATTCATTCAGAATTAGACTGGAGAAAATGGAAGCTAGTGACTTTATGAGAAATCAAGATACTATTAAACAGATACAAACAAATGAAAAAATAGAAGGCAATGTGAAATATCTCATTGGAAAAACCACTGACCTGGAAAATAGATCCAGGAGAGATAATATAAAAATTATTGGACTACCTGAAAGTCATGATCAAAAAAAAAAAAACCTAGAAATCATTCTTCAAGAAATTCTCAAGGAAAACTTCCCTGACGTTTTAGAACCAGAGGGCAAAATAGAGGTTGAAAGAATCCACCCATCACCTCCTGAAAAGATCCCAAAAAGAAAACTCCTAGGAATATTATAGCTGGGTTCCAGAGTTCCCAGATCAAGGAGAAAATATTACAAGAAGCCAAGAAGAAGCAATTTGAATATTGTGGAAACACAATCACACAAGACCTGGCAGCTTCTACACTGAAGAATTGAAGGGCCTGGAATATGATATTCTGGAGGTCAAAGGGGCTGGGATTAAAACCAAGAGTCACCTACCCAGCAAAACTGAGTATCATGTTTCAGGGGAAATATGGTTATTCAGTGGAATAGAAGACTTTCAAGCATTCTTGATGAAAAAAACAGAGTTGAATAGAAAATTTGACATTCAGATACAAGAAGCAAGAGACACATGAGAAGGTAAACAGGGAAAAGAAATCATAAGGAATTTATCAAATTTGAACTACTTACATCCCTACATGGAAAAATTACAATTGTAAATTATGAACTTTTCTGAGTATGAGAATAGTTGAAGGGAAGAGAAATATACACACATATATGTACATATATGTCTATATAGGAGGGTATATAGGTATATGAATACATATGTGAATGTGTGTATATATGTGTACAGGTATACATAGATAGAGGGCACAGGACCAATTTAATAGGAAGCGATGATACTTAAATGGTAAAATTAAGAGGTGAGAGAGGAATATAATGAGAGGAGATGGGGAGAGACAGAATTCCGTAAACTATCTCGTACAGAAGAGGTAAGAGAAAATGGTTACAATGAAATAGAAGAACAGGAAGGCCAAAAGGAATGGGTCAACCTTACCTTCATTGAATTTAGCTTAGGGAGGGAATGACATACACACTAAATAGGGTATCTCACCCTACAGGAGAGTAGGGGGCAAGGGGATGAGAAGGGGGATGATGGAAGGGAGGGCAGGCCGGGGGTAACGAAAGTTGGAAGCACCCACTTTTGAAAAGGAACAGGATCAAAACAGAGAATAGAACAATTGGGAGGTGGGATAGGAAGGAGGGAAATATAGTCAGTCTTTCTCAATATATCCACTATGGAAATGTTTTGCATAGCTACACATGTACAACCTATATTGAGTTTCTTATCTTCCCAGTAAGTCTGGATGACAAGGGAAGAAGGGAATGAATCTTGAATTCAAAGTATTAAAGTCAAGTGTTTAAATATATATATATATATACACTATTATTAATATCATTTTACATATAACTGGGAAATGAGATATACAGGCACTGGGGCATAGAGATCTACTATGCCCTACTGGAAAGTCAGAGGGGGTATGGGAGAATATATGGAAGAGAGCAGATTGGAGGAGGGGATATCCAATGGGATTGCAATTTTGGGGTGCTGGGTAGGGGAAAAATGGGGAGAAAATTTGTAACTTAAAATCTTGCTGAAATGAATGATGTAAACTAGAAGTGAATGAAGTATTTGATAAAAAATAAAAGGAGGAAAGATAAAAGAAGACAGTATCAAAATTACTTTAGAGGATGGATAAGATAAAAAGAGAGAAGTGTAAAGGGAGGGAAACAGGATGGAAGGAAATGAACAGTTAGTAATCATTAATCTTGAATGTAAATGGGATCAACTCACCCATCAAATGGAAGGGAATAGCAGAATGAATTAGTAGTCAGAATTTAACAGTGTGTGGCTTACAAGAAACATACTTGAAACAGAGAGAGATACAAAGGTAAAATAACAGACTGGGGTAGAATCTATTATACTTTGATTTAAAAAAGGTAGTGTTAGCAATTGTAATCTCAGACAAAACAAATGCAAAAATATACCTAATTAAAAGGAATAATCAGGGAAACTGCATCTTGCTAAAAGACACCACAAACAGTGAAGTAATAGCAATACTAAACATAGGAAAATTGCCCTGGTATTCTAGAACCATAGCAAAAAATAGAAATTGAAAGAATTCACTGATTACCTCTTGAAAAAGATCCCAAAAAGAAAACTCCTAGGAATATTATAGCCAAATTCCAGAGTTCCCAAGTCAAGGAGAAAATATTACAAGCTTCCAGGAAGAAACAATTTGAGTATTGTGGAAACACAATAAGAATAACACAAGACCTAGCAGCTTCTACATCAAGGGATTGAAGGGCTTAGAATATGATATTCTGGAGGTCAAAGGAGCTAGGATTAAAACCAAGAATCACCTACCCCGAAAAACTGAATATAATACTTGAGGGGAAAATATGGTCACTCAATAAAATAGAGGAATTTCAAGCATTCTTGATGAAAAATACCGAGCTAAATAGAAAATTTGACTTTCAAATACAAGCAGAAAGAGAAATATGAAAAGGTAAACAGGAAAAAGAAATCATAAGGAACTTACTAATGTTGAAGTTTTTATATTCCTACATGGAAAAATGATAATTGTAACTCATGAGACTTTTTTCAGTATGAGGCTAGTTGAAGGGAATATGTGTGTGTATACACATATACGTATGTATAGGAAGGTGTGTTTATATATGTGTACATGTATACATAGAGGGCACAGGATGAGTTAAATATGAAGGGATGATTGCTAAAAATAAGATTAAGATGTGAGAAAGGAATATAAGGAGAGAAGGAGAAAGGGAGAGATAGAATAGGGTAAATTATCTCATTTAAAAGAGGCAAGAGAAAACTGTTACAATGGAGGGGAAGAGCAGAAAGGTGAAAGGGAATGAGTCGACCTTACTCTCATTGGATTTGGCTTAAGGAAGGAATAACACAGTCAATTGGGTATCTTACCCTACAGGAAAGTTGGGGCAAAGGATAAGAGGAGGGATGATAGAAGGGATAGCAGATTGGGGGAGAGGGTAGTTAGAAACAAACACTTTTGAAAAGTGACAGGGTCAAAGGAAAAAATAGAATAAAGGGGGGGGCAGATAGGATGGTGGAGAATATAGCTAGTCTTTCACAATATAACTAATATGGAAATGTTTTACATAACTGTACATGTATAAACTACATTGAATTTCTTGTCTTCCCAGTGGGGGTGAGTGAAGAGGGAAGAAGGGAAAGAATCTAGAATTCAAATTTTTAAAAACAAATGTTAAAAAAATATTTTTACATGCAACTGGAAAATAAGATATACAGGCGATGGGGTATAGAAATCCATCTTGACCTACAAGAAAGTCAGGGGAGGATGGGGGAGGATATAAGAGAGAACAGATTTTGGGAAGAGGTATTCAATATGCTTGCTATCTTGGGGTGGGTGGTAGGGGGGAGAAGGGGAGAAAATTTGTAACTCAAACTCTTCTAGAAATGAATTCTGGGAACTAAAAATAAATAAATTATTTTATTTTAAAAAAACACTAGGAAGCATAGGAATAAATGGAGACATTCTTAAAATAATATGCTTCGAGAGGAAGCATTATCTGTAATGATGATAAATGTGCAACCTTCCCAATAAGATCAGGAGGGAAGCGAGAATGGCCATTATCACCACTATCTTTCAATATTGTCCTAGAAATGCTAACTATAGCCTTAAGAAAACAAAAAGGAATTGAAGGATAAAACTAGGCAATGTGGAAATAAAACTATCATTCTTTCCAGATGATATTATGGTACACTTAAAAAACCCTAAAAAATCCACTAAAAAAATAGATGGACCAATTATCAACTTCAGTAAAGTTGTAGTATATGCCCCCCAAAAAAACCATGAATCATCAGTATATACTACCAACATAATGCAGCAGCTAGTTATAGAAAGAGAAATGCTATTTAAAATAACTACAGACAATAGAAGGCATTATTTGGAAATCTGTCTGCCAAGGTGAACCCAGGGATTATGTGAGCAGAATTACAAAACACTTTTCACACAAGTCAATTCAGATAGAAACAATTGAAGAAATTTTATTTGCTCATGGGTAGGTCAAGCCAATGTTCTAAGATGACAATTCTACCTAAGTTAATTTACTTGTTCCGTGTCATACTAATCAAACTTCCAGGAATTTTGTTACAGAGTGAGAAAAAAAATTATAACAAAATTCACCTGAAAGAACAAAAGAATATCAAGGAAATCAATGGGAAAAAATGAAGGAATGCAGCCTAAAAGCTCCATATTTCAAACTGTATTACAAAGCAGTTATCATCAAAACAATCTGGTACTGGCTAAGAAATAGAGTGGTGGATCAGTGGAATAGATTAGGTACACAATATATAGTAGTAAATGATCATAGCACCTTAGCATTTGATAAACCCAAATATTATATATGTACATATGTAAGTGTGTGAATATATATATGAATGTATGTATGTACATGTGTGTATGTATATGACTTTATTTTTCTCCAATTATATGCCAAAATGATTAACTTTTTAAAAAAATGTTTGAGTTCCAAATTCATCTCTCTATCTATCCATCCCTCCCCTCCCCTTTCTCTGAGATGGTAAACAAGCAGATAAAAGTTATACGTGTGTGATCATGTAGGACATTTCCATATTAGTCATTTTATACAAGACAAGAAAGAGAGAAAGGAAGGAAGGAAGGAAGGAAGGAAGGAAGGAAGGAAGGAAGGAAGGAAGGAAGGAAGGAAGGAAGGAA
>NW_027187367.1:18073495-18113699 GCF_028583685.1 Petaurus breviceps papuanus
GAAGGAAGGAAGGAAGGAAGGAAGGAAGGAAGGAAGGAAGGAAGGAAAGGAAGGAAGGAAGGAAGGAAAAGAAAAATAGAATGCTTTCAGTTTCTATTCAGACAGTATCTGTTCTTTCTCTAGAGGTGGATCGTATACTTCATCATTAGTCCTCTGGGGTTGTTTTGGATCATTGTATTGCTAGGAATAGCTAAGTAATTCACAGTTCTTCATCATACAATATTGCTGTTACTGTCCAAATTTTCCTGGTTATGCTTACTTCATTTTGTACCAATTCATGTAAATCTTTTCCAGGTTTTTTCTGAAATCATTCTGCTTGTCATTTCTTATACCACAATAATATTATATCACAATCATCTGCCACAACTTGTTTAGCCATTCCCCAGTTGATGGGTATCCTTCAATTTTCAATTCTCAGACACCACAAAAAGAGCTGCTATAAATATTTTTGTACAAATATGCCCTTTTCCCTTTTTTATATCATGGGATATATACCTAGCAGTGGTATTTCTGGATCAAATGTATGCCCAGTTTTATAGCTCTTTGGGAATAGAACCAAATTGCTCTCTAGAATGACTGGAAGATCTAGGTTTTGAGGGTAAGAACTCACCATTTGACAAAATTGCTGAGAAAACTGAAAATCAGTTCAACAGAAACTAGACATAGACCAGCATCTCACACAGGTAAGGCAAATTTTTATTATAAAACAAAAGAATGAGAGAGAGGATCATGGTATATAAAATAAATATTTTTGATTACATGCACACATAAACCTAATACAGCCAAAATTAGAAGAAAAGCAGGAAACTAGGAAAATATTTTACAGCAAGTTTCTCTGACAATGGCATCATTTCTCAAATATATAGAGAAATGAGCCAAATCTATAAAAATAAGAACCATTCTCTAGATGATAATTAGCCAAAGGATATGAACAGGTGGTTTTCAGAAGAAGAAATCAATGCTATTAATCCTCACATGAAAAAAATGTTTTAAGTCACTACTGGTAAACCAAACTACCCAAAAAACATTTTATAGAGCTAGAAAAAAATAACAACAAAATTCATCTGGAAGAACAAAATGTCAAGAATAGCAAGGAAATTAATGAGAAAAAATACAAAGGAAGGTGGCCAAGCAATACCAGATCTCAAACTATATTATAAAGCCATAATTATCAAAACTATCTGTCACTGGCTAAGAAATAAACTGGTGGATCAGTGGAATAAACTAGGTATGCAAGACACATAGTCAATGAATATAGTATCCTAAAATTTGATAAACCCAAAGACCCCAGCTTTTGGGATAAGAACTAACCATTTTGGCTAGGTGGTGCAGTGAATAGAGCACTGGCCCTGGAGTCAGGAGGACCTGAGTTCAAATCCAGCCTCAGGCACTTAACACTTACTAGCCATGTGATCTTGGGCAAGTCACTTAACCCCAATTGCCCTCCAAAAGCAAAAAAAAACTAACCATTTCACAAAATCTACTGGGAAAACTGGAAAACAGTAGGACACAAACTAGGTATAAACCAACATCTCACACTGTATACCAAGATAAGGTCAAAATGGGTATATGATATAGACATAAAGGGTGATATTATAAGCAAATTGGAAGAGCAAGGAATGGTCTACTGGTCAGATCTATATGGAAGGGAAGAATTCATGACCAAACAAGAGATAGAGAATATTACAAAAAGGAAAATAGATAATTTTGATTATATTACATTTTAAAACTTTTGTACAAACAAAAACAATGCAATCAAGATTAGAAGAAAGCAGAAAGCTGGGAAATAATCTTTATAGCAAGTATCTCTGATAAAGGCCTCATTTCTCAAATATATAGAGAACTGAGTCAACCTTATAAGAAGGTTAAGATAAGCCATTCCCTAATAGATAAATGGTCAAAGGATATGAACAGGCAGTTTTCAGATGAAGAAATTAAAGCTATCTATAGGCACATGAAGAGGTGCTCTAAATCAGGCTTCTTAAACTTTTTCCACTCATGACCCCTTTTTATCCAAGAAATTTTTACGAGAACCCAGGTATGTAGGCATATAAAATATGTATACAAATCAAACATTAACTAATAATCAACCATAAAAATTGTTTTAAAATAATCCTTTGGTATATATATAATTTTACCATTTATTAAAAATGAAAGGAAATTTGCATACTAATGAGATAGATGTGTTTATTTTTACATAAAGAATTAAATCTTGGCAGAATATTTGATACTGCAGGACACAGAGCATCTTTAACATTTTTTCAGAGTTGATCAATATTTTTATTTCATAATCATCAATGCTGTATTCAGAACCAAAGTTGCAATGAAGTCATTCAATGCAGCACAGGCAAACACAGCCAGAAACATCTCAAATTCATTACATATTTTATTTTTAATTAATTTTTGGTCATTGCATGTTCAGAAACCTTTTACTGTTGCCAAATTTTTCATGACCTCTATACTGAGTTATATGACCCCATTGGGGTCATGACCCATAATTTAAGAAGCACTACTCTAAATCACTTTTGATTAGAGAAATGCAAATTAAAACAATTGTGAGGTACCACCTCACACCTATCAGCCTTGACTAATATGACAAAAAAAGGAAAATGATAAATGTTAAAGAAAACGTTGAAAAATTGGGATAGTAATGCAGCGTTGGGGGAGTTGTGAACTGAACCAAACTGTGTACTCCTTGATCCAGCAATACCACTACGAGGTCTGTATCCCAAAGAGATCATTTTTAAAATGGGGGAAAGGACCTATATACATATTTATAGTAGCCCTTTTTGTGACGGCGAAATATTGGAAATTAAGGGAATGCCCATTAATTGGGCAATGGCTGCACAAGCTGTGGTATATTAATATAATAGAATACTATTGTGCAATAAGAAATGATGAACAGGCAGCTTTCAGAAAAACCTGGGAAGACTCATAGGAACTGATGCAAAATGAAATGAATACAACCAGGAAGACATTGTACACAATATCAGCAACACTGTGTGAGGATCAACTATGAGTGACTCAGCTCTTCTCAGCAATACAGTGATCCAAGGCAAGTACAAAGGATTCATAAAGGGAAATGCTATCCACATCCAAATGAAGAATTGATGGACTCAGTAAGGAATGCACACAGTAGCATTTTTTTCCTTACTTTCTTCTTTTTTGTGATTTTTTTTCCTTTTGATCTGTTTCTTCTTTCACGACTGGGACTTGTATGGATACATGTTTTACATGATGGCAATGCCACTACTAGGTCTATATCTCAAAGAGATTTTTTTTAAAATGGAAAGGGACCTATTCGTACAGAAATATTTATAGCAGCTTTTTCTGTGGTGGCAAAAAAACCTGGAAATTGACAGGGTGCCCATCATTTGGGGAGTGGATGAACAAGCTGTGGTGTATTTTTATGATAGATTACTATTGTGCCAAAAGAAATGATGAGCAGGATGGTTTTAGAAAAACCTGGGGAGACATATTTGAACTCATGTAAAGCAAAGTGAACAGAAGCAGGAGAACAAAGTACACAGAAAAAGCAATTCTTAATCTTGATTAAGACAATGATCCAAGACAATTCCAAAGGACCCATGATGAAAAATGCCATCCACCTCCAGAGAGAGAATTTATGAGCTCTGAGTGTAGATAGAAGCATACTTTTAAAATTTTTCTTGTTTTATTTTGTCTATGTTTTCTTCTGCAACATACTTCAAATGTATAATTAAAATCAAATTGCTTGTCTTTTCAAAAAGTTGGTTGGGGCTGGAGGAAGAAAAAATTTAAATCTCAAAATTGTTTTCAAAAATTTTACATGTAATTAGGAAATTAATAAATATATTTTAAGACATAAAAATGTAGGAACAAATAGGATTTTTTTAATATGATGAGTAACACCTTTTTAAAAAAGACAAAGGGCTAGGGAGACCAGGAAAGATGACAGAAAGCAATACATTCCAGTTCTTCCACATTATTGAACCACATTGAGTCATATTGAAAAATCCAAGGTTAAAAAAAATTATCAAGTGAGTAATATTTGCAGCCCAAGTAAGTAAATACAAAGGTCTCTCTAAGGACTGGGGCACTATTCTAGCCAGAAGTTATGTCAAGAGTGAGCAGTGGATGTGTTTGGGCAAGTCTGTTTGGGCAAGAAGTACTCCCAGTTCCAAGAGAGATGGACTTGAGGCCAGAGGCTGTGCAGGCAAGAAGAATAAGAGCCAGCTGTCAACTCTGTCATTTTTATCCAAAAGGTGGGTGGCAGATGGAGTGTACGCTGAGGAGAAGAACTGTCTCTCAGTGTAGCAGACCTAAAGCCTTACACTGGGACATGGAACAATAGTGGACCTAAGATTATATACTGGGCAAGAAGCAATAATGTGAGTTGCAACAGTATGGCTCTGATCCCAGAGTAGGGTCTTAGATTTAGTGCCCAGCCTAGTCTGAGGCCTTCAATTGAGTAAAATGTGCAGGGCCTCAGTCCTTGGGGTAGCCTACACTTCTGTCACCATCAACCTTGAGAGCCTGTTAGTGAGCTAATAGGAACTGGGACCAGCAACAGTCTACTAGATCAGAGTATTTATTTAAAATACTCATCAGTTTCTTTTAAGTTGTCTGTGTTGTTTACATTCAATTGAGAAGATAAATTTCTAATAATTTTCTTCATCTCCTTTTTGTTATTAGTGAATTATCTTATTTCATTATTTTTCATATTGACTGTTTTATCACCCATACTGAAAGTAGGATCAGGACTTGCAAAGTTCAGATCAGGAGGGTAGAGAAAAGACTTTGACCTCCTAGATAATATCCCTCTGGGTGCACTCAAGGCTTCCATGGACAAGATCTTGATTCAAAAGAAAGGAAATTAAAACTCTTGGGGCAATTGACAGAAATGAGTGCAGAGGCAGAAACAGGACCTCTGTGCAGCTCCTGCTCCTACCACCTCCAATTCATGTAAAAGGGGACTCTAAACAAACTACGGAGCTACATAACCCACAAAATGACACAGAGAAGCTAACTGCCCACTGAGGACAGACCAGCAGGCCTGCAGGAATTGGCTAGCGCAGCGCTCTGGGAGCCGAGCCCAGCCCCACGCTGAGGTTTTAGCCCCAGGGCGGCCTGTCCAACCACTGGCTGGAGGGACTCCAGATCACCAGTAACTGTGGTGGTACAGAATTATCAACACATAGATGCTAAGGACAAAGTGAAAGGTCAGTGCAGTGTGGACTTTGGGACCCAATAGTTGGGAGTGTGTTGGCTTTTGCCCCTGGAGCAAGAAGCTGCTGAGGGTTGGGGCAGTAGTTATGTGGCAGCTTCAGCTTCTGGCCTGCAGAGTGTAGGGGAACCAAGCAACCAGTCTGAGGGGTAATCACTCTTGCATTAACCTGCTTGGATCTGGATTGTGGTCTAGGGTGGAGGTCCTGGGGTGTGGGACCAGCTTGCCAGAGCATGTGCATGCTTCAGAGAGGGCACCCAACCAATACCTCCGGCAGCTGAGAAAACCCCTGCATTTGGAACAAAGCTCCCCCATCTGGTGGCAGAGTCCTACTGTGGCAAAAAGCCCAAAAATCAAGTAATTGAGTGACAAAATGACAAGGTAAAGGAAGCAAACCAAGAAAAGCAATCCAACATTAGACCCCTATTTTGGGAACAAAAAGGATCAAAGCATGGAACAGGAGGAAGACAGTGAAGTCAGAACTCCTGCACCAAAAGCTTCCAAGAAAAGTATGAGCTAGTTACAGGCCATAGAGGACCTTAAGAAGCAGATAAGAGAAGTGGAAGAAAAATTGGGAACAGAAATGAGAACAATGCAAGAAAATTACAAAATGAGAGTCAACAACCTGACTGAAGAAAATAACACCTTAAAAAATAGACTAAACCAGATGGCAAAAGAGGCTCAAAAAACCAATGAAGAGAAGAATGCCTTAAAAAGCTGAATTTGCCAGATGGAAAAAGAATCACAAAAGCTCACTGAAGAGAATCATTCCTTCAGAATTAGATTGGAGCAAATGGAAGCTAATGACTATGAGAAATCAAGATGCTGTTAAACAGATCCAAACAAATGAAAGAATAGAAGGCAATGTCTCATGGGAAAAATGACTGACCAGAAAAATAAATCCAGGAGAGATAATTTAAAAATTATTGTACTACCTGAAAGCCATGATCAAAGAAAGAACCTAGAAATCATCCTCCAAGAAATTCTCAAGGAAAACTGCCCTGATGTTTTAGAAACAGAGGGTAAAATAGAGGTTGAAAGAATCTACTAATCACCCCCTGAAAAAAAACCCCCAAAAAAAACTCCTAGGAATATTATAGTCAGGTTCTGAAATTCTCAGATCAAGGAGAGAATATTAAAAGCAGCCAGGAAGAAACAATTTGAATATTGTGGAAACACAATCAGGATAACTCAGGATCTGTAGCTTCTACACTGAGGGATCAAAGGGCTTGGAATATGATATTCCAGAGGGCAAAGGAGCTGGGATTAAAACCAAGAATCACCTACCCAGCAAAACTGAGTATCATGTTTCAGGGGAAAATATGGTCATTCAGTGGAATAGAGGACTTTCAAGCATTCTTGATGAAAAAACCAGAGTTGAATAGAAAATTTGACATTCATATACAAGAAGCAAGAGAAGCATGAGAAGGTAAACAGGGAAAAGAAATCATTAGAAACTTATCAAAGTTGAACTATTAACATTCCTACATGGAAAAGCAATAATTGTAACTGATGAAACTTTTGTCAGTATGAAAATAGTTGAAGGGAATTTATATATATATATGCTTATATTGGAGGATATACGGGCGTATGAATACATATATGAATGTGTGTATATATGTTTACAGGTATACATAGATAGAGAGCACAGGATCTATTTAATAGGAAGGAATGATACTTAAATGGTGAAATTAAGAGGTGAGAGAGGAATATAATGAGAGGAGATGGGGAGAGACAAAATGGGGTAAACTATCTGATACAGAAGAGGCGAGGGAAAATGGCTACAATGGAGGGGAAGAATAGGAAGGCAAAAGGGAATGGATCACCTTATTCTTAGGATATCTCACCCTACCAGAGAGTAGGGGAGAAGGGGATGAGAAGGGGGATGATGGAAGGGAGGGCAGGCTGGGGGGAGAGGGAAGTTGGAAGCACCCACTTTTGAAAAGGGACGGGATCAAAGTAGAGAATAGAAGAAGTGGTAGGTGGGACAGCAGGGAGGGAAATATAATCAGTCTTTTACAATATATCTACTATGGTAATGTTTTGCATTAGCTACACATGTACAATCTATACTGAATTTCTTATCTTCCCAGTAAGGTTGGGTGACAAGGGAGGAAGGGAATGAATCTGGAATTCAAAGTTTTAAAATCAAATGTTTATACACACACACACTATTTTTAATAGTATTTTACATGTAATTGGGAAATAAGATATACAGGCACTGGGGCATAGAGATCCACCATGCCCTACTGGAAAAGTCAAAGGGGGTATGGGAGAAGATATGGGAGAGAGAAGATTGGAGGAGGGGATATCCTGTGGGACTGCTTTTTGGGGGCAGTGGGTAGAGGAAAAATGGGGAGAAAATTTGTAACTCAAAATCTGGTGGAAATTAATGATGTAAATCAGAAGTTAATAAAGCATTTGGAAAATGAAAAAAAAGAAATGAGCCCAGAGAGGAGATTGCATGGCAAATGAGAAAAAAAATGTTTTTGGGAAAATGAAGGTGCGAAATTACACACTCAGTCTAATTCTAGACCAATTCTTAAGAACAGAGCAATTCCTGTTACTAATAATAAATTTCTAAAAAACATTTAGAATATACAGAAAGGGAAGATAATTTATATGGGAAGAAAGTAATTCTTTCTTTTTAAAGAAAAAGATACAGAAAACAAAACTAAGATTTAAAAAGTTGAAGGGTAGGAGAAAGGAGAGATTTTTAACTGCTTACCTGAAATGAATCAAACAGAAGAATTAGATCATTAATAAAATGAGAAAGAAAAAAATCAATAAATTGAGCAAAACTCCTAACTAGGAAAAGAAATTCTGAACAGGAATTGAGTGGAGAGAGGGTTGAGGGGAAGGGAAGAAGAGTCTTTGGGAAGAGAGTTGTCTTAAGGTAGATAAATAATTGTAGGGACAAAGTATTATCTTAAAAGAGAAAGAAAAACCAAAAGAAACTTATTTCAGATAAAAAGCAATATGAAATAAACAAATGGAGGAAAGCATAAACTTAATTTTTATTAATTTAAATAAATTGAATTAAACAATCCAATAAAATGAGGGACATATTGGATAAGAAAACAAAACCCCACAACCTGTTGTTTACAAGAAACATGTCAAAAAATTAAAGATAGAAACAGAATAAAAATAAGAGGCTGAAAATTTTGTTTCCTTACTATTCATTGGGAAAATCAAAAAAGCACAAGTTATAATCATGCTATCTGGCAAACCAAATAATATTCACAACATAGAGATAAACAAGGAGATTATATTATGTTAAATGTAATCAAGGACAATAAATCAATATCAATATTAAATTTGTGCTCCAATTGCTATAAGAATTAAAATTCTTTATTTTTATTTATTTGTTTATTTTTAGTTTTCAATATTAATTTGGACAAGATTTGGAGTTACAAATCTTCTCCCTGTCTTTCCCCTACCCCCACCCCCACATAGAGAGCCTACTGAATACCCCTTCCCCATATCTGCTCTCTCTTATATCCTCCCCCATTCCCCCTCTAACTTTCTAATAGGGCAAGATGGATTTCTATACACCAGTGTCTGTATATCTTATTTCCCAGTTGCATGTAAAGAAAAAAATTTTAACATTTGTTTTTAAAACTTTGATTTCCAGATTCCTTCCCTTCTTCCCTCCTCACCCACCCTCACTGGGAAGAAAAGCAATTCAATATAGGTTGTACATATGTGGTTATGCAAAACATTTCCATAGCAGTTATATTGTGAAAGACTAACTATATTTCCCTCCATCCTATCTTATCCTGCTTTTTTCTACTTTGACCCTGCCACTTTTCAAAAGTGTGTGCTTCTAACTACCCTCTCCCCCAATCTGACCTCCCTTCTATCATCTCCCCTCTTATTCCCTTCCCCCCTTACTTCCTGTAGGGTAAGATACCCAATTGAATGTGTATGTTATTCCCCTTAAGCCAAATTCAATGAGAGTAAGGTAGACCCATTCCCTTTCATCTTCCTGTTCTTCCCCTCCATTGTAACAGTTTTCTCTTACCTATTCTATCTCTCCTTTTGTCCTTTTTTTATATTCCTCTCTCACCTCTTAATTTTATTTTTTAGCAATCATCCCTTCATATTCAACTCATCCTGTGCCCTCTGTCTATGTACACATGTACACATATATACACACTCACATATGTATTTATACACACATACACCTTCCTATATAAATATATATGTATACATACATATATATTCCCTTCAACTATCTTCATACTGAGAAAAGTCTCATGAGTTACAATTATCAATTTTCCATGTAGGAATATAATAAGTTCAACTTTAATAAGTTCCTTATGGTTTCTTTTTCCTATTTACCTTCTCATGCTTCTCTTTCTTCTTGTATTTGAAAGTCAGATTTTTTGTTCATCTCTGGTCTTTTAATCAAGAATGCTTGAAAGTTCTATATTTCATTGAATGACCATATTTTGCCCTAAAGCATTATAGTCAGTTTTGCTTGGTAGGTGATTCTTCATTTTAATCTTAGCTCCTTTGACCTCTGGAATATTATATTCCAAAACCTTCAGTCCCTTAATGTAGAAGCTGCTAGGTCTTGTGTTATCCTGGTTGTGTTTTCATAATACTCAAATTGTTTCTTCTTGACAGCTTGTAATATTTTCTCCTTGACCTGGGAACTCTGGAATCTGGCTATGATATTCCTAGGAGTTTTCTTTTTGGGATATTTTTCAAGAGGCAATTGGTGAATTCTTTCAATTTCTATTTTGCCCTCTGGTTCTAGAATATCAGGATAATTTTCCTTGAGAATTTCTTGAAAGATGTTGTCTAGGCTCTTTTTTTTATCATGGGTTTCAGGTAGCCCAATAATTTTTAAATTATCTCTCCTAGACCTATTTTCCAGGTCAATGGTTTTTCCAATGAGATATTTCACATTGCTTTATATTTTTTCATTTTTTGGATCTGTTTTACAGTATCTTAATTTCTCATAAAGTCATTAGCTTCCATTTGCTCCAATCTAATTTTGAAGAAATTATTCTCTTCAGTTAGTTTTTGAAATTCCTTTTCCATCCGGCAAATTCAACTTTTTGAGACATTCTTCTCCTCATTGGCTTTTTGGGCCTCTTTTGCCATTTAAGTGAGTCTGGTTTTTAAGGTGTTATGTTCTTAAGTATTTTTTGGGTCTCCTTTAGCAGGCTATTGACTCACTTTTCATTATTTTCTTGCATTGTTCTCATTTCTCTTCCCAATTTTTCCTCCACTTCTCTTACTTGATTTTCAAAATCCTTCTTGAGCTCCTCCATGGCCTGTCACCAGTTCATATTTTTCTTGCAAGTTTTTGATGTGGGAGTTTTGACTTTGTTTTCTTCTTTTGGTTCCATGTTTTGATCCTTTTTGTCCCCGAAAAAAGGATTCTATGGTCTGTGCTTCCTCTGTTTGCTCATCTTGCCAGCCAATTACTTGACTTTTGAGCTCTTTGCCACAGTAGAACTCTGCTTCCAGAGTGGAGAGAGCTTTGTCCCAAATTGCTGGGGCTTTCACACATATTGTTAGAGGTCTGAGGAGGGGGCATTCTCTACAGCCACCACAACTCTGGCACACAGGTGTTTCTCACCCCAGGACCAGCACCCAAGACAGTGACCCAGATCCAAGCAGGGCAAAGCAAGAGCAATTACCCTCTGAATGGTCACTTGGTCTCCCTACACTCTGCAAGTCAGGAGCTCTGGAGACAGCCATGCAGCAGCAGCTACAGCCACATGCCTCTGCCACTTCTCTCCCTTGGGGCAGGGGCTGGACCATGCTCTTTCGTCACCTGGTTCCAACAGAGTTCCCCACTGACCTTTTACTTTCTCTGGCATGTATGGGTTGAGAAGTCTGGAAACCACCACAGATGCTGGTGATTAACTCTCCTGGAGTCTGCTCTGGCAGGTCTGGACTGCTGGTCAGGGCCGCCCTAGCTCCAGGCCCACATGGTTCACACGGGACTGCTCTCGGCTCCCAGCTTGGTGTGATAGACCCTTTCTGTTTGCCTGCTAGGCTTCCTTCAGTGGGAGATTTGTTTCTCTCTGTAACTTTGTGGGCTCTGTAGCTCTAACATTTGTTTAGAGTCATATTTTACAGGTATTGGCGGTGGTTGATGCAGGAGCTTACACAATTTCCTGCTTCTACTCTGCCATCTTGGCTTTGCCCCCCCAAGAATTAAATTCTTAAGGGAAAAATTAACTGAGTTGCCAGAAGGCATAGATCAGTTGGTTAGTTGTTGTCCTTAATGCTCAGAGGACCAAAATTACATCACTATGTATGGTGGGACTGACTGTGGTGGATCAGACCAATACAACCTCAAAAGGCTCTACCACAGGTTGGGCACAAAGAACCCATATGAATATTTTCCAGAGAAATGTCTCTAAATTTGCATGTCTCATATTTCTTTTGAGCTACTGCAATTCTGTTTTACTCTGAGTACAGCACCTTCTTTGATATGGGCATGCCATGCTAGGTGATCTTGTGTTAGTGTTTCCTGTGTCTCACAATCAATTCCAAAGTTCTTCAGAGAGACCTTGAAAGTGTCCTTGTGAGAGAATTCTGAGAAGAATATGGAGTAGATCAGAAAATTTTAAACTCTCAAGGTTTTCCTTCACAAAGAAATAAAATAGCACCTCAGGGCAAACATAGGGCTGTAAAAATAAATAAGAATGGGGCAAAAGAGAGGTCATCATGGGGCAATCTGAGAAGATCTGAAGAAAAATCCCAGGAAAAGGTTTTGTCCCCATAAATAGTAAACACCTTTAGGCTAGGGACTGCTTAAACAATAACAGTGAGCCCTGGGGTTAGCTGGGTTGGGAGACTGTCCAGGCTGACAGAGTGGGGAGTTGGGTGGCTGAGCTGAGGAAGATAGGGAATCTCTATTGACAAGAAACACCAGACCCCTAAAGGAATTGTGGAAATGAATCTTGTAAACGAAAAGTAAACAAATTAATAAAGACCAAAAATTAAAGAAAAAAAGAAACACCAGTCTCAGAAGTGCTTCAGAGATATAAAGGGCAAGAAGGAAGCAGCTCACACCTATTGAGTGCAGAAGCAGTAGGTTGAGAAGCTGTTCACTGTGGGCACTTATAGGTGGCTGGAGGTCTTGGTTTGAGTTCAAGGTCAGAAGAGAGAAGTAAAGAGGATCTGAGGCTAGAGTCAACATCATCCATACCCCAGGACTAGAGGTGATTATAAAAACTAAACTATTTTAAAAATGGACAGGCAAAGAAGAAAGAATCCAACTGAAAGAGAGAGAGAGAAAGAGAGAGAGAGAGAGAGAGAGAGAGAGAGAGAGAGAGAGAGAGAGAGAGAGAGAGAGAGAGCTGCTATGGGAATAGAGAAGACCAGAGTTTATCTTCCCAGGAGGATAATGAAGCAAAGGAACCCTCTTCTATCCCAAAGAGTAATGTCAAATGGTCGCCTACCCAAAAAGAATTCATGGAAGAACTGGAAAAAAAACACTTTAAAAATCAAATGAGAGAGATTGAGGGAAACTAAAAAGAAAAATAAGAATAATTCAAGAAAAGCAAGAAGATTATGAGAAGAAAATCAACCAATTAGAAAAGGAGATCCAGAATCTTAAGGAAGAAAATGACTCCTTGAAAATCAGAACTGGGCAAGGGGAAGTCTGCAAAATTATAAGAGATCGAGAAATTAAAAACCAAAATATAAAGAATGAAAAAATAGAAGAGAATGTGAAACATCTCTTAAGAGAAACAACTGATCTGGAGAACAGATCAAGAAGAGAAAACATAAGAATAATCAGACTACCTGAAAGCTATGATCAAAAAAATAATATTGATATAACAATCCAAGAAATAATTGAAGACAATTGTCCTGAAGCATTAGAATAAGAAGGGAAAGTAGAAATAGAAAAAAAAAATTCACCAATCACCACTTGAAGCAGATGCTATAAGAAAAACTCATAGGAATATTATAGTGAAATTCAAAAACTTCCAACTCAAGGACAAAAAATTATGAGCATGAGCAACAAAAAATAAAAAAAACTTACATATGACTGTTCCACAATTAGAATCACATAAAACCTAGCAGTGGTGACACTAAAAGATCACAGGTCTTGGAACACTATATATGGAAGAGTAAAAGAACTAGATTTCTGGCTGAAAATTTCATACCCAGAAAAACTAAACATAATTCTGAATGAAAAAAAATGCGAATTGTAAAACTTTCAGGACTTTGATAGAAAAAAAAAAAACAGCCTTGAACTTTATGGAAGATTTGATATACAAGAGCCAAGAGAAATAGAAGGTACATACCAATGACCAATTGCAAGGAATTCAATAAGAATAACCTTTTATGTATGTAAAAGGTAAAACCTGAGTCTAAGATTGTTATTAGTAATTAGATGTCTTATAAGAAAGATTGGGTTAGACCTGGTTATGACATGACTTCAAAGAGTAAACTGTTCAAGAACAGCTAAAAGAGTCATTATCTTATACAAATGAGGTGTGAGAGGAAGAACTGATCCAGAGGAATTAGATGGGGGTGGGAGGGCCTGTTAGTTCTGGAAACCTACTTTCATTGGGAATGGGTTCAAGAGGGAAAAATACATATACATCTAGAAGACTATAAAAGTTTTCTAAATTTAGAAAGAAATAAAACTCTAAGGGATCAGGGAGGGGTGAAAGGATAATGGAGGGATCTTTAGAGGAAAGGGTGAGGGAATCGGTTAAAAGGGGGACAGAGAACAATGTTTAGATTAATGGGGATGGGAGGATAAGGGAGGGATTCTTTGGAGAATAAAGAAAAACTCTTTAGAGGGAGGGTGAGGGAATAGGTCAAAAGGGTGTACAAAAGAGTGTTTTGATTTTTGAGAAGGGGAGGATAAGGGATGGATTCTTGTAAGGGAGTAGGAAAGTGGCCGGTAGAAGTAAGTAGAGGAATTAGGAGAGAGGAAAAAGAGATACACACAAACATAAAAACAAAAATGAGTAGAATCTCTTATGGAAAGTATATACTTGTATGTGTGTATATGTGTATGCATACATCAATATCTATATATGAATACATTCATGCTTGATTGTAGCCTGGGGTGGGGGGAAGGAAGGAGGAAAAAAGAACAAAGTAAAAAGTGTATAGCAGAGAACAAAAGAAAACATACAAAGAAATGATGGACAGCTTTCAACATAACATGCAGTATTTAATATATAGATTTTCTTGAAATATAGTTATTTTTATATATTCCCAATCATCTCACATTCTGCTATGTAATCACATGTTTTTTTTCTTATTTTATGTTTAAGTTTAAAATATGTTTCCTTTTCTTTTCTTATTATATATTTTAAGTATTATTATTTATCTAAAATTGAAAAAGATTTAAAAAGTGACCTTGCATTGCTTCTTCTGACATCTGTGGGAGTACTTGCCTTGTGTAAGTTCTCCATGAAATAGTTTTTTAGGCAACTGTACTTTTGTCATTCAAATAACATGGCCATCCCATCAGATTTGCACTCTCTACAGCAGAATTTGAATGCCTGGTAATTCATATTGAGAAAGGACTTCAGTGTCTGGTACCTCATCTTGCCAGTTGATCTTCTGAATCTTCCCAAGACAATTCAAATGGAAGTGATTGTTTCCTGGCATGATTCTGGTAGACTGCCCAGGCTTCACAGGCATATAGCAATGCGGTCAGCACAATGGCTCAGTCTAATACCTTTTCTCTCCCGCATTTTCCTTCAGAGCTTCCCGAACATGAAGCTAGCTCTGGCAATGCATACATCAGCCTCATCATCTATGTGTACATCCCTGAAAAGTATCCTGCTGAGGTAAGTGAACTTATCCACGACATTCAAAATTTCTCCATTTTTTGTAACAAATGTTTCTACATATAGATAGTGTGGTGCTGGTTGGTAGAGAACCTCTGTTTTATTTGTGTTAATTATCAGGTCAAAATTAGCACAAGCCCAGAGAATCTATCAATGCTCTGTTGCAGGTCAGCCCCACATGCTGTATTGAGTGCATATTCATCTGAAAATAAAAAGTCAAAAGTCACGTACCAACTCTCCCTCCACTTTGGTCATTGCTTGTAGCCTTTTTGAGTTAAATAATTTACTGTCAATGTGGTAGCTGACCTTGATGCTGCTTTAATTCTCATTGAAGATGTCTGACATCACTAAAAATGTCATACTAAAAAGCATGGGAGCAAGCACAAAGCCCAGCTTCACCAGTGCTAATGACATGATCCTGGAGAGATGGACTGAACACTTACATAGTATTCTCAACAGACTTCCATTAACCAATGCTAAAGTCATTGACTATATATCTCAGGTTGAATGCTATTGGTAACTGGGAAAGTACAAAGGAATCATCCATTATCCAGAACCAATGAAACCATGCCATCATGAAAAAGGCATACAATACTGATGAACTTCTCTAGGTGAAAAACATTTGCCATAATTTTCCCCAAGTCCTCACAACTGACAGCATCAAAGGCCTTGGTCAGATCATCAAATATTCTGCACATTCTGTTCTGCTCCTGGCATTTCTCCTGGAGTTGTTGGGCAATTTCTTAAGCCACACTGGTTCTTGGGTAAATGACCATCTTCCAGGTGAAGGATAAGTCTATAAAGGAGGACTCTAGCAAGAATCTTGGCAGCAATTACTAAAAGAGAGGTCCCTCTCTGACTGTATTAGGACAATCTATTTCCTTTTCCATTATAGAAATGGACAATGAGGCATCCATGAATTCTTGAGGGATAACCTCCTCTTGCCATATAACGCAGAAAATTTCTATCAGCTTTTGCATAAGCAATGGACCCCCCCAGTCGTGTAAATCTCAGCTGGAACAGAGCTAGGATCTGGCAATTTGCCAGATGAGAGGAGCCTAATGACATTCCAAACCTCTTCTTCAGTTGGAAGTTTGGCTAGAGAAAGATTGACTGAGGTATATTGCCAGTGGTTTCAGTATTGGTTGCTGACAGTCTTTTGAGAACACTATGGAAGTGCTCAGCCCATTTCTCCAGGATCATGTCCTTATTGCTAATCAATGTGGTTCTATCAGTGCTGAGTGGTTGTGATGCACCATAGGTCTTTGGTCCATAAAAAAGCCTTCAGGGCATCATAAAAGTGATTTGGATTGTTACTATCAGGGTAAAACTGAATGCTATCTGCCTTCTTATTGAGTTAAGAACCTGTCATCTTTCTAAGTTTTCCTTGCACTTTACTTTTGATGAAGTTAAATGCCAGCATCTTACAGATGGATGAACTGTCCTGCTGATAAACCCTGTGGGGTTCTCATTGTTTTTTTAGCAGCTTCTGGATTTTTCCATCATTTTTGTTAAACCAATCTTCATGCTTTCTTGTGTTCTGGCCCAGGTGAGCAAATGCAGTGCTATATACCAACTACCGTGTTTCCCCGATAATAAGACACTGTCTTATTAATTTTTTTGGACAGAAAAACACCAGAGGGCTTATTTTCAGGGGAGGGCTTATTTTAATGAACATTGACAGCAATTTTAATAAACAGGTAAATGTGAACAAAAAAATGTACCTTTATTCTATAAGCAAATCACTGGGGAAGAACAGGATGACGCGCTCACTGCTGCAGCTCTGATTGGATGCAGCTCGGAGCGCGGTGTGCGTTTCACGGGGGGGGGGGGAATGGTGCATACAGAGGGTACCGTAATGTAGCGTGTAGCGCAGGGGATCATCGTCACTACAGTAGCAATCTCAATAGGGCTTATTTTCGGGGGAGGACTTATTTTAGAGGAATCTTACACAGTAAGGGGAGGGCTTATTTTCAGGATAAGTCTTATTATCGGGGAAACACGGTATGAGAAATCTCCCCACTCAGGAGTGGCTAGGTGGCACAGTGAAAAAAAACACCGGCCCCAGAGTCAAGAGGACCTGAGTTTGGTTCTGGCCTCAGACACTTAATATCTCCCCCCCCCCCACACACACACACACACACAAAACTAGCCATGTAATCTTGGGCAAGGTACTTAACCCCAATTGCCCTCCAAAAGGCAAAAAATAAAAAATAAAGAGAAGAGGGAAAGGAGGCCAAAAAAAAAAAAAAAGCCCAGAAATCTCCCCACTCTTTTTTCTTCAAAAAGGCAAAGAAGAAATAGACCCAGAAGACATAGATAGTAAATCAAGAATAGTAGGAGACTTTTATTGTCCCTCTCTTAGAATTACACCAATATAACATAAAGATTTTTTTAAGGGATATCTAGGTGGAACAGTGAATAGAGTACCAGCCCTGGAGTCAAGAGGATCTGTATTCAAATCTGGCCTCGGACACTTAACAAACACCAAAAAATACTAGCCATGTGACCTTGGACAAGTCACTTAACCCCAATTGCCCTACCTTCCTCCCTCCAAAAAGAAAAAATATATATTTTTAAAAGGGAAGATACAACATTTTATAAATTGCTAGAGAAACTAGAGCTAAGAGACTCATGACCTCTCTTAAATGGGACCACTACCGTGTTTCCCCGAAAATAAGACCTATCCCGAAAATAAGCCCTATTGATATTGCTACTGTGGTGAAGGTGATCCCCTGCGCTACACGCTACATTACGGTACCCTCTGTATGCACCGTCCCTCCCCCCCCCCGGGTGAAACGCATGCCGCGCTCCGAGCTGCATCCAATCAGAGCTGCAGCAGTGAGCGCGTCATCCTGTTCTTCCCCAGTGATTTGCTTGCTGGCAACATTGAGAGCAGTGCCACAGAGGAGAGCTGAGGCAGGACAACATAAAAACCCGGTATGTAAGTGGGAGTGAGGGGGCATGATGGAGGATAAAAAGGGCATGATGGAGGAAAAAAGAAGAACTCAGGGGGAATGATGGATGAAAAGAAGGACTGATGATCATAATTTTATTATTCTGTCTGTTTTGACCCCCAGACATGAGTACAAAAAGGAAGAGCTATACTGTTAAGTATAAGAAAGCAATTGTAGAGGAGTCACATGGCAAGAATCTTGCAGTTTTCTTTAAAGAAAAACTTTTGGATCTTCGAATGGTCAGAAAATGGAGAGCAGATTATAATAACCTCAATCAACAGGTGGATGAGGGAAAAGGGAAAAAGCGCAGGTCTGGATCAGGTTGGCAGCCCTTATATCCTGACTTGGAGATCCTCATTGGTGAATGGATTGCTGACAGGAGAGCAAAGGCCTTGGTTGTGCGCAGGGCTGATATTCAAGCATTTGCCCTTTCAATGGCACCAGAGTTTGAAATGGTCTCAGAAGGATTCAAAGCATCACAACACTGGTTGGACGGTTTCCTTCAATGGTATGAACTGTCCCTGAGAAGATCAACAACACTGTTTAAGCTGGAAGATGCTGAAGTTATTAAACGTGCACTTGCATTCAAGTCCTTTATTGATAGGATCGACATTTCCAAGTACCAAACCTGCAATATGATTGCTATGGATGAAACTGCAGTGTTTATGGGACAAGGATCTCAAACAACAATTCATCACAGGGGTGCAACGTCAACCTACATTCCCACCACTGGCTATGAAAGTGCACGGGTCACCTGTGTTTTGGCAATTCGTTTGGATGGAAAGAAAGCCACACCTCTAATCATCAGTAAGGGCAAGAAAGATAAGATTGAACGTGTATCTGGCGTTTACGTTCTTGAAACCGAAAAAGCCTGGTGTACACAAGCCGTTATAAGAAAGTGGGTTGATTTAATGCTGCCACTTGTTATGTGAGGTAACCAAAGAGGTCTGATAGTCTAGGATTCAGCCAGTACTCACCGCGCTAAAGAAATGAAGAACTTCCTTGCAGAGAGAAGAATAGATCAAGTAATGATTCCTGCAGGAATGACTGCCTATCTCCAGACCCTTGATATTGCAATAAAGAAGCCATTCAAGGACCATTTGCGCATGGAAGTCAATGACTACATTGAAAATAGAATGGAAAGAAATCAGCGTGGAAACTTTGTGAAGCCCTGTCTGCAAGAAGTCGTGACTTGGGTGAAGAAGTCATGGGATAAAATTACTGACACCTGTGTTGCCAAGGCACTACGAGCAGGTTATCTGGACAAGACATATTCATTTAAAGAGAGCTATATTGCTGGATATGACAGATTGGGTCCACTTCTTCTGAAGGAAATGGAGGCTCAAGACATCCAGGACGGAATTCAGGGTATGGACACTTATGACGATGTTGTTGAAGAAGATGACATGATCATTATTGAATAAAGGTACATTTTTTTGTTCACATTTACCTGTTTATTAAAATTGCTGTCAATGTTCATTAAAATAATCCCTCCCCTGAAAATAAGCCCTCTGGTGTTTTTCTGTCCAAAAAAATTAATAAGGCAGTGTCTTATTATCAGGGAAACATGGGTAATACACACACACACACACACACACATATATATATGTATATATATACATATATATGTATATATATATATACATATATATATGGATGGATGGATGGATGGATTTATCAGGACTACATAGAAATTTTTATAAAAACTGACCATTTTTAGGTCCCAGAGATATTCCACACAAATGTAAAGAGACAGAAGTAGTAAGCACATCTTTTACAGAGCATAACAAAATAAAAATAGCAACCAGTTCAGGAAACAAACAAAAGACACAGCTCTAAATGTAGGCTTAAAAATGAAATCCTAAATAATAAATGGAATAAAGAATAAATCATAGGAACAAATAATAATTACATAAAGGAAAATGTTCATGATAAAGGACAACAAAATTTCTAGGATATAACTAACACAGTCCTCAGGAGAAAAATTATATTCCTAAAAACATACATTAATAAAATAGAAAAGGAGATAATTAACTATATATATTTTGAAGTTTTGAAACCTGACAAATAAATTTTTTAAATAAGAGAAATGAAAATTAGAGGTTAAGTACATTGGAAACCAAAGTCTACAGAAATGAAAAAACAAAAAGTCAACCATTTGAAAAGACTAACAACATTTTAAACCTTTGGCTAACCCAATTAAAAAGAAAAGGACAGAAAATAAAATGACAAGATAGCATATGATAAAAATGAAACTCAGAAGAAAAAATAATTGCCAGCACTTACTTTGTACAGTTATGCTCCAGATCAGTATGAACATTCCATAATGAAGTGAGTAGGACCAGAATAACAATATATAAAATAATAACAATCATAATTATGATTTCAGAGACTTAAAAACTTTTATCAACACAATGACTGACCATGATCCTAAAGGACCTATGACGAAGCCTACTACTTATCTCAAACAGACAAGGTTGATTCAGGTTTCAGAATAAAACTTTGTTTTAGACATGGGAAATTCAGGACTTTGTTTTTTGACTACATATGTTCATAGCAAAGGTTCCTCCTACCCAGGAGGAGTGGAAGACAATATAAATTTTTATTCATTCACAAAATGAAATTTAAAAATAAAACAAAGGCCTGAAATTAAATGTAATGGAGAAACTAGGAGTTTTTCCATAAGACACTGGCATAAAAGCAAGAATTTCCTTTGTTATTAATGTTTTTTAAAAATTTAATGCTGTGGTAGCCAGGCAGCACAGCAAGAGCACCAGCCTCAGTGTCGGGATAACCTGGAATCGAATCCAGGCTCAGATACTTAGCACCAAACCCAGAAATAACTGGCCATGTAACCTTGAGCAAGTTACTGAACCCCAATTGCTTTAAAAAAAATTTGATGCCATAAATTCCAGCAATAGCAATAAGAAAAAAAAGAAACTGAGGGAATAAACTTAGGCGAAGAGAAAAAAACAACTATTCCTTTGCATAGTTTATATGATGGTTTATGTGGAGAACCTTAGTCAACTAAAATGTAAGTAAAATAATTAATAACTTCATCAAATTTGCAAGATATAAAATAAGCCTACATATATTATCAGCCTTTCTGTATGCTACCAACTGAATCCAGCAGGTAGCAGAAGAAAAGGAAAATCCATAAATTACTACAGAATGTATTAAATATCTCAGAGTACAGCTACTTATATATGTGAGTGTGTATATATGTATATAGACATATATATATATATACACACATACACATATATATAAAACTATATTTCAGTTCAGCTATGCCTATGTAATAAAAATGTCAATAGTACTTAAATTAACTTACAGATTTTGTGCCATCTCAATCAAATTTCCCAAGGTTATTATTTTATAGAAAGAAAAAATCATAACATAATTCCTCTGGAGAAACAAAAGCTCAAGAATTGCAAGGGAAATAATGAAAAATGGCAAGGAAGCAATACACTAGAACTCAAACTATGCTACAAGGTGATAATCTTGGGTGTGCTCATAAATGTTTAACACCCAGCTCTTCTGAAAAAACAAATACTCACCACACACAGTTTTTTGTAGGCAATCATGATTAAGTGACTTTCCCAGGTTCACACAGCTAGCGTGTGAGGCAACATTTGAACTCAGGTGCTCCTGATCCCTAGGGGTAGTGTTCTATCCACTGAGCTACCTAAACTCACAGCACTCTTTTAAGATTAATCTACATTATTAACATTTTCTCCATTACCTTAGTAAGTCTAGACAATCAACAAAACAATAAATCACAAGTGATTTGTAAGCTAGGACAGTATTTTAAGTGTAAATGTTTAGAATGAAAATTTAGCAATTAGTTCTCAAGGCCTAGTATGAGCTGGTTCCACCATGTCCTTGGTAGTAATAATCAAATAGAAAAGTCAACTTGTATAATAAATACACAATAAAAAGAAATAACTGAATACAATAACATTGTGTTTGTCAAACCCAAAGACATAGTGCTCCAGAAAAGAACATTTGCATTTGTTAAAAGTCTATTTGGCAAAAATGCAGGGAAAACTAAAAAGTGGTCTGGTAGACATTAGGTTTAGACCATGCCATATACAACCATAAATTCCTAATGAATACATGAAGGTTTGGAAGAAGATAATTTGCGTTTCTATTATACCTACTAAACACCAGGTACTATGCTAAGCATTTTACAAATAGTACCTCAATTTAGCCTCACAACAACCCTGGGATATAGGTATATCATCCCCACTTTACAGTTAAGGAAACAGGTTAAGTGACCCATGGTCACACATCTAGTTAGTATCTCAAATCATAGTTGAACTCAGCTCTTCTAGACTACAGGCCCAGAGCTTTATCCACTGTGCCATCTAGCTGACAAGTATAAAAGGTCAATTCATAAACAAGAGAAGTAGAAAGGAAGTACTTTTCACAGCAACAGTTAAGGAAACCTTCCTGACCAAACACAAGATTGAGATGATAACAAAATTAAGAGGACAGTTTTGATGGCATAGAATTGAAAAGTTTTTGCAATTACAGAATCAATGCTATTTGATTTTTTTTATTTTAATTTTGAGCTTAACAAACATTAAATAAAATTAGTACATCCATATACATATTAGAATAGAAAAAGAATTATACATGAAACTATGAATCTCTATTATGTAACAACTTGCTTTTCTTTTAAGTACATAATAATAATGCAACATGAAACTTTCAAAGCTTTTTGGTTTGTCCATGATTCCTTTTGGCTTTCCTTTCTGTGCATTTCCGAAGCACCTTTCAATAACCCTCTTTTCTTTTTCTTATTCTCTCTTACCCTTCTCTCTCTGCCCCTAGCCCACCGGAAAAGAAAAGAAAATCCCTTGTAACAAATATACACAGTAAAGCAAAAATGGGGTTAGATTTCAAAAGGAAACATCTAACTGGGGTGGGGGGGAATATTTGCAGATTAGCAACAGTGAGGACAAAAGAGAGTGACAATTGTTGAAGGCACTATAGAAAAATAGACTCACTAATATATGGTTGGTGGAGTTGTGGATTGGTCCAGTCCTTCTGAAAAGCTATTTGGAACTATATTCCTAAGGTCATTTTTCATCCAACAATACCTCTAGAAGGCGTATACTCCCAAAACATCAAAGACACAAGGAAAGGACATATCTACAAAAATATTTATAGTATTATTGTTTGTTGTGGCAAAGAATTGGAAACAAAGTAAGTGTCCATCAACTGGGGAACTGTTGAATGAAATATGATATATGATTACAATAGATTATTGCACAAGGGATAGATTCAGAAAAACCTAGGAGAATTTACATGAAATGATATTAGCATGAAGTGAGCAGAACCAGGAAAACAATTTATTTAATGTCTATAATATTGTAAAAGTAAACGAATTTGAAAAACGACTCTGATTAATACAACAAGTAATCACAACTCCAGAAGACTGATAAAGAAACATTCTTCCCACATCCTGGCAGAGGGGTGATAGACTGTAGGTGTGGAACTAGACATATATTGTCAGACACAGCCAATGTATGAATTTCTTTTGTTACTATACTTACTTATTAATAGCTAAAACTAGCTAGCATTTATGCAGCACTTTAAGATTTAAAAAAAAACAAACACTTTAAAAATATTATCTCATTTAATCTTTACAACAACCCTAAGATATAGGTGCTATTGTTATTCACATTTTACAGATGAGGAAACTGAGATATATAGTGATTAAGTGACTTGGCCAGACACACAACTACTGTGTAAGGCTAGATTTAAATTCAAATTTCTTGAGGTCCAATGCTCTATTTATTTCACTAGCTAGTTGTTAGGACTGAAAGAGGGCTTTCTCTTAGAAAAGTGTCAAGAGAGAGTAATAATGATGTCAAAAAGAGAAGAAGAAAATGCCAGTCTTCAAAAATTCACAAGAAGAGAGTGAAAGGAAGTACAGAAGGGAACTGAGACAAATTGAAGAGTTTGAATATTACCATGTTAAATTTAATATATACTGGAAGTCAAGCTGTGTATGTAATAAAGATTTATGGTTTTGTATATAAATTCTCTTTTTCTGGTCTTTGAATATGAAAATTTTCATGGCTGCTTATGTTTGTAAATGTCATGATATTTTTAAAAATGCCAAAACCATGACCAAAATAAATGAATAAATGGCTGAAAATAACCCATATCTACCTATATGACCTTGGATAAGTCACACCCTCTCTAGACATCAGTTTTGTCATCTGGAAAATAATATTATAGTCAATGACCACTTAAGTCTATTTTTGCTCTTATATTTGTGATCCAGTGAATAACCATCTAATATTTGAAGATAATGGGGTTAAAAAGTAGAAAAAAAATTCATCCAAAAACAGTGCAGTGGCAAGGGAAGGTAATGAAAGAATTACTAAGCCTAAAGATTTTATAATTATGAAGTCAAGAATGGAATTTAAGGGGAGGACATTTACATTCTCTTCCCATGAGACCTTTTGTCTCAAAGCAAATATTCTCATTCTGGGTCTATTTTCCATCTTCTTGCGCCCTTCTGCCCTGTCCCCCCACCCCAACTAAGGAGGAGGAGATGGTCTAGACCAAGCCTGTGCAGCACATAGCCCACTGAAGGATTTCAGGCTGCCCATGAAAAATGTCGGGTATGGCAAAGAAAGTAAAGATGTAATGAGTGCTTTGTCCTTGCCCCACTTAACTCACCTTCCACTACTCACTATTGTGCCGGCCATGTAACTTAGAGAGTGGTTTGTCACTGCGCACGCTCTCCTGTTCCTCATCCCGGGTGTAAGGGTTAGTAGAAGTGGGGCTTTTTTTCAATTGATGTGACTCTGATTCTAGGCTATTTGTCACATCATTTATATTCACAACATTTATCACATCAAATATACTTTTTAACTGGGCCTAGTTCTGTTCCTGCTCCTTCCTTCTATAGCCTACAGTAATGTCCCAGGGTCTCTGCCTATGAGGTTTTCCTTGGAGTCCCTCTCTCCTCATTTCCCATTGGTGTTCTGAGTTCCTGGGGCAGGGCAAGGGTGGGGTGGGGAGTCTTTCTCTTTCCATGAGACCTTTTGTCTCAAAGCAAATATTTTCATCCTGGGTCTATCTTCCATCTTCTTGCCCCCTTCTTCCCCACCTCACCCCCAACTAAATTTACACCAAAATTCCTAGATACTAGAGAATGATATATCAAGGATATTTTAGAAAGGATTCCTAGTCAGGTAGAGATTGAACTAGATAGAGATTCTGAGATTTTTTCCAATTCTGCCATTCTGTGAAAATATGATTGGAAGCAGTCAAAACAGAATTGGCACAGTATAACAGATCTAACAAAGGGAAAAAATAGAAGTACAATCGAATAACTTAGTAGAACTTTACTTTAGCACTTTATTCTTCATCTCTAAGCAATTTTACTATGGCTTGTGTTCTATAGTTACCAGTATTTGACTTACCCCTTCTAGATGATAAGTTGTATGAGGACAGAGACCACATTTTATCTAAATAGTGTATTTACCTCGCTATCTTTCTTGGTGATTTATGTGTAGTAAGCATTTAATAAATGTTTATTCAATATGACTGTATTACAAAGAAAAAGTCATTAGTGTCAAAATATATATATGAAAGATAAAGCCTCAGAATAGAAGATTTTCTGATGGATGCCAAAAATGGAGAGGAAAGAACCTAGCTACTATATACAAAGAAGTAATTTTTAAAGAAATTTCCCAGAATTAATTAGGACAAATAGCTTAGAATCAGAGTCACATCAAGGAAAAATACATATCTCAAGTCTCCAGAGAATTTCATCATTAGACTCCCAAACTACAGAGATCAAACTTTTTTTTCAAGTCTCAAGAGTTTTTCCCCTTTTGATCAGAAATTATGTAAAAAGCACCAATCAAGATTTTACCAGATACCTTTTAAAAATATACAATGAAAGTTTGAACTAGGTGGTCCTAAATAGCATTAGACTAAAAGACAGAGACTTATGTCCAAAAATCCATTTTTTAGCAAATCTAAACATAAAGAGAGACAGACAGACAAATAGAAATGTGTGTTATGTATACACACATATACAAATAAAACACATGCACATATATATCTATGTGTCTATAGTATATATATACACATACATTTAGGCATATAAATACACACATATACATATAAATATACATGGTTTGGGGGTAGGAAGACCTCAGTTCTAGTCTTGCAACTGATACATATTGATTCTGTGACCTTGGTCATACTGCTGAAACTTTATGGTTCTCTGACAAGACTATAAGTTACAGAGAAGGTTCCAACTCTCATTACCTAAAGGAGCTTCCTCATTTGGGAGTTCTCTATACCAATCAAGTCATAGTTTCATTCTCTAACCATCACTCCCTTCCCAAATACACACACATTTTAGAGAGGCCTGAGAATAACATTTTTTTAATTTTTTTTGAGGGGGGGAAGCAAGGCAATTGAGGTTAAGTGGCTTACCCAAGATCACACAGTTAGAAAGTGTGTCAGGTGTCTGAGGCTGACTTTGAACTCAGGTCCTCTTGACTCCAGAGCCAGTGCTCTATTCACTGTGCCACCTAGGTGCCCCAAGAGTAACATTTAAAAAGCAATGTACTTTCTATGGAATTCAATGAAAAGATCTTTACAATCAAAACTAGATCAGTAATATACTTTGTTTGAGAGAAAAGTAGTCAAGATACTCAATGTAATAGGTCATGTAGAATTTAGAGGCTTTTGAAAATTGCAAATCTCTTTTAATGACCCCAGGTTTTCCACTGAAGCAAAGGCCCATCTTTTTAAAAACCAACATTCTGTGCTGTTAAATTGCATTCAGACATGGAAAGCAATGGTCTCTAGAAAATTAAAAATGAGTATAATTTAGAGAGCAATGGAGAAACACATGGTAAGCATGACTTGGCTACGATATATAACTAATGAGAAGCTCTGAAGAAGAACCATATTGCAAAATATATCATTAGGTTTGTATGGTAGGAAAAGACAATAACGTTATCATTTGGCGAGGATGAGTAGGTCAATAGCTTGAGTGCTTCACTCATGTCCTTGTGATACCAGTAGAGGTTAAGGAAGCCCCCAAGCTTGCTAGGTGTACCCATTCAGCAAATTTAAGGGAGATCATATACAAGAGTCACACAGTTTGAGTAGGCAGGAATGGGTTGCCATCTACCTTGTTGGAAGGATCTTCAAAATTCATGAGATCACAGAACCATTTGATATTTGAAGACCCCATAAGCCATATAGTCTAACTCCCTTGTCTTTAAAAAGAGGAAGCAGAGATCCTTCAAATTAAAAAAGACCTGTGACACCTTTTGTTTGTATAGCAACATCATTTCTAATTATACCCTCCCTTATCCAATGAGTCAATAGTTGTAACAAAGAACAGAAAAGAGAGGAAAATAATTCAGTAAAACTAATTCAAGGATCAACCAAAGTTGACAGAACTTGCAATGTTTCACAACCATAAATTCCCCATTTCTTTAAAGAAAAAAGGGAGATGCTTTTTCTCTTGTCTCATCCTTATGGACAAGCTTCATCATTATAATTATATTATACCATGTTGAGTTGATTTTTTTCTCCCCTAACTTCCTGTTTTAGAGAAAACTGAAGCTAAGACAGGTAAAGTAACTTGCCTAGATCACATAGCCCACATGTAGCAGGACTAGGATTTGACCCCTTTTGACTGCAAGCCCTGTTGTTTCTACTGTGAGCAAACTTAAATATTACTCCTTTTTTATATTTGACATTGTTCTTGGACCCCCTCCCTCCTATCTCATTTCTGTAGACTTGCTAACATTCTCATTTAGTAATCAATAATCACCTGAGCACACCCAGGGTATAGTGGTAGAATTCCACAAGTTCCTCTATATTCATTCTTTGTAGGCTCCTCCAGCCTCTCCATTCAGTAGAAAAACTGAGGTATAGCAGTATCTCTAAGATGTCCCTCCTAGACTCCAAGTTTCCTTATGGTTCTGAAGGACATAATTTGAAGCTATAACCAGGTCTGATCTTGTTATGAATACTGAAGTTACAGTGTCCAGTATATATAAAAGTAATTTTGTCCTTAACTACCATAAGTTTTAGAAGACTGTGTCTCACTGGCATTCTCCTGGCAATTATGATATTCATGGTATCATCTTATTTTTACAGTAGACAGTTCTTCATGTCAATTCTATTTGGCAATGTTATTAAACATCTTCTGGGTTCACAGTCCTAAGTTAAGTGGTGGAGGAAATATAGTTTCTGAGTGATTGAAATAGTTGGGTTAACCACTATTTATCATAATCTGAGATGCTAGGGGAGCATGTAGTGGTAAATGGTGACCTAGGCATATGAGGCTGCCTATGATACATGAAAAGTCCTAAAAAAAGCTCCTAAAAGTTCCTAAAGGGTAAGGAAAGAAAAGACCAGATCTGGAAAGAGAATATAGGAGCTAAAGAAGACAGAACCAATCAAGAGGTTGGGGTGGGGTAGTGTAGCACCAATGCAATATATACAGTACCCACTATCACAATAAAGACTGTGACTATAAGTATCACATGACATTCGATCGCAAAATATACCAAACTCTCCAGATAGAGCATAGAACTGAAGCATTTATTTAGACACCAGAAAAACAAATCCCAAAACCAGTAAGCCATTTCCATCATTGCACCAAAGATATTCAGAAGCCATAATAATGCTGAGAGCCACAGAATCCTTCAGCCTTCCCACAAACCAATACAAGAGCAATATCTACTCAGGAGCCTATTTGACTCCTTGCCTGAGGTCCTCCTCTCTTCCCCACCATCTGGCTAGCTCTGACTACCAGCTTCCTGTGTGCTCTGCTTCCCTTCAGCAAACTCCTCCCACCACAGGCTCCATGTGACTACATTCAACCTATGAGGGGGCAGAGTTTACTTTCAAAGCAGAGAAGGTCTTCAAACTCCCCCCTAGGTCTATTAAGGGGCAGGAAAGATCTTCAAATTCCCATTCTCATTACAGGTAGGCAGGTAGGTCCATAGAAATAAGGTTATAAATAATACCAATAGTAGTAGTAGCTGTAGGAATAGTAAGATAACAGATCCTTTTCCCTTTTCTTTGTTCTCTTTAACTTTTAATCTATGCTTCCATGACCCTTTACTAAATGCAATTTTATTGCATTATTGTCTGAAAAGTGTGCATTTGATATTTCTGTTTTTCTGCATTTGGTTTTTATGTCATAACACATATTCAAATTTTTGTAAAAGTGCAATATACTGCTGAGAAAAGGTACGTACCTTTCAATTCTCATTCAGTTTTCTTCAAAGATGTATCATATCTAACTTTTCTAAGTTTTCCTTGGCTTCTTATTTGTTTTATGACTAGATTTATCTAACTTTGAAATGGGAAAGTTGAGGTCCCCACTAGCATAGTTTGCTATCTATTTCCTCTTGTAACTCATTTAACTTTTCCTTTAAGAATTTGGATGATGTGCCATTTGGTGAATATATGTTGAGTACTGAAATTACTTCATTATCTATGGTGCCTTTTAGCAAAATGTAGTTTCCCTTTTTATGCCTTTTAATTAGGTTTGTTTTTTTTCTTTTGCTTTGTCTAAGATCATGATTGCTACTCTTGCCTTTTTTACTTCAACTGAAGCATAATCAATACTGCCACAGGCCTTTATTCTAACTTTGTATGTGTCTTTCTCTTTCAAGTGTGTCTCTTAGAAAAGATATAGTGTTGGATTTTGGTTTATAATCCATTCCCATATCCCCTTCCATTTGGTGGGTGAGTTCTTCTCCTTCACATTCACAGTTAATGATTTCCAGCCATACATTTCTTTCCATCCTTTTTCCTCCTGTTTAGTCTTCTGTCTTTTTATTTTTTCCCCCCTCTGAAATCTGCTTTCCTTCTGACTACTGCCTTCTTTTATCCAGTCTCCTTTCTATTACCACCACTACCCCACATTTATTTTGTTCCTTTCCCCTCCTACTTCCCAGTTGGGTAAGATAGATTTCTATTACCAATTAAGAATGTGTGTGTGTGTGTGTATGTACCTTCTTTGAACCAGTTTAGATGTGAGTGAGGTTCGAGCATTGCCTGCTCCCTCTCCGTTTTCCCCTCCACCATAAAAGCTCTTCCTTGCACACCTTTTTTATGTGAGATAATTTCCCCCATTGTTCTTCCCTTCGTCTTCTTTCAGAGCACCCATTTTCCTCACCTATCTTTTTTTATATCATCCCAACATAATTGACTCACTCCTACAGCTTTTTCTTATGTAAAATTTCTTTAACAGCCCTAATAATGATGACAGTCTTAGAAAACATATATGTCATTTTCCCATATAGAAAGGTAAAGTTTAACATTATTAAGTCCCTTGTGATTTCTCTTTCATGTTTACCTTTTTGGGGTTTTTTTAAAAGCAATTGGGGTTAAGTAACTTGCCCAAAGTTACATGGCCAGTTATTTTTTGTGTGGGTGTTAAGTATCTGAGGCCAGAACCAGTCCTGGGTCCTCCGAACTCCAGGGCCAGTGCTCTTACTCACTGCACCACCTAGCCGCCCCTCACGTTTACCTTTTTATCCTCCTCTTGAGTCTTATATTTGAAAGTCAAATTTTCTATTCAATTATTATCTTTTCGTTAAGAATCCTTGAAAATCCTCTATTTCATTAAATAACCATTCTTTTTGTTTGAGGGATTATACTTGGTTTTGCTTGGTAGGCTATTTTTGGTTGTAATCCAGATTTTCTACCCTCTATAGCATATTCCAAGCCCTCTGCTCCTTTATCCTAATAGCTGTTAAATCTTGTGTGATTCTGACTGTAGTTTCATAGTATTTGAATGACTTCTTTTTGGGTGTTTGACATATTTTCTCTTTGCCCTGAGAGCTCTGGAATTTGGCTGTAATATTGCTGGAAGTTTTCATTTTGGTAACTCCTTCAAAGTGATGATTTGTAGATTCTTTGAATTCTATTTTATCCTCTGTTCCAAGGATATCAGGGAAATAATTCCTAAATTACCTCTTTTTATCTATTTTCTAAGGCAATTGTTTTTCCTTTGAGATGTTTCACATTTTCTTATATTTTCTTCATTCTTTTGACCTTGTTTTGCTGTTCCTTGATGTCTCATGGAGTTTAGCTTCCACTTTCCCAGTTCTAATTTTTAAGGAATTATTTTCTGGAGTGAGCTTTTGTACTGTTTTTTTTTTTCCATTTGACCAATTCTGTTTTTAAGGTGTTATTTTCTTCATTATTTTTGTGCCTCTTTTACCAAGCTGTTAATTGTCTTTTCATAATTTTCTTCCTTTGATTTCATTTCTTTGCCTGTTTTTTTTCTTTATCACTGTTATTTGAATTTGAAAATAATTTTTAGCTCTTCCAAGAATTTTTATTGGATTTATTTCCAATTCACATTTTTCTCTGATACTTTGCTTGTAGCCACTTTGACTTCATTGTCTTCTGAGTTTATATCATCCCTGCCACCACAGTAGCTTAGGTTATCATAGGTCAGATTGTTTTTGTTGTTTTCTCGTCTTTTCACCCTATTTTTTTATTTGGAATTTTATGTTAAAATTGAGCTCTGTTGCCATTTAGGGGAGGGGAGAGGAGGGTTTAGGGGCACTGTCTCAAGCTTCAGGCTTTTTTGCCTTGCTGTTTGTAGAGCTAGTTCTGGGGGTTTGGAAGTTTTCAATGCTTCCAAGGTGGTGTAACATGGAGAGAGGTGTGATAACTGCTCTCTTGGTCTGTTCTCTGGTCATTACCCAAGAAGGATCCCTGATTCCTTGGGATTGTAATTGATGTTGCTCCTCTGGAATCCTCCTCTTGGGACCAGAAGTAATACTACCCCTCAAGGATCCCACTCACTCTTTACTAAAAGTGTTCTTCTATCCTTGCACTATGACACAGAAATCAGTACAGGTAATTGAGTTGTCAATAAGTTGCCCCTCAGGTCTCCCACTCCCTTTTGACTAAAAGTGCCCCTCTCCACCCTTGCACTAGAACCAAGAAGGGGATAAAGGGAATGGAATTGCCAAACAGCATCTGGTCCTACATCTAGTTCTAGCGCAGGGGTACCCTGTAATCTCTTTCTTACCAGTTTCCAGGTTCCCTTACTGTCTCTGGTTTGAGAACTCCTAAAGTGATTGCTGCTTCTGTTACTACCGCCTAGACCCACCACTGATGTTAAACTGTATGGGCTTTAGGCCAACCTTCTCCCCCATGTCACAGATCTCTCTCCTGACCTCCTATGTTTTCTTGGAGTGAGAAACATCTCACTCTGATTTTTTATTGGCTCTGCCACTCTAAGGTTAGATTTGAAATTTTAAAGTTGTTTGGAGGGGAATGTTGGGAGAACTCAGCATAGTACTTTTTCTACTCTGCCATTATAATGCCTTAATATATATTAACAGAACATTCTCATTGCTGGGGTAGAGTCTGATACCACAAATTCAGTCTTAATTTTTTTGTAAACTATTCCATTAAACATCATAAAGGTAATGCCAATATTTTCAGAGGAGAGACAATGATATAATAGGAAAAAATCCTTGAATTTGAGTCAGAGAAACTGGGTTAGAATCCCTAGCTATGATTATGATATCACTTTGGGTGTCACTTCCCCACAAGCCTCAGCTCTCTCCTCTTGACCCAGCTTGGTACAGTAGAAAGAAGCACTAGATTTTCAGCTGAAGAACTTGGGTTAAAATCTCATTTTTGCCACCTGTATGGCTTAGGAAAATTATTTAATCTCTCTGGGCTACAGTTTCTTCATCTGTAAAATGAGGAGTTTAACAGAGACAATTTCTTAGATTCCTTCCAGTTCCAAATCTATGATCCTGAGATATGTTGTTCTGGGATCTGTTAAATGAGAGAGAAATTACAAACTAGATGATAAGTAAGGTATTTTTGAGCTCTAAGTACGCTCTTACTTTCATTCTCCCTTTCCATGCATATAGACATATTTGTATATACATACAAATATATGTATATGAGTATATGCCCAATTCTTATATGCATAGGAGTTCAACTGAAAAGCATCATCTCACACTGAGACATCTTTGACAAACTTTATTGCAACTCACAAGGGAAAGAGGAAAACAGCTGTTAGTAGGAATTGTCTTGGTGTGCATTCCCCATTCCCAAATCAGGCAACATACAGAGTGAGGTATCCATATTCTAGTCAAAGCCCTAAGACTTTCAGGACTTGCCTTTATATATCATTTTAGACAAAGAGCCAGTATGATACCAATGCCTTATTATCTACAGGACTAGTGAAATGAAGGTATTCTCTAAGTTATCTAGTGAAGAGGTTAGACTGCAGAGCAGGGAGTGAAGGGAGATTAACCTAATAGTACCATTCCAGCATTAGGCTAAAAATGGGTGTGAGGAAGACGGAGTCATCCCAATCAAACCAGGTTTCATTGACTCACTATTTATGGAGAGGGGTACCCCATGTGGAGCAATTGTACTCTACCTGTAATTGATAAATGTCCCAATGGAGTAGAAAACATGTAGAATAAATCTCTAAGACCCATGTCTAATGGATGGACTGACACCTCACTTATATTAAAATGATCTTGTGAATTGCCCTCCTGGGAGGCTACACCATCCCAGATTAAGCTTGCATTCACCTCAAGTGGCTTGCTTTTATGCTAGATTTAGGATAGTCAATCAATTATATCTTTCTGTTTATAGACTCTCTTGTTTAAAGAAACTTGTGGTTTCCTAGGGGTATGATCTTAGTATACCTTTCTTGTTTGTGAGACTTCTACACTGAAGTAAGAATGTGTCCTCCATTTCTTTAAAGGAATCATCACCTTTTCCCAGTTCTCTACTCAATCACATGGACAAGAATTTGGGGGACTGTGTGATTTTTTCAAGGCATACGTGATAACATGAGGCAGGGAAAAACATTGGAGAACAAACAACAAAAATGAGCACTCTTTAGTTTTGACTGCAGACAGGGAATCAGACCTTTCTTCTGCCTCTTCCCTAACCAAGCTAGAAACAGTGATGTCAATAGAAAGAATCAATGGGATTGCAGCCCAGAAATGTCTCAAAAGGAGGGAAGGGAAGTTGGCACCTCAAATTTATGCATACTGCTTGACAATCTCCACTTTCCTTCCTCTCATTTGGTGTGCAAAATAGAGAGTGATAACTGGTTACCTCTTGTGAGAAAAGGAAAACTTGTAAAGCCAAGTTAAAAAGATATCATCAACCTTGTGAACTCTGAAGCAGGTTATTCCCCATTTCCAGAGTCTCACATCTCCATAGTAATAATATCATAGTATTCATAGAGAGAAAGAGAGGCCACTGCTACATGTGTGTGTATTTGCATGTGTGTGTGTGTGTATTTCATGCAATTTTGTTCTTTAATCCACTATTCCATGTCCCTTATATGAATATGTATGATAATCATCTTTTGATTAAAACACTGCAATTTTTTTCCATCACCAAGTAGTTTTTGATGGAGTTAATACAACTATTTACTTCTCGTCTTCAGATTTTCCATTGTTATTATACATGTTCTTGCCATCTTATGTCTATTTTTCTTTGCTTTGGCCTGGTGTTACTCTTCTCTTTGCTCTGTTTTGAAGGGCCTCTTTGGCTCTTCCTTATTTATTCCTATATCCAGGCCTATCCTCCTGTATCAAGTTTGATTTAAGACATTATTTGCCATGTCTCAAGAATACCTGGAGCTTTAAGAAATAATTTCCACACTATGTTCTATTTTCTTCTTTTTTTCCCTTTTTTCATATAGCACTCTGGCACTATTACAATTTTTTTTATTCATTGTCAAGAACTCAGCCACATTTTTTAGCTGGCTCTTATTCCCTGACCTCTCTACCACACACAAATTAAATTCTTTGGTCAATAGGTGTTTTAGTTTTCATTATTTCTATAATCTCAATTATTGAGATCCTACCTATGCCATTGTATGTTATGCCTTCATTGTTGATCTTCATATTTTCTTGAAAGCCTGTGGTAGATCTTAACTAAGACTTCTTAAACCAATTGAAAAATTTTATGTATACTTCCTTGGTTTTGCTGCCACCAGGTGTTAGCAAGTGCAAGGCAAATGTGCCTGATGATCCTAGATACTTCAATATTCCTATGACCTAGACTCCCAAATAAAGCAGAATTTATATTTGAGTGATAAGGATTTGTGATTTCATTAGTATAGGAACTTCTTTGAATAATATATACCCTACCCTTTATGTAATAAAAAGTCTTTGAGACCTACTTTGGTTGAAATTTACTGATGTGCACCCAACTAGATGATGAATGTATCTGAACTTAGTTCCTTTTTGTATTCTTGAACAAGTGGCATACAGAAATTTATTACAGAACGTGATTTTAGCAAATGTTATGTAAGTATTATCTGTGATATTCTATATTAGAAGAGATAAGAAAATAAATAAAAGGTTATTCCTGCCCTCATGAACTTTACATTTTCTAACTATTGATGGTATATGTTTAGACATAAGTAAAATAAAATTAGAGTGTTAGTTCAAATAAGTTTTATGAAGTGCTATGAAATCAGATAAAGTGATTGTTTCTTGTGAATAAATTTAAAACAATCAAGTATTGGTTATTTGTCTTGTCTTTTACCATTATATAATACCTTATCTATACCTTGAAATTTTTGTTTGAATTTAACTTTAGTTAAAGGCTTTAATGCTATTCCTCCTTTTAAAAACTTGAAGTTACATTATGTTTTAAAACTAAATTTAATTTTAATTACTCTGTAATGAATATGCATATTTCCTAACAGAAGGATATAACTCAAGTTAGCATTCTATAACTCTTTTTCCTTTTATAAGGGTATTAAAACCGTTCACATTTATTCTTCAATTGCTTTCCTTAGTTTGATTTTTTGGTTCTGTTTTTAATGTGGATTAGAGGGATTCATTTTATCCTTCCATAGTTTTATCCTTCTCAAACTAGTTATTTTTCTCTCATAACTAGTTATTCTGCTAAAACTAAATAAAGAATGGAATCAAATGGCTTGATTTTAAACTAAGTTCTAATTAATTGTAAATAAATAAGTCTAAATTTAAACATCACTAAACCAATTGACTAAAATTTATAGTAACATTTAAATGAATGAATTTCAAAACATAAAATATCCAAAGAATTTGGGCATTATTCTTATCTCTCTCATCCTATCAAATTTGTCTACTCATCCCCATCACTTTGTCTTTTACATGTTTCCAATTATAGTATACTCAGATCTTTTGGTTCTGCTTTTTTTACCCTTTTACTTTGCATTATTTCATGAAATTGCTTCTAGAGTTCACATTCCTCATGTTCAAATACCTCCTCCTCTGGTACTTATTTAAAACAATCTGTCTGCCCATGCTGTGGGATATGACTATGTCTGCCAATAAGTTCATGGCTAGAGACCTTCTTAGTTTTATCCTTTAGGATATCAATAGAGCTCTCATCCTTCACCTTTGTCATGTAGCTAGCTTGTCTTTTTTTTTCTTATTATATAATTGTCATAATTCCTTGGTGAAAAATTTTATTTCTATTCCCCAAAATTCCTTTTTGGTAATATGTTATTGTTGTTCACATCCACTGCTCCCTTGCCCTCTGTGTAATATTTATTTTAATTCTTTGGAGATTGTTGTATTCTGTGCTATACAGCAGAATGGGCACTTATTTCTAGAGATAGCTTGGTGTTATTATCATAGGTTTAGAGACAGAAGGGATCTTTGAGGCCATCTAGTCTAATTCATTTATTTAGAATTTGAAGAAACTGAAGACTAAAGAGGATTAAGTGATTTGTCCAAGGTCAAACAGGTAGTAAGTGGCAGATCCAGGAATAATTAAACTAAGGTCATCTGACTCTAGGGCCAACATTCTTTCCATTGTTCCCCACTGCCTCTGAAGAATGGAGCTGTGAACTTTCTCTGAAAGTACCATTTTTCCTCTGGGGAATGTAAATGAATGACTATTGTTATAACAAAAATAACAATAACAATTATAATAGCTAACAATAGCTAACATATATCTATATATACACATATATGTATATATACACCTACATATATACATATACATATATGCATTGCCTATGCATAGATACTTGCATATATCTGTGTGTGTGTGTGTGTGTGTGTGTGTGTGTGTGTGTGTATGTATGCTGGTTGATAAGTTCTCTGAATCCATATCAGTTTTTTCAGACAATTGCCATTTTTTGCTCTTCATTGTGGTTGTATTTCTTCTGGGCCTTTAGAATTTCACCATCCATACATATGTATTTTAAATATACTATTTTATTTAACCCTCCCAACAACCCTGTGAGAAAAGTGCCATTATTGAAATGATAGTTTCATTCATGAAATGAATGTAAAGCATTTTTTAAACTTTAAAACATATAAAACATTATTATTGTTATTACCATTGTTATTAGACTGAGGGTAGTTGAGTGTCTTGCCCAGTCACACAATTAATAAGTGGCTAACGCAGAAATCAAACTCAGGTCTTCCTGATTCAACTCCAGTGCCCTACTCACTACACCACAGCTGCCTCATTCTATAGGATATGTGGGGCAGCTAGGTTGTGCAGTGGATAGAGTGCTGTGCCTGGAATCAGGAAGACTCATCTTCCTAAGTTCAAATATGACTTTGGACACTTGTTTGCTGTGGACCCTAGGCAAGTCACTTAACCCTGTTTGCCTCAGTTCCTCAGATGTAAAAGTGAACTGGAGAAGGAAATGGCAAAGCACTTCAGTATCTTTGCCAAGAAAACCCCAAACAGGGTCATGAAGAGTTGGACATGACTGAAATGACTAAACAGCAACAACTTAGGATATTTACAGAAAAGAAACATGACTACATACATTTAGATATAGCTACATTAATAAGTCGGCCTTATTTCTCAGTTAGGATCTTGGAAATTTGTTCTCCCCTTTCCCTAGAGACTAGAATGAGGAGGGGTGAAAGGTGAAGAGAAAGAAACTATAAGCATCTTTCAATAAGGTCTTTGGTCTTCTTCACTTTGAAGTTACTGCCCAACACCATTTTTGTGACACTGACCAGGCTATTAAAGAGGCAACAGTACCTAGGAAGATTTATACATATTTACTGTTTAACTATCCTTTAAGTTTTAATTTTTCTTACTTTCTTTTAATTTTATCCCAAAACTAAACAAAATCCCTTTCACCTTTTTTTTTCACATTGGTAACCATGGCACCCAAATATAAGATAAGACCTTTCTCATTCTCTTTGTTAGCCAGTCTTTAGCAAATTGAGAAATAGCCCAGTCTACTACTGCCTTTAACTACTTACTTTACACAATGATCTCAAAATGTAGGTCTAGACATGGAAGTAGTAAGTAACACTTTACTCCTTACCAATTGCTGTCCTGGAATCCACCCCCAAAAGAGGGAGAATCTCTAATAGTGTCAGAGATTGGACTTTTCCTATGCACAGATTTGAAGCTAGGGAAGTCATCTTTTGACCACACTAATTCTGATACAGATTTTTGAGGTATATAACATCTCTTTCCCATCTCCAGTCCCCCTAAGATCTGGACTAGAAATTCATAATATCTTTTTATTTTATTTTTAATTTATAGAATAAAACAAGCATTTGCATAACATAGCATAATTTTAAAAAGATAATTGCGTGTGAAACTGCAAATCTATTATGTACAACTTGCTATTCCTTTTAAATGTATAAAAAGCTAACATGTAAATTTCTTTTTTCTCCCCACCCCCACCTTGGAGATTACTACCATTAGACACACACACACAAACATACATCTATATACACATATATACAAACACTTATGTATGAAATGATTATATATACATATGTAAAATCATTCTATGCATACTTTTTTATCAGTTCTTCTCTGGATACAGATATCTCCCTTCATATGTCCTTTGTATCTTTCTCTTTAATATCTGTTTTTGGTCATGTTTCATTCATGAAGCTCTTTCTTTTCCCCTCTTGAGTACAGATGCCAGGTTAGAACATTATCATTTGGAGTGGCATTCACCACTAAATGAAGCAAATGAAATTGGTAAGAGAAACTAACCAAGTTATCTTCAGCCCACTTTGTATTTATCTTGTATGTTGTGATTTATATATGTTGTTTCACCCTTTAGAGTATAAGCTTCTTGATGGCAGAGACTATGATTTGCTTTCTTTTTATACTCCTCAGCACTCAGTACAATTTGTGGTATAATATAAGCACTTAATAAGTACCTGTTGATGAATTGATTAAACTTCTTGAATTCAGAGCCCTAATCCAATGTGCTGCAGTGAGTGACCCTAACTTAATATGAAAGGCTTTCAAGTACTTAAAGACAGCTAATATGTTCCTTCTAAGTCTTTTCTCCATGTGAGACAGTTTTGGTTCTTATAGCATGAACATAAATCCTTTCTACTAATGCCCTTCTCAAACTATGATGGCCAGAACCAAAGGTGGTATTCCATGTGTGGTCTGGAAGTCCACCAAAATCTCAGATATTTTTCAAATTGCCTAACCAGGCCACTCTTCTTAAACTTAGAATGATTTTTTAAAAAACTCAAGCATAAGGCTTTGGCATTATCCCTATTAAATTTCATCTCTTTAGATTCACTCTAAAGTTTTAGGATGAATCAAGAAATTCTCTGAACTCTGATATCCAGGGTATTAGCCATCACTCCCAGCTTTGAATCATCTGCAAATTTGACAAACTTGCTATTCATGTCATTATCTAAATCTCTTTTGAAAAATAAATAACACGAGGCCAAACAATCAGCAAACATTTATTCAGTCCCTGCTATCTGCCAGTTGCTGTGCTGGGTGTTATGAATGCAAAGGAAAAAGAAAGTGAAGCAGTCTAAGCTCTCAAGAATCTTCCCATCATTTGGTAGAGACTGCACATATGCATCTAAGTATATACAGAATAAAAACAAGTGGGGCAGGGCAACAAGCACTTACTATATGCCAGGAACTGTGTTAAGCACTTTACAAGTATTATAAAACTTGCAAACATTACCTCAAAAGAAATATGAACTAATTTAGGGAGGGATCAGCAGGGCTACAAGTACATATATGGTGATGCATGAGCTGAATCAAAGTATTAAGAAATTCTACAGGTGGAAATGAGGAGGTGTTGCAGCAAGCACCCCAGTGTCCCCAGGGTGCCTGCTCACACAGGTTCTTGGATCTGCTTTGTTAAAGGAAAGCAACTCAAAATGGGTTAACAAGCTTACTTTAATCAGACAGACATATATCGTTTACCTTGTTCAGGAGAAAAGGTCAGCACCCTG
>NW_027187367.1:18113709-18245374 GCF_028583685.1 Petaurus breviceps papuanus
TTAGCCTAGGGGCAGGGAAGATCTTTAAAATTTACATTCGCATTACAGGAGGATGGAGTACATCCCAGGCAAGGGGGATGGCAAGTCCAAAGATATACATCCTTATGGTATTCCACTGTAGACATCCTTCCAAGTTGACATGAAATCATTAATGACTACTATTTGAGTCTGACCATTCATCCAATTTCAAGTCAATCTAGCTGTACCATCATCTAGCCTGAATCTCTCTGTCATTTTCACCAGAATAGCAAGAGTTACTTCATCAAATGCTACACTGAAAATCGAGATAAATTCTATCTACAGCATGCCCTGATGGACCAATTTAGTAACCCTGCCAAAAAAAGAAATTAAGGTTAGTTGGATATGACCTGTGCTTGCTAAAACCATGATGGTGCTTTGGGATTATCACTTCATTTTCTAATTGTTAACCAACTATCTGTTTATTAAGGTCTTTTAGAATTTTGCCAGGAATTGAAGGTAAGGTCACTGGCATACTGTTCACAGGTTACGTTCTCTTACCCTTCTTTTTAACATTAGAACAATTTTATCTCTGATTCAGTTAACTCTACTTCCCATTTTCCATAATCTTTGGAATAACAATGACCATAGCTCAGCAATTGCATTAGTCAGGTCTTAAAAATAATCACAGTAAGGAAAGCTGAGAATGCTTTACATGTGTTACTTCGTTTTGATGCTCACAACAACACTATGAGGTAGGTACTCTTATCATCCCATTTCACAGATGAGGAAATTGAAGTCAAGTACACCGATAATGGTCATATGACTAAGGAGGGCTTTAATTGAGGTCTTCCTACTACTCACCACAGATATAGCTATTGCAGACCAAATGTCCAATTCATTAAGAGCAACTAGGTTCTCTCTTACTATTTCCTTACTTGGGTATCAGCTCCTGAGCTATTCATTCTTTCTGGTTCAGAGGTGGAGAATACAGAAGCAAAGTAAGGATTGAACAACTCTTTCTTCTTTCTGCATCATTTATAATTCCATATATCTCAGTTAGCAGCCCTATCAAATCTAAGACTTTTACCCCACAATCCTTTTTTAAAAAATAAATCATCTTCTCTAGGCTTTCCTACCACCCTCTATTCATTCTGAGCTTCAGCACTCCTTATGCTCTACTTACTGTAGTATGCCATACTTTTGTATTGATTCCCCATTGCCTGTCTTTGGTTCTACCCTATCTATCCATCCATCCATCCATCCATCTATCCATCCATCCATCCGTCTGTCTGTCTGTCTATCTGTCTGTCTATCTAATAGATATGTATATTCATCATTCTATATTTCTTTTTTTTTAAGCAATTGGGGTTAAGTAACTTGCTCAAGGTTACATGGCCAGCTATTTCTGGGTGTGGTGCTAAGTATCTGAGCCCGGATTCGATCCCCAGGTCATCCCAACACTGGAGCCGGTGCTATTACTTGCTGAGCCACCTGGCCACCCCTAAGCAATTGGGGTTAAGTAACTTGCTCAAGATTACATGGTCAGGTGTTTCTGGGTGGGTGCTAAGTGTCTGAGCCCAGATTCAATCCCCAGGTCATCCCGACACTGGAGCTGGTGCTCTTACTTGCTGAGCCACCTGGCCGCCCCGATCATTCTATATTTCAATAGCCAAGTGATACAGTAGAAAATGTACTGGACTTGAAATAGATGAGTTCAAGTCTTCACCTGGATAACTTACTGGATATGTGATCCTGGACAAGTCCTTTAACCTTTTTAAGCCTGTTTCACAAATGGGGATAATAATAATAATAGCACCTATCTTCTAGGGTTGTTGTGAGGATCAAATGAGATAATACATGTAAAAGTGTTTTGCAAACCTAAAGCATAATGCAAGCTATTATATAGATATATATATATATATATATATATTTATATATATATATACACACACACATACATACACATATATGTGTGAATGTATATATGTGTGTATATGTTGGTTGATGAGTTCTCTCTGAATCCAAAACAGTCTTTTCAGATAATTGTCATTTTTTGTTTTTCGTTGTGGTTGTATTTCTTATGGGCCTTTTGAATTACATTCTTGGGAGTTTCCTGTCTCTTCTCAGATGACTCCTTCTGTACAGTTTCCATCCCACTGCCTCCTGGGCTCTATTATTTTATCATTTCAGCTGTACAGCATTTAACTACTATTCTTTTCATTTCAAGTCCAATAATTCAACATTTATTAAATGTCTACTTTTTCTCAAAACACTGTGATAGATAGTGGGGATACAAAAGCAAACACAAAATAACCCTCAAGGAACTTAGACGGGTATACCTAAGCTATAATCATCAGATAAGTAAATACAAAGTAATTTCAAGGGGGAAAGATGAATAACAACTAGGGGAAGAACTAAAAAAAATGTCCTATTAGAGGCAACACATGAGCCAAGACTTGAGGGAAAGCAAGGATTATAAGAGCTGGAGATGGAGATGATGATGATGATGATGATGATGGTGATGGATAGCTAGTATTTATTACACTTCAAGGTTTGAAAAGATTTACATACATTATCTCATTTAAGACTCACAACAATCTTAGGAGATGGGTGCTATTATTATCCCCACTTTATAGAGAAGAAAACTGATGTTGAAAGAGGATGAATGCTTTGCCCAAGGTCTCATAGCTAAACTAATAAGTGTCTGAGGAAGGATACAAACTTAGGTCTTAGAAATTCCAAGTGCAATACTATCCAGTGTGCCAACTAGTTGCCATGATGTGGGAGGATTACAGTCCAGGCAAAGGCATAGAAATGTAAAGGGCTATGTCATGTTTAGGAAATCACTAGTTTAGAAGGCTGGTCTCAGTGAAATGAAGAGTACATGAAGGGTACAAAATGCTAAATAATTCTAGAAAATTTGGTGTAAGCCAGATTGTAAAGGGCTCTGAGTACCTGGCTGATGAGTTTGAATTTCATTCTAGAGGTAATAGGGATCCACTGAAGATATTTCAGTAGGAGAGTGACTTGGTCAGATGTAGGAATATTAATTTAGCAGTTGTATGGAGGACTGATTAGAGAGGAGAGAGGCTAGAAACAGAGAGACCAAATAGAAGACTATTGAGATAATCCAGGTGAGAAATAAGAAGAACCTAAAAAAGGATAGTAGTGACTGTGTAAGTGGAAAGAGAAGGAGATAACTAGTACAGATGTTTTTATCCCTCTGTGGAGACTTTGGCAGCTTGCTAGATAAAAGGTGGATTAGGAAAAGGGAAGCATCAAGGACAACTCAGATTTATTTTATTTGTGATAAATTTTCAATATGTGTTACACCATTAAATCCTATAAGCACAAAATAATGCAACTAAGATAAGAAAGAAAACTGACAATTGGGATAAAAAGCATTTACCTTAAATACATTTGATAAGGGATTAATATCCAAAATACATAGGAAATCAACCCAGATACACCAGGGTAAGAGTCATTCCCTACTAGGTATTAAAAGTTATGAACAAAGTTTTATCCAAATAAAAATTACCAACTATTAGCCATATGAAAGATTGCTGCAAATCACTTATAATAAGAGAAATGCACATCAAGGCAATTTTGAATTTTAACTTTATACCCAATGAATTGCCAAAGACAACAAAATATGTCAGCTGTCCATGTTGGATAGTCTGCAGTACAACAGGCACACTAATATATTCTGAATTGGTCTGACCATTCTGGAAAATTATTTGGAATTATGCCTTTGAAAAATGACTGATATAATCACACCTTTGACCAAAATAGTCTACTGATGTCTATCTATCTATCTATCATCTATCTATCTATCTATCTATCTAAATATCTATCTATCTCTCTGTCTGTCTGTCTTTGAATTCCTTGTACTACAAGGAATTCAAGGAATTCAAAGACAGAAAGAATAAGCTCCATATACACCAAAATGTTCATAGAAGCAATTTTTTTGTGATAGTAAAGAACTGGAAACAAAATAGATGTCCATCAGATGAGCAATGGCTATGCAAACTGTGGCATGTGAGTGTAATGGAATATTATTGTGTCATAAGATAGGACAAACACAGGATGGCTAGGTGTCACAGTGAATAGAGCACTGGCCCTGGAGTCAGGAGAACCTGAGTTCAAATCCGGACTCAGACACTTAACACTTACTAGCCATGTGACATTGGGCAAGTCACTTAACCCCAACTCCCCTCAAAAAAAAAAAAAAAAAAAAAAAAGATAGGACAAACATGAAGAATCTACAGAAGAATAAGGAAACAAAATTTGAACTGATAGTGAGATAAGGAGAACCAAGAAGACAATGTGCATGCTAACTACAATGACACAAATGGAAAGAATAATGAAACCAAATCAAATGCTTTCATCATAATTCCCCCCACTGAAAAAGAAATCCTAAAAACATAACCTCTCACTCCTCAGTTATATTGTCACATACAATAAAGAAGCATATTATCTCCCTCACTTTGTATCAATTCTCAGACAATATTAAACCATATCAGATGTCAAGGAAGATAATTGAGAAAGACAAAGTATACTTAGTACTGAGCTATAGCATGGCTTTCCTATCATATTTCGATAACCTAGTGTGACCTTAGATCTTCTAGAAATTGGCTCCACAGGGGCAAGCAGTTCTGCAGCAGTCAATTAGTGTTTCCTGCTCAGCTCTGAAAAGCAAATATGTGCTACCCCAGGAGTATGGGTGCCAAAGGATGGAAGCAAGTTGAATACTAAAAATTACTTTCTCCTATTATTGTTCAAAATGATCCCTTAGGAATGTGAATGCCTCCCAAGGCATCTTTTAAGGGGCACACAGCTCTCACTGAAGAAATATTACAAACATGGAGAACTAAGTGCCATTATTTGCACAATGTCCCCATTATTAAATAACCCCATGGGCTCTGCCAAAGAAAAGGGACAATTAGTACCTCTAGAGAGAACTTCAGAAAGTGAGAATTCATTTCTAATTTTGGTATACTCTATTTTTTTTCTTATTACTGTTGTATTCACATTTATAATGACACTACCTTTAGACATCAATAAAACCAAATAAATACATATTATAGCTATTTACATTGAGTGCATTAATTTCATAATATAAAATGCCCATAACTTATCAATGACTTTTCCAGTTACTCCTCCTGTTTCCCTTTGTCTATTCATCTCAATGTCTTTGGATCTCCATTTTCCTTTTTATTTAATTATATGTTGTATAGTCTTTCCTTTTGATTTTACTTTCCTTTGTGTTATTTCACATAAGTCTTTCCAGATGTCTTTTTATTCTTTATACTTATCAATCTTAATTATACAGCAGTATTCAATTACATTAGCATAATATAATTTGCTCAGCCACTATTTAAACATTTGTGCTCTTTCTACATTTTTAGCAAAACAAATAATAGTGCCATAAATATTTATCTTTTTCTTTTTGATTATTTTTTGTACATCTCTTCCAATGATGGTGATTATTGGTTCAAAGGTTAGGATTATTTTATATCATCTCAGTACCAGAGTTTATACCATATTGCTCTACAAAAAGATTATATGATTTAGCAATATGTGTGTGTAAGTGTCTGTCAATTAGCAGTATATGAATGTACTTGTTTCTCCAGGGCCCCACAAGCATTTTTAACTTTTTAAGGATTTTTATTATTTTTATGGGTATGAGGTAGCACTTCAAATTGTTTGAATCTGAATTTCTTTTAATTGTTGGTGAGTTTGAATAGTTTTTCCAGTGATTAATATTTCTACTTTACTCCTGGTCTAATGCTTCAGGACAATTTTCTTTAATTATTTCTTGTATTATTGTATCAAGATTCTTTTTTTGATCATAACCTTCAGTTCATCCAATTATTTTTACATTTTCTCTTCTTGTTCTTTTTTCCAAATCTGTTGTTTTTCTTATGAGACGTTTTACTTTCTCTTCTATTTTTTTTATTATTCACATTTTGTTTAATCATTTCTTGATCTCTTATAATTTCACAGGCTTCATTTTGCCCAATTCAAATTTTCAAGGTGTTATTTTCTTCCTTAAGATTCTGGATCTCCTTTTCTAGTTGGTTGGCTTTCCTTTCATACCCCTCTTCTTTTTCTTGGATTATTCTTATTTTTGTTTCTTCCATCCTTTTTTCCTCCATCTCTGTCATTTTATTTTAAAGTCTTTTTAAGATGTATAAGTTCTTTTTGGGTAGGTAACCATTTGATGTTACTCTTTGGGGGTTTCTTTACTTCAATATCCTCCTCTGAAGATGAACCCCAGCATCTCTATTCCCATAGAAGCTTTCTATGGTTGGATTCTTTCTCTTTTGCCTATACATTTTTTGTGGTGATAGCTTAATTATTTGTAGTCACCTCTAGTCTTTGAGTATGGGAAATGGTGCCTCTTGCCCCAGATCTTCAGTTCTTTCCTCTAGCTTGAAACCAAAGTCAAACTTTCAACCTACTGTAAGTGCCTGCCGTCAGTGGCTTTCTGCCCCACTGCTTCTGCACTCACCAAGCATGTTCTGACTTCTCTCCCCACTGCTCTTTGCAGCACAGCTGGGTCTGGTGTTCCTGGTCACCAGAGGTTCCCTCGATCTTCCTGGGCTCAAATGCCCAACTCCCCTCATTATCCTGGGTGTAAAAATTCCCTGACTGGGGCCAAGGTGGCCTCTCAAACCAAGTAACCCCAGGGTTTGTCGCTTGTGGTTCAAGAGGCTTGCCACTTACTATTAAAACGAAACCTAGCCTGGAGGTGTTTACTTTTCACAGGTACCAAACCTCGTCCTGGGATTTTTCTTCCAATCTTCTCAAATTGTCCCATGAGGACCCCAGTTATGCCCCTGTTCTTATTTATCTCACCCACCCTTTGTTTGCCCCAAGGTTCTATTTTAACTCCTTTGTGGAGGGAAATCTTGAGAGCTTAGAAATTTCTGACCTACTTTGCCATCTTCCCAGAATCCTCTGTCTCCAGTCATTACTTATAATTCACTTCTACTCTTTAAAAACTGTTGCATTTGTATATTTTGAATCCTCTCTCCCATTCTGCTTTGCACATAGCAACGTTTTTTTTCTTATTTTGTGTTTAAGTTTAAAAGAAAAATTTACAAAAGTTAAAAAAATTGTTGCATTTGAATCATTTATTTATCAAGCATTCCATTCTATCATTCATGAAGATTTCCTTTCTCCTGTTCTTCATCTCATGTCACCCAGATGCCTTCTGCAACTTCTCCTTTATCTGTTTCACATGAAGAAGTTGCTCCCCTCCTTGCCAAGGCAAAATTTTCTACATGCATAAGTGACCCAACTCCATCCTGCCTTCAACAGATTGTCCCCCTCTATCATCTCTACTTTCTCATTAATCTTTAATCTCTTCCTGTCTACTAGCTGCTTCTCTATTGTGTTCAAATATGCCTATGTCTTACCCATTAAAAAAAACACTAACTTAATCTGTCCATCTCTACTATTTATTGATGCCTGTATCAAAATGGGCACAGGCCAAACTGAGAAGTGTGGAATGATGGACATGAGCCAGGCAGGATCTGTCATAGCAGTTCCGATTTATTGCTCAGAAGGCAGGGTTTATATAAAGAATGTAAAGCAATTATCTCTTAGGTTCCCATGAGAAAATGTTTAATGTCCTTGTTCATTTATGTACATCTGTATGTTTTAATGTCCTTTTTCCCTTGCATGAATCTATATCTGGGTCACTGCTCGGTTATCATGTCCTGAACTCCTGCAAGTCAGGAAGAGATAGTGAGCCAATCTTAATACATAATATAGCCTTCATGGGGAGCTGACTTGGGAGAAATACTGGACCAGAGTCTTCCCATGTTTGGAGCAGGTCAGAGATTGGCCCTAGACAATCTATCCTACCTTTTCTGTCATCCCCCCGCCCCTTTTGTGGCTAGGTTCTTTCCCTCCTCCTCCCTGCCAGCTCTTTTTTTCTTACTTCCCTATTATTATTGAGGCCACCATCATGCTCACAGGCACCAACTTATCACATATAATCAACCTTAACACATTTTATGCCCATATTCATCAGTTGTCAAGTGTTATAATTCCATTTTTTGTAGCATGATCCTATATACTACCTTCTCTCCTCTGATACTGCCACCATCCTGGTACAGGTGCTCATCACCTCACACCTGGATTATTACCGTAAGTACTGATTAATCTGCCTGCCACAAGTCTCTCCTCACTCCAGTCCCTCCTCTACCAACTGTCAAATTGATCTTCCTAAAGTACAAGTCCAACTATATCACTTCCTTATTCAATAAACCCTAGGAGCTCCATATTGCCTCCAGTACAAAATATAAAATCTTCTATTTGGTTTTCACAATACTTCATAATCAACCTTTTTATGTCTCATTCCCCTCCATGTATTCGGCAGTCTATTAATCCTGACCTCATTACTGTGCTTTTAGAATAACACTGAATCTCTCCCCTCCAAGCATTTTCACTGACTGTCCTCCGTGCCTGGAACTCTCTCCTTCCTTGTCTCCACCTTCTCTGAGTTCCTTCAAGGCTTGGCTAAAGTCCCATTTTCTACAAGAAGCTTTTCAACCAATAAACATTTACTAAGCACCTACTATGTGCTAGTCACTGTGTAAAGTTCTGTGGATACAAAAGGAGGCAAAAAAAATAGTCCTTGCTCTCAAGGAGCTCACACTCTAATGGGAGAAACAACATGTAAACAAAGAAACATATTCAATCCAATGGAATACCGGATAAAAAGGAAATAAGAGAAGGAAGGCACTAGAATTAAAAGAAGTTGGGACAGATTTCCTATAGAAAGGGAGATTTTAAATGGACTTAAAGGAAGCCAAAGAAGTCATCAGGCAGAGCTGGAAAAAAAAAAAAACAGCATTCCAGGTATGGGAGACAGCCAGAGAAAATACCCAGAGCTGAGATAGTGTATCTTGTTCATGGAAAAGCCAGGAGACCAGCGTCACTGGACTGAAGAGTACCTACTAGCGAGCTAGGTATCAGAATACTGGAAATGTAGGACAAGACAAGGCTACAAAGAGCTTTGAATGCCTGACAGAGCATTTTGTATTGTTCCCAGAAGTGATAGGGCAAAGGTGGGTAAAAAGCAGTCTCTGGCAACAGACTGGATGGGGCCAGGGTGGAGGGGGAAGGGGATTTAAGAGACATTCAGGAGTTGAGGATGACTCACAGAGTTGCCCAGCCTAAGGGACAGGATGAATGGTGTTGCCCTCTACAGCCATAGAAAAGGTGGAGTGAAAGGGGCAGGGCTTCTGGGGGAAAGCTAATGAGTTCTGCTTTGAATATTTTGACTTTAAAATATCTACTGGGCATTCAATTCAAAATATCTAACAGGTAGCTGGAGGTGTGAAATTAGAGGTCAACAGAGAGGTTGGGAAAAGATAGGTATATTTGAGAATCATCAGCATAGAGATTCTAAATAAATACATGGGACCTGATGAGATCACCAGGTGAAATAGTATAGAAGGAGAAGAGAAGAGGGTTAAGGACAAAACCCTGAGGGATATAGAATTAGAGGGGATGATTGGATGAGGCTCCTGGCAAAGGAAACTGAGGAGCAGTCAAATAGAGAGAAAGAGAACCAGGAGCGAGAAGTATATTGAAAACTGAGAGAGAAGAGACTATCCAGGAGAAAGGGACATTCAGCAGTATCAAAGACTACACAGGGATCAGTGATGATAAGGATTGAGAAAATTCCATTGGAATTGGCACCAAAGAGATTGTTGGTAACATTGGAGAGGTCAGTTTCAGTGAAATGATGAGGTTGGGAGCTGGATTATAAAGGGTTAATAAGACAGTAAGAGGAGAGAAAGTGGAGGCATCTACTGTAGATGGTCTTTTCAAAGGAGTTTAGCCACTAAAGGCAGAAGAGATATAGGATGATAGCCAGTGGGGATGGAAGAAGGATCATGTGGGTTTTTTGCTTTTTTAGGATGGGGAGACAAGGTCATGTTTGTCAGCAGAAGGGAATAAGCCAGCAACAGGAAGAGATAAGAAAAAGTGATAGAATGGGATAATCTGTTGGAGGAGACAGGACAGAATAGGATCACTTGAACAGGTAGAACATTTAGCCTTGATAATGAGTAAGGCCACCTCATCATGAGAGTCAGGGGTAAAGGAAGAGAAAGTGACAGAAGGTATCTAAGTGATAGGAGATGAAGAAGAGGGGAGAGAAGGAATTTCCCAGTGAATGGCCTTAATTTTTCTGTAAAATATAAGGGAAGGTTCTCAGCAGAAAGAATGGTAGGAGATGGAGCCATGGGAGATTTGAGGAGGGATAAAAAGGTTTGCAATAGCTCTTACGGGAAGTGGGATAGTAGATTGATAAGGCAGGTATAGAAAGATTTGGGAGCAGTTAGTGGGTAGCACAGTGGATAGAATGTTAGGGCCAGAGTCAGGAAGACTCATCTTCCTGAGTTCAAGTGTTATCTTGGGCAACTTAACCCTTTCATTTAACCCTGTTTACTACAGTTTTCTTATCTGTAAAAAGAGCTGGAGAAGGAAATGGCAAACCCTCCAGGATCTTTACCAAGAAAACCTCAACTGGGGTCATGAAGAGTCAGACACAACTGAAATGACTCAACAACAACACAGACGGATTGCCTAGCAGCAATGAGTGCCCAGCTGAAATTGAGTGAAACAAGTTTGTAGTGAACCCAGATAGAGTGGTTACATGATTTTCTCCACTTTCATGCACCAGTGTGTATATGAGAGCAAAGGAGGTGAATAATGGGAGTTATCTAATACTAAGGCTTAGCAGGGCATGACTGGCAAAATGATAAAGGGTCTGGCAATTCAAGAGAGAAGGATAGTATAGAATTGGATTGTTTTACCAAGGGGTGAAGATTGGGAAAGAGGAGAGAGTGGTTAGTACAGGGGAGATGGTCTGAAAGAGAACTGAGGAGTCAGAGCATTAGAGGTCACGATATGGACAAAGAGTCGGGTTTTGTAAGGGAAGGCAAAGAGAAAAGTGAAAAGTCAGTAAATAATTGCCGGATAAAGAAATTTCAGAATTCTCAAACATAGACATGGTACATTTGTAGTGATGGTAAGATCCAGAGTATCACCATCTTTGTGTGCTGCTGAGGTAGGTATAGGTTCATGTCTTGGGAAGCAAGTAAATTCAAACTCATTAAAGAATGAAGGGTAGTGGCCTGTGTATCTATAGACAATAGCTCTGAGAATTTTGATTGGGTGGTAGATATAAATAGAATGAACCTCAAAGAAGGAGAAGTTCTTGAGTGATAGAGATAGGGGGAGAACCTGGAAGGGGCAAGGAAGCAAGGAGCTTTCCATTTCCCCCTGTCTTGACCAGTGAACTGAAAAATGAGAGATGATAATGCTTCTAAAGAGAAGGACCCCTTTAGTCTTCATGCCTTCCCTCTGAGACTTTCCTCAAGTTATCCTGAATTATATCTTGCTCATATGGAATATTTGAATGTTTTCTCACCAGGTAGACTGTGAGCTTACTCACAGCAGGGACCATGTTTTGGCTTTTCTTTGTATCACAGCATGTAGGACTATGTCTGACACATAGTAGGTAAATAATAAGTGTTGACTGATCAGTTGAAGGATTGAAGCTTACCATTGAATATTTGTATCAGTTGTTTAAATAATTTAGAATATTAAGTTTTTATCTGTTATACTTTACATACTCATAAAAGTCTTATTTTTCGTGTCTTTATTATATTTCTTGCATTATAATCCTACATTAGATTAAAGATTCATTGACTGTTTCCTCCAATAGAGAGGATTATAATAGTTACTTTGTCCTTGATAATTTCTTGTTTTTTTTCTTAACAGATAAAAACTTCTCTGCTTCACAATTAGATAAATATATTATCTTTTCCTTCTATTTTAATAGTTTTTTTAACTTGTTTACAATATGCTTGTTTACAATCCAGCTGGGATTTAATGTGGTATATAATTGTGTAGCATTGATCTAAACGGTTTTTTTTTTTTGCCATGTTCCTAATCATTTTCCCAGCAAAATTTGTCAAATAATGAATCCTTTTGCTGTGTTTTTTTTTAATTAATCAAACACTGATCATTTGCATTTCTTGGGTTGAATGTCTGCTCTGGCATATCTATTCCTTTCCATTTATCTCTTTTTCTATTTTTCACCAGTCAAAGGCGATGGACATTATAGTCACTCTCTTTGAATAATTCAAATTGATTTTCAGAATGGTTGAACCAATTCACAGCTCCAGTAATAACACATCATCGTTTGCATCTTCTCACAACCTCCCCAACACGAACTATTCCAATCCTTTGTCGTCTTTGCCAATTTGCTGAATGTGATTTGCATCTCTTATTAGTAATTTTCAGTATTCTTCCATATGATTAATACTTTGAAATTCTTTTGACAACTTTTGGTTCATATGCTTAGACCATTTATCAATTGAGAACATGGCTTTTGGTCTTATATATTGGTGTTTTATTTCCTAAATATCTTATATATGAGACTCTCATCAAAGTACTTGATAACAAAATGGCATCAATTGAGACATCCAATATATGTATGTATATATGTGTGTGTATTCAGCTTTTCCCATTTTCCCATTTCATATGTCTAATGCACCTAACTGATTAACTACATAGTTCCAAATATGTCATTTTCTGTTAATCATTTTATTAGCAGTTTTGGATGTGTTGACAGCAATAGAATGTTGAAGGTCCCTATTAAATGTAATAAGATGTTTACATCTGGAGCAGAGGTCTTGCATTTAACAGAATATGAAATGCTGTTTTCTATAGTCACATATCACAGAGACTGTCTGGGATTGCTCTCCAATTACTTGTCTGCCCTTTTTTAAACTGGGAAAATTTCCTGTCAGTAACAGCCATTGTTTTAGTCACAAACTTCAAAATCAAAAGTATATTAGATTGTGGAAAATGCAAGAAAATATATCAGCAGAAAATACCATCTCACAAGGCAGTGTTCTCTAACCTCTTGGTTGGAGGGTTATAAGCCTGACCTTTCCTGGCCCTTTCATCTCTAGAGTTGGGCCATGGAAGTGTAGGCCCAAAATAAGGGAGGGATTGTAGTCACAATATTTCCTAAAAAGATAGGTAACTAAATGTAAGCACAGGAAATAATTGAAGTCATTTTAGCAGTGAGTTAGGACCTGACTGTTCACTAGCATTCTCTACTGGGTTCACATGCTACAGAATTATCAGTTGCTACAAATATTGCAGAACTTCATTTGGAGGCAGGAGTCTATAAGGTTAATGGTATATGAGATCTTCCCTGTCCATTAATAGGCCTATGTGCTCATCTGTGATACAACTTGAATCACAGAGTACATTGGGGGAGGAACTTGCTTAAAGAGAAGCTTGCTTAGGGGAGGCTTGCTTGCAGAAAGGCTTCTGTATCTTTTGGTACTAAGTTGATTAGGTACTGAGTCACAAAGGTTGTGATGCCTTCTAGGTCTGAGAAGTATATATATATATATATATATATATATATATATATATACTCTGAGTTGGTATTTTGCTCTGGGGGTTTGCTTATGAGAAGGACCATTTAATTTCCTTGTTGAGACTCTGAATAGCCATATGTTCAGACCCCTGACTGCTCAGATGTAAAGGCTCTCTCAGTCTTGAGGTGTATGTAAAACATATAGCAATATCACTTTGATTCAGACAATCAGAGTCCTGTCTGTTGGTCTTTATGCTAATTTCTCTGCTTGTATTGGATTTTCTCTGATGCTCAGGGTGCTAACCTTCCCCCTGAAGGAGTGAATGTAATTAAAAGAATTGTTAACCCCTTTTTGAGCAGTCTTTCCTAGAAAAACAGATCAAAGAACCTGTGCTACCAGGCTATCCTGGGTATGCTAGGTTGCTTGCTATTACAGAGTCCACCTTCATTGAGAGTGGGAGTTGGGCATGCAGGACCTAGCTATCTGGGGATCTAGCAACTATGATGTAAATAATAAAGGCTTTTCCTTTAGACTAGATGTCAGAATATTGGTATTTGAGAGCAGCTGAATGAGATACTTCATTGGTGTCCCCTTCCAGCTCTATATATAACAATTACTTGCCAAGTGTTCCAGAATCACAAATATGGAAGGGACCTCCTAAGCCAGCCAATCCTTTCTAAAATATCCCTGATGAGTGTTCACCTGCCTTTTGTTTTAAGACCTTTTCTTTGTCCCTGTTTCATTGTTCTTACAGATATTCAACTAGGTTTTTTTCTCCTCTCCTTTTTTGATTAGTGCAGGAGGGCATATTTTAAATATTATTTAGGGGATTGTAATGGGAATGCAAATTTGGAAGATCTTCCCTGCCCCTAGGCTAAAGTGCACCTGAAGCCTGGGGTGGGAGGCTTGTTTTTCAGTAGATACTTCTTGATTGGCCAGTGAGTCAATAAGGTTGTTACATTCTCTGAGCCAGGGGAAGGCTATATAAGCCCTGATGTGTAGCTTTGTTTTGGGGGGCTCACTTTGAGAAGTGTTCTGTGATTTGATCTGTATTGTGGGAAGCCGTTGTCCAGGGGCCCCCGGCTTTGAAAAACCCAGATGTTGACTGGGTATGGATGTAATGGTTGGACAGTTTGGAAATCTGTCTACTTGATCTGTTTCTGTCTTGATAATTCTGCCTGTATGCTTTGAAGTTCGGGGTGCTGACCTTTTTCCCCTGAACAAGGTAAATGATATATGGTCTGACTGATTAAAGTAAGTTTGTTAACCCATTTTGAGTCGCTTTCCTTTATCAAAGCAGATCCAAGAACCTGTGCTAGCAGCCACCCTGGGGACACTGGGGTGCTTGCTGCTACAGGGATCCAAGTACTGGTTCCTGTGCTGCTTTTCACTGTCACACCAAGACTCAGCTAAGCTGAAGTATGGAAGGTTTTCACCAACTGCCTCCTTCCCCTCCTCCTCTTCCTCCAACAGGAATGCCAGCTTTATCCTCACAAGCTCAGATCTCAGCTTCTGGTCCAAGAACCACTTGGACAATTGTCCTTGACAAATTTCCTTCATGTTATGATTTAGGCATGATAGACTTTTTAGTCCCATTCCCCATGTCCCTACACATATGAGGATAAACATTTACACTCTATAGTCATTCTTGTGAGGATCATCTTCATATCCTATTCCCTGACTTCCTAGTTGTGTGGCCCTGAGCAAATCACTTAATCACACTTGTCTCAATTTCTGCATCTATAAAATGGGGATAATATCTTCTGCCTCCCCAGTTACTGTAAGAATCAAATGAGGTCATATTTATACAGCTCTTAGCACAGCGCCTGGCATGCAAATGCTATATTATTCCTGTTGTTGTTACTGCTAATGTTATTGTTAACTATTGTAGATGTAGAACTTTAATACATCTCAGAAGCCATCAAACCCAAACCTATTATTTTACAGATGAGGACAGTGTAGTTTACAAGTTATCAGCTAAAAAAAAAATTGTTCTGCAAAAGGCAAACAAAAACATCTAACAAATTCTAGAAACAGCATTGAACTTTGTCATTTTTAATTATGAATGAATAAATTAATGAAGCATTATTAAGTGCTTACTCTGTTCAAAGTTCTATGCTAAGTGCTAGGGATCTAAATTAAAAAGTGAGACATTTCCTGCCCTCAAGAAGTTTATATTCTAGGGGCGGCCAGGTAGCACAGCGAGTAAGAGCACCTGCTCCAGTGTCGAGAAGACCTGGAGATCGAATCCCTGGCTCAGATACTTAGCACCCACCCAGAAACACCTGGCCCTGTAACCTTGAGCAAGTTACTTAACCCCAATTGCTTAGGGGCGGCCAGGTGGCTCAGCAAGTAAGAGCACCGGCTGCAGTGTCAGGATGACCTGGATCAAATCCATGCTCAGATACTCAGCACCACACCCAGAAATAACTGGCCGTGTAACCTTGAGCAAGTTACTTAACCCTGATTGCTGTAAAAAAAAAAAAAAAAAAAGAAGAAGTTTATATTCTAATAGAAAAAACAACACATATGGGAGTTTTGAACTGCAAGCCAGATGGAAAAGTTCATGGTCCAATGGGCAAAGCAGATGATGATGTTTCTTCTTTAATGTGATGTCCACTGATAAAATCTTATCAGTTTCTAATGTAGAACCATTTGGTAGTGCCAAAAACTTTGCTCACAAGCACTTCCTTTTCTCTGTCTTCAGTAACTACATACAGAGAAAATCAGAATTGTCACTGACCAAAACACAATGCCAAAGCAAGGGAACTTCTTTACATATGTGTGTATGTGTGCATGTATATGTATGTACGTATGTGTACACAAGCATACATATGCATATAAATGTGTGCATAGAACTATTAGAGATAGAGAGAAATAGAGATAGATAATAAATGTGGGATTGGGGGCTAGGTGAGTAGAGATCAATGACCTGGCTTCTTTGGTTTACCTTTTATTTTATCTGAAATTTATTTAGATGCTAAAGCGGGAGACAGTTGTGGGGATGTTTCCCAAATTAAATAAAAAGACATACTCAAAGCCTAAGAACACTTAGCCAGGCTTTCCTGAGCAAGGTGTGGTTAAGCCTAGGTGAACATGCCTAAAATACTTGCCTGCCCTCATCAGGGAGTGTTTCTAGGCAATACATATGAGCATATCAAAAATGAGATACCAACAGGTGGCTCTGAGAAGATGTTCCCACAAATTGGTAACAGAGAATAATGTCCAGCAGAAACCACGGACCCAACAGCTACCAGTAAACTACTACGATACCCCCTGGTTATGATTGGAAATAACACGATAGTTATTTTCTGGATCATATGACCAGGTTTGATTATGGAAATGAAAAAGGAACTGTTACTGCCTGAGATACATTTTCTGTTTATTGGGGACCACTTTCCTGATGGCATGGCCAAGGAAATCCAAGGAGAGAGGAAAATGAGATATTATCTGGGGTGAGTCTAGTATAACATTTGCTCTCTTCATTGGCTGAACTAGAAAAATCCAAGTTTGACTCTGACTAAGCCTTAGAGTTTCTGACAGAATTTCATATGCATTTCTTCTCTAGGTTTCCAAAGCCTCCCTACCCCAAAGAATCTTCTTTTTTTCCTACCAGAGAGAACATAATTCTCTTGTATTTCTATGATACTTCTTTTCTTAGGAACACAAAATGATCTATTAACAAATGCTTCAACCTGAATTCTTCTATCTATGAGGTCAGTATCTCTTGATTGCCCCCATTATACAGGTAGAAAGTGAGCCTTGGGGGGATAAATGGTCACATTGTGTATTTTTTGACACAGATAAGAACAGAACTTGGACCTCCTGACTCATTGTTCTGTCAATCCATGGTTGTTTTTACTATCCTAGATTCCTAAACAAGTCATTATGAGCAGCATTTTGAACACTCCTGACTCATATGACCTCCTTAAAAGTTCCCCCTAAAGATTGTTCAATGATTCGGAAGTCAGGAAGTATAAGTTGGGTAGAGGATTCTCCAGTTCCTAACAGAACTCATTTAGTCAGTTCTGTCTTCCCGAGCTAAAGCTGAGAAATCTTTATTTCATCATCCATTTATAGGCAATCTTGAAATACCCAAAGCATACTCTCAGTGTTCTCATGTTCTCTGATGGAAAGGGTAGGGTATGGAATTAACTAACTTCACAATTCCTCTTTAGTCTTTACAGAGAATCATCTCTTAGAGTTTTTCTTCTGCTCAAAATAAAGCAAGGTATATTGATTCACTGAAGTCCAAGTTAATCCAGAGATGTGCTATGACTCAAAACTCACTTTGTATTTTTCTTTGAAGCTGAGATAATGGAACTAGGCTAAGGAATTAGAAGGTGACTCATATCTGTAAGATGTCACATGACCAGCCTTCATACATAAGGCTCAATTTTGGTAGGGTTAGATTCTTCCAAACATTCTGTTCTTTAGCCACAAGAACTAAGGGTGACCCATTTTGTCTGATGCAATCAATGAATGTTCTTTTCAGCCAGCAGTGTGCTGATTAACTGTTTAACAACTGCATCTTTGAAAAGCTTGCCAAAATTTTTAAGCTTAACCTGCATTAATAACATTTTCTCCATCTATTTTTTAAGTCTGAGCAATCCATAAAACAATAAATAAGACCCTGATTTGTAGCATTTGTCAACATGTTCAAACCTACCCTGACTCTGAGAACTCTTTTAAGCTGACTCCAGCCCACCACTCTTTTTGGTACAAAGTAGGATGACATAATACTTTCCATGGGCTTCCCTGATAAAGGGCTTACTTCAGGAAACCAGATACTTTGATACATCTCTTCCCTTTTTATAAGTGATAGATACTAGAATTTTTTTTTCTAAATTGACTTCAATTTCTATTGTATATCCCCTACTAAATCATGTGCCTTAGTAGCCCATAACTTAATGTGGATTATATTGCTTGCTTTCTCAATGGGTGAGGGAGGGGATAAAGGGAGAGAGAGGATTTGGAACTGAAAATAAAAACAATGAAAGTTAAATTAAAATAAATTAAAAATTGTTAAAGAAAAATTCCTCTCTGTTCTTGTGTGTGTGTGTGTGTGTGTCTGTCTGTCTGTGTCTGAGTCTGTGGTCACAAATAAAGTGACTTTTTTAAAAGACTTTTTACATCTGCTGATATGCTTATATGGTCATTAGGGAGTTTTTAAAATATTTGGTTTGAGGGTGGTTAGGTATTGCAGCAAATAGAGCACCAGCCATGGAGTCAAGAGGACCTGAGTTCAAATTCAGCCTCAGACACTTAACACTTACTAGCCATGTGACCTTGGGCAAGTCACAACCCCAAATGCCCTACCTTTCCCCCTCCAAAAAGCAAGGAAAGAAAAGAAAAAAATAAAATATTTGGTTAATATTTGGTCTAGGGATAATGTTTCTTATATTGATCTAGCTTTTGTACCCTTAATATAAATTTTGCTTGGGTATGATGAAGATTTTTTTCTAAATGTAATTTTCTATTATCTTAGCTAGTATTTCATTCATCATTTTTGCATCTATATTCATTATTTTTAAAATGACCTAAAATTATTTTTAAGTCCTTTCTTACCAAATATCTAATCTACATAATACAGGACTTATGTTTTAAACTCTTGAAAAGATTCTCCATGATACAATATGGGCTAGGTGTGATGTTGCAGTGCTGTTTAAATGGTCAATTTCTTATTATGCTAGGATGAGTCATTTGTATTTTTGTAAATAATAACTAAATTCATTTTAGTTCTTAATTTGCTAGGATTTGCCTATAATCGATATTTCCAATATTCTCAAATTTTATGTGTATTTGTTTTGATCTCCCTTATTTGATGGTAATTGATTTTTCTTTCCTTTTTGTTGATTTAGGTTTCTTAAGGTCAATGAAATTCTCAGGATTTTCTCAGTTTACTTTTTTATTTTATATTCTATTGTTGTCTTCTTTACTTTATTATCTCTTGTTGCTTTTTCTTTGTTGTTGTTGTTGCTGTTCTTTTTGGACTTTTATTTTTTTCCCCCCTTTCCTAGTGTCTTTGGATGCAAGATTAATTAATTTATTTCCCCCTCCTTTATCTAGTAATGTAAGCAATCACCAAAATAAAGTCACTACTAAGACCTGCTTTAGTTGAATCCTACAAACTTTAATATGAGTTTCAAATGTTTTCTGTAATTCTTCTGATTTCTTCTTTACTTTAATTTGTGAGTATAAATATGTATGCATATATACATATTATTTTGTATATATTCTATTATTCATATTCTTTATTCATATTGTTATTTCTTTCTCATTTTGTTGCATTATCTAAAAATACAGTGTTTAATTTCTCTCTTTTTTTAAAAAGTGTTCAATATTTATGAGAATTCCATATCTAGTTTAAAATAATGTATGTTACCTGCTTCTTTCATTTCATTATCCCCATGAGTCCGATATTTCCAGTTTATTAAGCAATGCAGATATGTATTTTTTTAATGTTTTTTGACTAGATTTGTCATATTCTGATAATGGAATGCTGAAGTATTTTATATAATATGCTTTTGACAATTTCTCTTGTATTGCAGTTAACCTCGCACTTATGAATTTAGCTGTCAGATTGTGTATAAGTTAAAATTTGCTGAATACTTGTTATTCATCTTTCCCTTCGTCATTATATAATGCCCTTGTCATCTACCTTTGATGGTTTCTAGTTTGAATTTATCACTAAAGATCTCACCATTACTGCTATGCTTGCTTTCTTAAAATGTACAATTCCATATTTCATCCAACCTTTCACTTCTACCTATTTATGTAATTTTACGTTAAATGTGTTTCTTGCAGAAAGCATATTTGTCAGTTTTGTTTCTTGATCTGTTCTGTAACTCATTTCACTTAATGGGGGAGTCCTAACCATTCACACTTATTGTTATAAATGTTTAATTTTATATGTCTCCTAACATTCTTCATGCTTTTATATCTTTGTTCCTCATTATATCTAAAGAGAGTGAAGTCTATCATAGTATTCTAGAAGTATTTCTATTATTAACATTAGATAATGAATAAAATTACATTTCTATTTTTAAATACTATGATTCCCTAAAGTTTAACACCTTTTTGTTATAATTTAAAATTGTCATATACTTTATTTTTTAATAACACCATTATCATCAACAACAGTAGCAACCAGGAAAAAAAAAAGTATTCTCTGAATTGCCATATGTAGCACTTTGCTTAGTTTGGGTGATATGAAAAAAGATAGATATTAGTATAAATACATATGTGTGTATATATGCATGTGTGTGTTTATAAAATCTCTGCCCTAAAACAACTCATATCATAAGGGGGACTCAACTTAAAGTAGCTTTATACACACAAGATCCATACAACATAAATGGGAGGTGATCTCAGAAGGAAGGCACTAAAAATTGAGGATGAGGAGGTGGGGAAAGGATCAGGAAAGGCTTCTTACAGAAGATGGAATATATTTTTAATCTTAAAGGAAACAAGAGAGTGGAGGAAAATAGGGAGAGCATCCCAGACATGAGAAGGAATCACAGAGTCAGGAGATGGAGTGTTATGTGTGAGGAACAGCAAAAGGATCAGTGTAACTGGGACATAGACAGGAAATGTTTAACAAGACCAGAAAGATAAGAGGGGTGATATTGTAAAAAGCTTTCGGTCAGACAGAAGATTTTGTATCTCATCTGATGTTGACAGGAAGTCACTGGAGTTTATGGAGTAGGAAGGGGTGATGGTCATACCTGTACTTAAAGAAAATCACAGAGCCAAGATGGCTGAGTGAAACCATGGACTGGGCTAAGCTCTCTCCCAAAACCTTTTAAATACCTCAAAAAGGTGACTCTAAACAAATTCTAGAGCAGCAGAATCAACAGAGACAGAATAAGGCCAATTTCCAACCCAAGACAACCTGCAAGGTTGACAGGAAGGGTCCATTGTACCAAACTGGGAGAGGAGCAAAGTCTAGCTTGCAGGCTACCCCAGTGCAGACCCTGCCCCAGAAAAGCCAGAGCAGAACTTGGGGGACTGAATCACCAGAAGCAGTGGAGGTTTCCAAACTTCTCATACCAGAGACAACTTGGGAGGTCAACAGGAGGGATCTGTTGGAACTGGGTGAGAGAGCTCAGTCCTTCATACAGAAGCAGCAGCAGCTGCTGCTCCTAGAGCTATCAGCCGACAACTAGCAGGAGCAAAGATAGCAGAGTAAGCAGTAAATCCCTCTCAGCCTCCCTTATTGACCTTAAAAAACCCATAGAATATTGCCCCAGGGAAAATCCTGAAATAGTGAAGCCAGCAGAAAGATGTGATATAGCAGTCTTTTAGCTCAAGAGGCTAGGGGGATTAATGGGATAGGTGCTTCTTGCTGTGGCTGAAGGGGACCAGTACAGGACAGGAGCCATCTCGGCAAGCTGGCAACAAGCCCTACCTCAGTGGACCAGTGGGAAATCCTGAGCCCTGGGGTGAAGGAGGAAGCAAGTGCAAACACAAAGCACACACCAGCCACCACCACCAGCTCCAGCTCAGCACCAGGTAAAGTACCAGACGACTACAACCTCCAGCTGCCAGTATCTGAGACCCCAGCACAAAAAACCAGTAACTAGCCTCTTTTCTCCCAATACAAGAAGCCTCAGAAAGTGCCCCAGAAGAAGAGATCAAATTTAAAAGCCAGAAAAAATGCAAACAACATGAGCAAAAAAAAGCAATAAAGAAAAACAATTACCATAGAGAAGTATCTTGGTGACAGGGAAGATCAAAACACAAATACAGGTGAGGACAACCTTTTTGATTGACAACAATTGTCAATATACCTACATCTGAAACCTCAAAGGGAAATATGAACTGTTCTCAAACCTAAAAAAGCTTCCTTGGAAAAGCTCAAGAAGAATTTGAAAAGTCAAATAGGAGAGGTAGAAGAAAAACTAAACAATTCATTTAAAAATACCATTGACAAAATGGAAAAAAGCACACTGAAGAAAACAAATTCTTAAAAGGTAGAATTGGTCAAATGGAAAAGGAGGTACAAAGGTTAACTGAAAAAAATAATTCATTAAAAATTAAAATTAAGCGAAACATGTTTCTATGAGACATCAAAATCATTCAAACAAAATCAAAAAAATGAAAAAATAGAAGAAAACATAAAACACCTCATTGGAAAAAGAACTGACATGGAAAATAGATCCAGAAGAGATAGTTTAAGAATTATTGGTCTACCTTGAAGCCATGATCAAAAAAAAGAGTCTGGACAGCATCTTTCAAGAAATCATCTAGGAAAACTGCCCCGAGGTCCTAGAACCAGAGGGTAAAATAGACATTGAAAAAAAATCCACTGATTACCTCCTAAAAGAGATTCCAAATTGAAAATGCCAAGGAATATTATAACAAAATTTCAGAATTTTTAAATTAAGTAGAAAATACTGCAAGCAGTCAGAAGGAAACATTTCAAATATCGTGGAATCACAGTCAGGATTACATAGGACCTTATAGCTTCTACATTAAAAGATTAGAGGACTGTGAATATGATATTCTGTAAGGCAAAGGAGCTTGGATTACAACCAAGTATCAACTACCCAGGGAAATTGAGCATAATATTTCAGAGGAGGAGATAGGCATTCAATGAAATAGGGGACATTCAGACTTAACTGATGAAACGATCAGAGGTCAACAGAAAAATTAATCTTCAAATACAAGACTCAAGAGAGGCATAAAAAGGTAAATAGGAAAGGGAAAAAAACATGTTATTCAATAAAAGCAAATTGTTTACATCCCTACATGGGAAGATGATACTTATAACTCTTGAGAACTATATTTTACTATGACATCTAGAAAGGATACATAGACAGAGGGGGTGTGTTTCAGTTGACATTGATGTGATGATAAAAAGCCTAATTATATTTTGGAAAAGAATTGTAATGGGAGTAGAGGAAAGGAGTAACCAGAAAAAAAGGTAAATTACATCACATGAAGAGGCATGAAGACATACTACAGTAGAGCAAAAGAAAGGAGGGAGATGAACATTGTTTGAACTTTACTCTCATAAGACTTGATTCAAGGAGGGAATAACATACTCAGTTAGGTATAGAAATTTAACTTGCGCTATAGACAGTTGGAGGAGAAAAGGGGAAGAAAAAGGAGGGAAGAAGTAGTAAGGGAAGATGAAAAGAAAAGTGAGGGAGCACAGATTGAGGGAGGCAGTGGTCAAAAGAAAAATTCTAGTGAGCAGGGAAAGGGAGAAAGGAGAAAGAAAAGCATAAACAGGGGAGAAAATAGGATGAAGAGAAAGACACAGATAGTAATCATAAATGTGAAAGTGAGTGGGATGAACTCTCCCATAAAATGAGGTGAATAAAAGAAGAAAAACCATAATCCTACAATATGTTGTTTACAAGAAACACATTTGAAACAGGGGGATAGACACTGGGTAAAGGTAAAAGGCTGGAGTAGAATATATTATACTTCAGCTGAAGTTAAAAAAAATGCAGGGGTAGAAATCCTAATCTCAGACAAAGCAAAAGCAAAAATAGATCTAATTTTAAAAGATAAGGAAGGAAACTATATCCTTCTAAAAGGCACAATAGACAATGGAGTAACAGCATTACTAAACATAAATACACCAAGTAGTATAACATCTATGTTCTTGGAGAATTTAAGAGAGTTGCAGGAAAAAATAGACAGAAAAACTATACAAGTGGAGGACCTCAACCTCCCCTTCTCTGAACTATAGAAATCTAGCCACAAAATAAACAAAAAAGAAGTTAAGCAGGTGAATAGAATTTTAGAGAAGTGAGATATGATAGACCTCTGAAGAAAACTGAATGGGGATAGAAAGGAATACAACTTTTCTCAGTGGTACATAGCATGTACACAAAAACTGACCATGTACTAGGACATAAAAACCTCACAATCCAATGCAAAAAGGCAGAAATATTAAAAGCATCCTTTTCAGGTCATGATGCAATAAAAGTTATATGTAATAAAGGACCATGGAAAGACATACTAAAAATTCATTGGAAACTAAATAATCTAATCCTAAAGAATGAGTAGGTCAAGAAACAAATCATAGAAACAATTAATTACTTCTTTCAAGAGAATGACAATAAAAAGACAACATACCAAACATTATGGTATGCAGTGAAACCAGTTCTTAAGGGAAGTTTTATGTCTCTAAGTGGTTACTTGAGTAAAATATAGAAAGAGATCAACAAATTAAGCATGCAACTAAAAAAGCTTAAAAAAGAACAAATTTAAAACCCTCAATTAAATACAAAATTAGAAATCCTGAAAATCAAAGGAGAAGTTGAGAAAATTAAAATAAGAAAACTATTGAACTAATAAATAAAACTAAGAGCTGGTTTTATGAAAAAAATAAACAATAAAATAGATAAACCTTTGCTCAATTTGATTTAAAAAAAAGAAAGTAGAAAACTAAATTACCAGCATCAAAAATTAAAAAGGGTGAATTCACCACTAATGAAGAGGAAATTAAAACAATAATTAGGAACTGTTTTGCCCAACTGTATGCCTGTAAATTTGGCAATCTTAGTGAAATGGATGAATATTTACAAGAATATAAATTGTCCAGATTAACAGAAGAGGAAGTAAAACACTTAAATAACCCCATCTCAGAAAAAGAAATTGAACAAGTCATCAATGAATTCACTAGGAAAAAATCTCCAGGGCCAGATGGATTTCCAAGTGAATTTTATCAAACATTTGAAAAGTAATTAATTCCAATATTATATTGACTATTTGAGAAAATAAGCAAAGAAGGAGTTCTACCAAATTCTTTTAATGATACAAATGTACTGCTGATACCTAAACTGGGAAGAGTTAAAACACAGAAAGAAAATTATAGACCAATTTCCCTAATGAATACAGATGCAAAAATTTTAAATAAGTTATTAAGCAAAGAGATTACAGCAACTTATCATGAAAATAATACACTATGACCAGGATGGATTTATTCCAGGAATGCAGGGTTAGTTCAATATTAGGAAAATTATCAGCATAATTGATCATAACAACAAAACTAATAGAAACCTCTCAAAAGAGGAGAGAGTGTGAGTAAAGAGTAAAGGATGACATGGAGATGGTAAGCCTAAATGTCTGGGAAAATGGTGGTACTCTCAATAGTAATAGGGAAGTTCAGAAGGGGGAAAGATTTGGTGAAACAACTAATTAGTTCTGGTTTTGGACATGTTAAGTTTGAGGCATCTATGGGCTATCCATTTCAAAGTACCTATTAGGTAGTTGTTGATCTGAGTTGATCTGAGACTGGAGGTCAGGAGAAAGGTAAGATCTGGATAAATAGATTTGAGTATCATCAGCATAGAAATGATCACTAAATCCAAGGGAGCTCAATAGATCACCAATCAAGAGACTATAGAGGGAAAAGAGAAAAGTACCTAGAACAGACTGTCAAAAGACACCAAGGGTTAGCTGGTATGACCTAGAGAAGATCCAGTAAAAGTGATGGAGAAGAAATGATCAGGCAAGTAGGAGGAGAAATGAGAGAAACTTCAAAATATCTAGATGGAAAAGAGGGTAATTAACAGTGTCAATGGTTACAAAAAGGACAAACTTGAGAAAAAGTGATTAGAATTGGCAGTTAAGAGATCACTGGTAACTTTGGAGTAAGTAGCTTTGGTTGAATGATGGTGTCAGAAACCACATTGCATAGGGTTAGAAGAGAGTAAAAGAAGAGGTTTAGGCACTCGTAGATGACTTTCTTAATGAGTTTAGCCATGAAAGGTGAGATATAGTTTCATAGTTATAGGATGGAGGCTATATGGCTATATTTGTAGGTAGCATTTTTATTTGTATTTCTTACCTGTATTTTTTTTTACTGTATAAAGTCATATTTTAGTTCTTTTAAAAAAATTTGTTAATCATAATTCACATTTTAACCCCCAAAAATCTAATCTATGTTTTCCATTATGTAAATAATTTCATTTGATTCATATGCCAAACCTGTGCTATAAATATATTTTTCCAAGTTTTACATATGAGGCAATTTGAAGTTTATGGAGGTTGTGATTTGTCCATGGTCATGAAGGTGGTAAGCATTATAGTCAGTAAGCATATCCAAGTCTCTCCTGCCCCTGAGTTCAAGATTCCTTCCACTTGCATTATTTTGCCTCTAAAACAAGATAAATAAATAAAATGTTGGATCTTCTTATTTGAGTCAAATGATTAAAAGTAGTAGATTTAATTTTACTAAGAATTTACCACTTAATGAAAGATAGAATGCATTCCAGACATGGTTGAGGGGGGAGGAAAACATCTTGTTCAAAAGCACACACATAAGAGATAGAATGCCACACACGAAAAACAAGGTCAGTCTGGTTGGACTGTATAACAGTGAGTCAGGTATGTGTTAAGGCTGGAAAGGCAAATCAGAAGCAGATTTCGAAGTTTTAATTGCCAAACAGAGGGGTTAATATTTAAACCTATGGGTAATAGGGAGGCACTGAAGTTTATTGAGTAGGGTAGTGATATGTTCAGATCAGTGTGCTTCAGAATATTGCTTTGGCAGCTATATAAAAGATGCATTGGAGATCAGAGAGGTTGTAGGTATGGAGATGATTGAGGAGGCTGTTACAAAGGCCCAGGTGAGAGGTGATGAGGGCTGAATTAGAGGTAGTCTTACATGAGTTAAAAGAAAGAAATGGAAATGAGAGATAACATTGAGGTAGAAATGGCAAAAACCTGGCAATTGAACAGATTGTGATATGAAGAATGAGGGAACTCTGCCAGAGTTGAGAGCCCCTAGAAAGAGATAACTCATTTTTTACTTTGAAACATTCTGAGCCTCAACTTCCCATCTGTAAAATAAGGTTGGTTTAGACCAGAGGTGTCAAACATGTGGTCTACAGGTTGCACACAGCTTACCACATTTCTGAAGGGGGCATGAACCAGATTAAAATGTAACTGGGAAATATTTAACAAAATAAATTAAAATGCAACAAAACGTGGATTGCATTACATTTTAAAACTAAGTCAATATGTATGTGATCCAGGAGATTGTTATGCATGGCTTAGTGGTCCCCATTTCCACTTAAATTTGACACTACTAGTCTAGACAATCCCCAAAACCTCTTCTTGCCCTAAATCTTTGATTCTTAGTTTTGGATCTCAGAGGTGCAACTCTGTGAACAAAAAGCTGCCTTCTCCATCCAATTATGTGACTTATTTAGATTTACTCTTGTTCTGGGACCTTTTCTTTCTGACTGAAACTGAATTGGAAAAAGGTAAGCTATATTCCCCATTTCAAATAGCCAGAGGATACTGAAAGACACGAAGCAAAGCCATGGCATCTATTCACCATCATACATTTACAACTGGTTCTATATATCTAGCACTATGACCAAATATAAACCCATCCTTTACCACTTTTGTCTATGCCTTCCAATAACCTGACACAGAGCGATATGCTAGGAGCCTCTTCCTTGTTCTTTTGACATTTTGTGAATAGCAGTATAGTACAGAGGCTGTCCATACCCCTGCCTCTCATGATGTGTCTGGCCCCTCTTTTTTTTCTAGTTGTACATCTCTCTGAGCATATACTGTATGCTGCTTCTCTTATGAAAGTTTTCTTTTATAATGTGCTACAAGCTGCTCTTATCTGCCAGATTCTGTGGATAATATAGGTAATAGTCTGAAAACAGTCCCATGGATTCAATTATCATCTCTTTGCTGATGATTCCCAAATGTAATTATCTAATCTTCATTTCTTTCCTGACCTCCAGTCTCCCATGTCCAACTGCCTATTAGAGACATTTTGAATTGGACACTCCATAAACACCTTAAACTTAACATGTATAAAGCTGAACTAATTATCTTCCCCCTCAAAGTCTCCCCTATTCCAAACTTTCTTATTACTGGGGAAGGTACAACCAACATCCCAGTCCATCAGAATAACAATCTGGATGTCATCCTCAACTCCTCATTCTTTCTCCCACTTCTCTAGATCCAATCTGCTGCTGATGATACTGTCAACATCCTGGTGTAAGACCTCATCGCCTCATGCCTTGACTATTACAATAGCCTGCTGGTTGGCTTGCCTGCCATAAGTCTCTTCCCTCTCCAATCTATCCTCTGTGCAGCTGTCAGTAATCTTCCTGAAACACAAGTCTGATCATGTCACTTCCCACCAAGATCCCACCTTTCACAGGAAATGTTTTTTGATCCCTCTTTATTCTACTGTCTTCTCTTTATTAATTAGTTCCTCTGTATCCTGTGTATAGCTTGTTTGTACATAGTTATTTGCATGGTGCCTCCTCTATTCAATTGTGAGCTCCTGGAGAGTGGGGACTATCTTTTGCCTTTCTTTACATTCCCAGTGTTTAGCACAGGGATTTAATAAATTTTTATCTCCTGACTTATAATATATAAAAAGTGTTTTGTCAACCTCAATTTATCATGTAATGGTCAGCCATTATTATTAATTTCAGTGTTTATGAATATTCTCAATGTCGTTTTCCAGATTTGATGATCCAAATGGCACATTACAAGTCTCAAGTCCTAAAAATCCCCATAGATCCTTCCTTATGTACTTAGTTTTCTAAGAAGTCATAGGAGTCTTTTTCAACTGGTGTCATCTAGGGTTATTCCCTTGAGCCATGTCACCTTTGTTCCTGGGCTTCCATATCCAATATGGAAAAGAATTCTGATACCTTTTTCATATGTCCCATTTTTCTAAAGTTCAAGGGAACTTAAAAGAATTTTATGGCCTCTAAATAACATCAATGCCAGTTAGCTCCAAAAACTGACACACAAATAAATCTCAGAACAAATGTGATAACTATATGAATTTACATCGTAAATAATTTACTAAATGTTATAGCATCTCCCATAAGGACCAAGGTTTCCAAAACCCAAAATCCATATCCAAACCCACTGCATATATTGCTTCTGGCTTATAGTCTAAGTTCACTTTATTCTCAATAATCAAAGACCAGACTTTCTCAAGCTTTCCTGCCAGGTTAATATTGTGTGAACCCAAAGGGCACAATCAGAAAATGAGAATAAGAAAAGCCTACAACTCTTCTATGGTCTGTTCCATTTATCTAAAACTTGTAACATTTTCCCAATCAATAAACCAATCACAGCATTCAGAGCCTCAGAGAAAATTTTACCACCACCACCCCCTCCCAGTTATATAAATGAACCACACTTTAAGGTACCACCAATACTGTATAAAACCTAAATAAGGTATTACAGAAAAAAGTTATATGATTCTTGCATTCTAGTTGAGTTCACATAAATTTATTTCCAAGTTTTTTACATAGATAAAATGCTTCACTCTTCTGTATCACATTTTTGTGATTCCATGTTGTTGGCATTCAAAAGTTACCACAGAGAATAACATCAAATTCAATTGTGTGAATAGGCACTACTTTCCCAATTGATAAACACCCATTCAATATGCCTCAATAATCTCTCTCATCTCTAAATGATAAAATATATCTAGGTAGCTTCATACTAAGCCTAATTTCCTTCCAATTATAATTTCTGGTCCATAAGACTAATATTTAAGAAAATTATATCTGTAAAGAATTCCCATTAACCAGCCCAAAATGTCAAACATAGAGAAAGATTAGAAAGTTCAATGGAATTGGCCAAACCATTCTCCCATGTGAAAGCAGTCTTTGCACATCCATTCCTTGATCTCCTGAGCAGATAAAAATTATTCACCCCAGAAAACTTCCATCCTAATAGACAAATTTACCAAAGACGTGTGGCCCTTCACAATTAATTTAGGAGTGGAAATTTATTTTATACTGCTGCAGTGCAAGTAAGTTAGCGCAAACTTTGTAATTCAAAAACCCATAATAACCAAACTCTGGGAACCAAAGAATTCCCGGTTTGAATGTTTCCTTTTCCCAGTTCAGCATAGCTAGAATTTCATGACTTCTTTCCTTCACTTATTGAAAGTGTCAGCACTTACTCACTCCCTCGTGCACACAGAAATCAGACGCCTAATAAGATTTATAACTCCCCAAGTTTACTCCTACTTTGCCATTGCTAAAGAAAGAGCAATTTCCACAAACCAAATTAACTCCTTATACACTAGAGTGTACAGATGTACCTATATCTATACTAAAAACTTTTTAGATATCCATTTACCAGAGAGGAGGGTTCCAAATCCCTCAAATATAAACAGAGATAATGTTCTGACATGATGAATTCAGCCAGTTTTTCATAATTTGAATCTGTTTCCCAGTGTCTGCAAGATAGAATGTTTATATTTTTTAGAAAAATCTTTCCCCCAACACTCTGTTCTGTTCAGGAAATTTACCATTTTGGAGATTGTGTCTTTTCCTGAAAAGTACAACGTAGAAAATTCCTGCCAAGTTTAACATCTTATTTTCTGGACATATCCAGTATCCAGTATCTATGGACAATTCCTCTTCCCTAGGACTCATCTTATACATCTAGATTCTCTCATGACATTTGCTTCCTATCTACCTTATCCACTCCTCCTGAGAATCATACAGACTTCAGCAAGTGACACAGCCTCCCCATAAATCAAGCCTAAGGGGGCAGTCAATCAACAAAATCATCCAATCCACCCAAAGTAAGGGATAGGATGCACTTTAATGACTGAGAACAACTCATAGTCAACCAAAAACTAAAGATTAAGATTGAAATGGCTTTGGGGGAATTGCAGTGAAGTTTAACAGCAAGAGTACTTTGATTGGCTGTGGGTCATTTGTGAAATGCAAAGCAAGTCATTGGAGCATCTGGCTGTTATTTAGAATCTGGTGAACAGCAAGAAAGAAGAGGATTTGCTAGATAGCCCCTGGAGAAGGAATCACTTGAGTGGGTGTAATGGAAATGTACATTTTTAAGATCTTCCCTGCCCCTAGGCTAAAGTGCACCTGGAGCCTGGGGTGGGAGGCTTGTTTTTCAGGAGATACTTCTTGATTGGCCAGTGAGTCAATAAGGTTGTTACATTCTCTGAGCCAGGAGAAGGCTATATAAGCCCTGATGTGTAGCTTTGTTTTGGGGGCTCACTTTGAGAAGTGTTCTGTGATTTGATGAGACTCTGGGAAGCAGTTGTTGAGAGTCCCCTGGCTTTGAAAAACCCAGATGTTGATGAAACCCAGATGTTAATTTGGTATGGATGTAATGGTTGGACAATTTGGAAACTGTCTACTTGATCTGTTTCTCTGTCTTGATAATTCTGTCTGTATATTCTGAAGTTCGGGGTGCTGACCTTTTTCCCCTGAACTAGGTAAACGATATATATTTGACTGATTAAAGTAATCTTGTTAACCCATTTTGAGTTGCTTTCCTTTATCAAAGCAGATCTAAGAACCTGTGTTGGTAGCCACCCTGAGGGTGCTTAGGGTGCTTGCTGCTACAGTGGGGCTTGGCAGAGGACTTTAGTTTTGAACTTTGGCTTTGAGTTTGTTTCTATCTCCTCTCTCCATTCCCCTCTGGAAGAAGACATTTTGTTCTTCAAAGGATTTTGGACTCCCCATCAGAACAGTGGCTAGCTCCATTGCCTGCATCAGAAACCCAAGACAAGCACACAACACAGATTCATAGCTTTAGCAAGGGCACAGAAAAAGGAGCTACACTCTACTGAAGTATCCCATTAAGGGGAGAGAAGGTGTTCTAGATACCTGGAGCCCTGAGCTATGCCTTAGCCACCTGTTTTTTCTAAGCTTGAGCCTGCTTTCCTTTGGACTCTGTATGTACTTGCTGCAAAGTGTTTAACAGATGTTTAGGGGTAAAGTTTTGTACCAACCTCTCTTATTATGAATTATTATACCCTTTTGTTATGGGAATGGGAATCTAAGATCTTCCCTGCCCCCTAGACCCTTTGATAGGCTTAAGTGACTCTGAGAACCTTCCCTGATTTGAAAATATGCTCTGCCCCCTAATAGACTGACTGTGGTCACATGGAGCCTGTGGCAGGAGGCTTGGTTTTCAGGAACGCCCACACCTTGATACTTTGTAATTGGCAGTGAGTCAAGAGGGCTGTGACATTCTCTGATCCAGGAGAAGGCTATATATATATATATATATATATATATATATATATATATATATATATACACCCTGATGTGAGGTTTGAAAACCCAGATGTTGGTGCCTCCCTCTGTGGTAACTGACTAGGTATGGATGTAATGGTCAGACAGCTGGAAGCCTGTCTGCAGATCTGTTTCTCTGTCTGCTTGTAACTTGTTTGTATTCTCTGAAGTTCAGGGTGCTGACCTTTTTTCCCCTGAATTAGGTAAATGACATAAGATTGATTAAAGTAAGATTGTTGATTCATTTTGAGTTGCTTTCCTTTAGAAAAGCAGATCTAAGAACCTGTGTTGGCAGCCACCCTGGGTATGCTAGGGTACTTGCTGCTACACCTTTCTAAAAGCTGCTTAAGGCCAGATGACAAAAATGATTCTTAACTGATAATCTTGGAAGAAACATATTAGTAGGGGCCTGAACCAATGACATTAGAGGAGGAGTTTTTAACCTGAAGTTCATAGACTCCCAAGGGATCTGTGGATAGATCTTATGGTGTCTGTAAACTTAGATGGAAAACAAATCTCTAATTTCACTAACCTGTAACTGAAAATTAACATTTCCTCCAATTATTTAAAAAAACATTCTGAAAAACATTACCAAAATGCCAAAGGGGTCTAGGATTTTTTAAAAATGGAGAAACCTTGCATTTGACTCCTCAGGGCTACCCCCAGAACTCTGAAGGGGAGATGTAGCCTAGTTCCAGGACCCAAGATTTATCTTTCAGAGTAAAGTTCAAGATAAGGATTCTCAGGAGACATATGAGTGACAGAGGCAACTCACCTTTTTACCAGGTACTTTCTCAAGCAAAATTCATGGTCATGCAACACTGACAGCCCTATAGTCTGGTCCTCCCTCCCTTTCCATCCTCACCCTGCTTTTTTGCATTCCTATCCAAATCTCATATTCTTAACCCTATATTCATCTTTGTCTGGCCCTAAGCTTCCACTTCCTGGCTTGCCTGGCTTCCCTCAAGTACATAATAAATATTTGTTGTTTTATTGATTTAATAGTTGGAATGAAATAATGGGATCTCTGGATCAAAGGGGATGAATACTTTTGTTAACTTTCTAAAAAGAGTGTTCCAGTTCACCAGTCTATGTGCAGTGTTGTTACTATTCATCTTTTTCCATAATCTCACAAACACTTATGATATTTTTTTCCAATTTAGAGAATCAGCTTGGAAGAACTAATAGTATGTTGACCTTGACGTCAGGAAAACATGGATTCAAATACAACCTTTGGCATTCATTAACTCCATAATAGTAATCAATGGAGCAACCAGGTGGCACAGGATAGAATGCCCAACCTGGAGCCAAAAAGACTTGAGTTCTAACCCAGCTTCAGACACTTATTGGCTGTGTTACCCTAGAGAAGGACATGGCTAACCATTCCAGTATCTTTGCCAAGAAAATCCTAAATGGGGTCAGAAAGAGTCAGATGACTGAAATAACTAAACAAGTACTAGATAATTTTGTTAATTGTCATTGTATGGTGTAATTTAAGATTGAGGAGTTTAGATACTTTGTCGTCTTTTTTCATAATATTATTTCATATTTTTATTTTTACCGATTATTCTCCCATGTAAATTTTGTTATATATTTTATCAACTTCCAAGTGTTGCTATGTTGTTTGATATTGCAATAATTTGTAAATCAATTTAGGCTGTATTGTCTTATCTAATTTTTTCATTAAATTTATTTGATTATCTATATAAAATATCATGGTCTAAAAAAAGGTGCTTTAGCTTCTTTGCAGAGGCTTACTTTCTAAATTTCTTTTTCATAACTTTAATAACAACAAAATAACAACATGTGTATGATGTTTTAATGTTTGCAAAGTGCGTTACAAAAATTTTATCATTTGATCCTCACAACACTGAGAAGTAAGTGTTATTATTACCCTCACTTTGCAGATGAGGAAACTGAGGCAAATAGGGGTTAAGTGACTTGCCCAGTGTCACACAGCTAGTACATGTCTAAGACTTGACTTGAATTAAAAAAATAGTTCTCTCTTTCCATTAAAATATCACTTTGTAATTTCAAATACTTTTCATCCCATCAGGGGAAAATCTTTTCATTTCTATTGTTTTTGATGTCATTGGTATGATTTTTGTACTCCAGAAATAAGACACTCCTCTCTCAGCTCTGGGCAATCTCTGACTTTCCCCCATTCCTGCAATCCCCTCCTTCCTCTTCTTTGACTCCTGACTTCCCTGGCCTCTGTTAAAGACCCAATTAAAATCCCATCTTTTACAGGAAGCCTTTCCCAACCCCTCTTAATTCTAGTGCCTTCCCTCTCTTAATTATTTCCTATCTATCCTATATATAGCTTGTTTGTATGTATTCATTTGCTTGTAGTCTCTTACATTAGATTTTTTAGTTGCTTGAGGACAGGGGCTATCCTTTACCTCTTTTTGAATCCCAATACCCAGCACATTATAGGTGATTAATAAATGTTTGTTGACTAACTGACTTGGTTTTTTCCCATTTGACCACTTTGGGCATCTTTATTCTTATAAATATTGATCCTTTTTAATATGATCAGCTTAATTTGTATCTAACTGCTTGCTATGATCCCTTAAAATATTCTTTGTTTCTAATTAATTCATTGTAATTTCCCATCTGATATCTAAATTTAGTAATCTGATTTTCCTCTTCCTTTTAAAAATTAAATTTCTTAAGGCTTTATGCATTTTTGTTGGTCTTTTTAAAAAGTAGTCATTTTATTTATTAATTTGATCTTTGCTTTTTTAATTCTGGTAATTTCTTGACTTCAGGGTTCATGAATTAAGTTTTCTCATTGCAAACTCAAGTCATTATTTTTCTTTCTGTTATTACTATCAATGTTCAAATATATAAATTTGCCTATCAGTAATAGTCTATAACCCTCACATTTTAATATACAATATCACATTATTATTTTGTTCATAATTTTACTTCTTGTATGATTTAATATTTTAATACAAATACTACTCAATAAATCATTATTTGATTTCCCTACAGGCCTAAATTGTTCATCATATTTTCTTTGTTAATTGCAATCTTCTTATGGCATTATAATCTATAAATGTACTTCATTTTATGCCTTTATAAACTGATTTGTCACTTCTTTGTGTCTCTGAATGTCTTCAGATTTCTGTGAATATTCCATAAGTACTTGGGGGGAAATATATATTCCTTATTCTTAATCAGTTCTGTTCATACCATGTACATTTTCTTTAGCTTTGTATTTAATCTATAATTTATTTTTATTAATTGGTTTATCTGATCCATCATTTTGTGTTACAATGATGTTGAAATGTAATATTATTTTTTCATATTCTTTTTCAAATTCATTATTTTTTCTATAAATTTAGAAACAGTGGCACTGTACCTATAAGTTTTTATATTGGTATAGAAATTAATAGGGCCTGAACATATAGTTTGAGTATTGTAGGAAACTATTGGTTGCTTCCTTTACCAATGTAGGTCATCATTTTCTCCACAACTTATAGTCTTAGAGAATTTTCTAGAGTACTGACTAGAACAAGTTACTTACTCAGAATCACATAACCAGCGGATGTCATAAGTAATTCTTAAGACTAGGTCTTCCTGGATTTGGGATTCTTTCCATTTCATCAAGCTACCTCTATAATATGTTGATATTGAAATGTATTTAAATGTTTGTCTATTTTTTCTTTGTTTTGTCTTTGTATCCTTAGTTCTTGGTACAGTGCTTTCTTCCCTTTTTAGGGACTGGAATTGCAATTTCATTGGTGTAGTGAAGGAATTCCTGATGATGGAAATCCTTCTATCAGTACAGCAGCAACTAATCTATAACTTGCCATCTGGCCAAGATGGCGGCTGAGGAGCAGGAAGAAGTCACCCAAGTTCTAGCCTTTATTTCCTATAAAAAGATTTTTAAAATAACCAGTTTAAGTCCTAATGTGGAATTCCAAGAAAAAAAAATCACAGGGAGTCATTCTTCTAGCCCAGATCATCATAAGGAGATAAAGGACCTAAGGAAACTGGTTTATAGCTAGGAATAGCCACTTAGAGGCTTGTAGCAAAAGGACTGCATGAGGTTCTAACTGTAGTTGTGTACTAGGTCAAGAAGAAGAATCAGACCAGAAGAACCCAACCTTACAGACAGAGCATGAACAGGTATTAATGGCAGCTCAATCACCCACTGCTCAGTTCCAGGTCCCAGATCTAGGGTAGATAGGAAGAGGAGAACTATATCTAGGAGAGGTGGTCCAAAGACAGAGGAGTCATCATGGTCCCTGGGCAGGGTACTAGTAAGGAGAAAGTGCAGAAGAAAGTAGGAGCTGTATGACTCTGACCCAGGAGCAAAGTTGGAGTCTCCGTTCCATCTACCATCCTAGTCTGAAGCCTGAAGCAGAATAACCAGAGCAGGAATCCCAGACCAAAGAGGAGCCTATAGATTCACAATGGATAGAATGCTGGGCCTGGAGTCAGGAAGACCTAGGTTCAAATCCGACTCGGATACTTACTAGTTGTGTGAACCTGGGCAAGTCACTTAACCCTCAGTTAAATCTGCCTCAGTTTGTCATCTGAAAAATGAGCTGGAGAAGGAAAGGGCAAACCTCTCCTGTACCTTTGCCAAGCATATTCCAAAAGGAGTCACGAATAGTTGGACATGACTAAAAATGACTAAACAACCACAACAACAACAGTTTTAGTACTGTGAAGCTACAGCACTTTCCAGAGGATGATGATTCCAGCAATAGCCTGCTAGAATGCACTCAAAGCCTAGTGACAAGCCCGCAGCTCAGGCCCAAACCCATGCATAGTTTAGACTAGGAGGCCAGCTCTCAGATTTTGCTTTGGATCAGACTACTTTGGGGTCACTGGAAACTTGCCGATCTCTGACCTGAGCTGTCCGTGATATCCTAGAAAAACATAGCACTCAGTATCCTGAGAAAGCACTATCAAGAAATAACAAGGGGGTGACTGGGTGGCACAGTGAATAGAGCACCGACCCTGGAGTCAGGAGGACCTAAGCTCAAATCGGCCTCAGACACTTAACACTTACTAGCCGTGTGACCTTGGGCAAGTCACTTAACCCCAATTGCCCTGCCTTCTTCCTTCCAAAAAGAAAAAGAAATAATAGGACCTAAGAAGACACAAAAATAACCCAGATTTTCTCTCCAGAATTGCACAGAGACTGGCCTTAATATAAAAGAGTAAAGAACTTGGAATATAATATACCAGAATGTAAAAGATATAGGTTTACCCAGCAAAATTGAGTATAATCCTATGGGGGTAGGGTGGAAGAAATAAATCTTTAATGAGTTAGAGAACTTTCAAGTATTTCTGATGAAAAGATCAAGAATAAAGCTGTATTGGGAAGTGGGGAAGAGAAGGGAATAAGCATTTACACAGTGCCTGATGTGTGCAAGCCCTGGGCTAAGCATTTTATTTTTTACACATAATATCTCATTTGATTCTCACAGCAACCCAAGGTAGGTGCTGTTATCATTCTCATTTTATATTGAGGAAACTGAGGTACAAGAAAACTAAAATGCAAACACAGAAGTCAACAAAAACATTAAAAGACAAACATTACCTAGAAATCATAAGGGGCTAAAAAAGGATTACACAGTTTACTTTTTAACATGGAGGCAGGATACATGGCCTTTCTCTCCTCTGAGGCTGCCACTCTTCTAATACAGGCCCCACTCACCTCACACCTCTATTGCTGCAACAGCCCACTGGTGAGTCTACCTACCTTAAGTCTCTTCCTGATCCACTCCATCCTCCATTCAGTCACCAAAGTGATTTTCCTAAAGTGCAGGTTTGATATGTCAATAAACTCCAGTGGCTCCCCATTGCTTCTAGGATGAAATACAAAATGCTATGTTTATCATTCAAAGCCCTTTATAACCTAGCCCTCTCTTACCTTTCCAGTCTTCTTACACGTTAGTCCCTGACATTACTGATTGATTGATTGACATGTGTCCCCTCAGAATTCTATTATCATTGGAGGTCATAGAGTAAGTCTAAGAAGATAGTGGGCCTGAAAGTAGGTTTGCTACATTTTTATCATCTCAAATTAAGACAAGAAAAGGAGGAGTAAAGGAATGTACTCAGGGAGGAGAGGAAAAGGGAGCAGTGAGGGGAGGAGGGATGGGAAATTATCTCACAAAACTGGAGTCCACAAGTAGAAGTCAAAGAGAGTAAAGTATTGTTGAGTCTTACTTTTATCTAAACTGGCCAAAGGATGGAAAAATACACACACACACACACACACACACAAAGTTGGGTGCAGAAATACATGTCATTCAACAGTGAAAGGAGAGAGGAGAGAAGGGTAAGGAAAGGGAGAGTAGATAAAGGAAGAGTTAGTTCTAAGCAAGACAAAGGGTCTTATATAATTCCTTCTTTGATGTAGACCTAATCTTAATAACTAAACTAAGGAAAATCAAAACAGAGGAAGTAAATTAGAGACCAATATCTCTAATGAATAGTGATGCAAACATTTTAAATAAAATATTAGCAAATGAGGAAGCTAGTTGTTCAATGAGTAGATCACTGGGTCTAGAATCAAGAAGACCTGAGTTCCAATCTGACATCAGACACTTGGTGACTTCCATTTCAGTCAGTCTTCTCAACTTTAAAATGGGGGCAATACTAGCACCTACTTTGAAGAGTTATTGTGTGAATCGATAAGATAGTTGTTGTTTTTTTTAAGTGCTTAGTAGAGTGACTGACACATAGTAAACACTACATAAATGCTTATTCCTTTCCCAAGGAGACTACAGCAATGTATTAGAAAGATTATACACTATGACCAGGTTGGATTTATGCCAAGAATGTAGGGCTCATTCAATATTGGGAAAACTAAAAATACAATTAACCATTTTAATAACAAGAATGAACAAAATCATATGATTGTATTAGTTGATTCAGAAAAAAACTTTTAGGAACATATAATACCTATACCTATTAAAAAAAAAACTAGAGGGGACAGGCCAGGAAGGCGCAGCATGGCCAGCAGACACAGGCCGCAGGCCAGGAAGGCGCAGCCGGCAGAGGCAGGCCAGGAAGGGGCCTAATCAACTAGGAGGGCAAGTCTTCCCAGCAACCACAAGGTCCACTACCAGGCCTATCACCAAAGGGCTGGGACTGGAAAGAGCAAGGTAAGAAGCAAATACAGGGGCCCCTGTCCTGGACAGCAAACACTCCTGGGGCTACCACTTCATAGCCCAGAATTTTTTTTTTAAAGCCCCTTTCAGGACCTCCAAAGACTAAGATGACAGAGTGAACCTCACTTGCTCCAAACCCACCCTCTGACCCTGAAAACATAGTAACTCTTGCCCCAGGGCAAAACCCTCTACAGTAAAGGCTTGGGATCCTAGAGGAAGGGCGTGGCTAGGACCCTGCCTCAAAATGGGTAGAAAGCAGACTACAAAGACAAAGATTCTGGAGTCCTACTATCCTCAGAGGGAGGAACCAACCTCAGAAGGAGACAATGTGGATTCCACACCCAAAGCTGAAACTTCAACAGGTAATGGGTCCCAAGCACAGAAGGCTCTCCTAGATGAGGTCAAAAGGAACTTTGAAAGCAAAATGAGAGAGATAGAAGACTAAATGAATAATTCTCTCAAAAAGAAAATAGCAGAATTAGAAAAACATTATAATGAGGAAAACATCTCTCTAAAAAGAAAAGTGTATGATATGGAAAAGGAGCTTCAAAAATTAACCAAGGAAAATGATTTGCTAAAAACCAGAATTAACCAAATGGAAACAAATAACTCCATAAGGGACCAAGAATTAGCCAAGCAAAACAACAAGAATGAAAAATTAGAAAAAGAGGTAAAATACCTCAAAAAAAAAAAAAAAACTGACCTGAAAAACAGATCCAGGAGAGATAATCTGAGAATCATAGGCCTACCAGAAAATTATGATGAAAAAATGAGCCTGGCCAACATTCTCCAAGAGCTTGTTAAGGAAAGCTGCCCTGAGATACTAGAATCTGAGAGTAAAACAGAAATCGAGAGAATCCACCGGACACCTGCTGTAAGAGATCCCAAATTGAAAAGTCCTCGAAATGTTGTGGCCAAACTCCAGAACTACCAGTTAAAAGAGAAAATACTTCAAGCGGCCAGAAAGAAACAATTCAAATATTGAGGGTCCACAGTGAGGATCACACAGGATTTGGCAGCCTCTACACTGAAAGATCAGAGGCAGTGGAATACAATTTTCTGGAAGGCAAAAGAGCTCGGGTTACAACCAAGAATCACATACCCAGCGAGACTGAGCATATTCTTCCAGGCAAAGAGATGGTCATTCAATGATATAACAGAGTTCCAGACCTTCTTGATAAAAAAGCCAGAACTCAATGGAAAATTCAACCTCCAATTATGAGATGCAACAGTGACTTAGAAAGGTAAACAAAGAGAACACACACACACACCCTGCTATTTGATAAGAGCAAACTGGTTATAGACAAGTAGAGGGTATGACTATAAAATACACAAAATGACAATTTAAAAAAAATCTTGTTAAGGGCTACAAAGGGACTGCAATGGAAGAAAGAGAATGGTTGAAGTGGAAAAGGGTAAATTATGCCACTCATAGAGGCATAAAAACTGTATAGCAGAGGAAAAAAAGGGAGGGAGTTGGGAAGCATATGAGCTTTTCCCTAATTGCTTCTGATACAAGGAGGGAATAACAACCAGTTAAGCATAGGACTCTATGGAGAAGAAACGCAAAAAGTATCATTTTAGAGGGAAAGAGGGGAGGGAGAGGAGCTTCGCATGAGATTTGTTCCTATCACTCTTGATGCAAAGAAGAAATAGCATACTTCATTAAGTATAACAATACAGGCAGTAGGAGGGGGAAAGGGTTACAAAAGGAGGTGGGAGTGGTTTGTAGGGAGGGAAGTAGTAAGGGGAAAGGGGAGGAAAAGGGAGGGGGGCTGAAAAGGGAACACTGAGGGAGGCGGTGGTCAAAAGGAAAACTATTAAGGGGAGGAAGGGAGAAGGGAGGGAAAATATGAACATTAACAGGGGCAGGAATAGGATGGGGGGAAAGAAACAGATAACAATCATAACTGTAAATGTGAATGGAATGAACTCTCCCATAAAACAGAGACAGCAGAATGGATTAGAAATCATAATCCTACAATATGCTGTTTACAAGAAACACATCTGAAACAGAGGGATACACACAAGGTAAAGGTAAAAGGTTGGAATAAAATATATCATGCCTGAGCTAAAGTAAAAAAAGCAGGGGTAGCAATCCTTATCTCAGATAAAGCAAAAGCAAAAATTGACCTAATTGAAAGAGATAAGGAAGGAAACTATATCCTATTAAAAGGCACCATTGAGAATGAAGCAATATCACTACTTAACATATATGCACCAAGTGGTGTAGCATCCAAATTCCTAGAGGAGAAGGTAAAGGAATTAGAGGAAGAAATAGATAGCAAAACTATACTAGTGGGAGACCTTAATCTCCCCCTCTCTGAACTTGATAAATCCAACCTCAAAATAAACAAGAAAGAAGTTAAGGAGGTGAACAGGATTTTAGAGAGGATAGATATGATAGATCTCTGGAGAAAACTGAATGGGGATAAAAAGGAATATACTTTCTTCTCAGTGGTTCATGGCACATACTCAAAAATTGACCATGTTCTAGGGCATAAAAACCTCACAATTCTGTGCAGTGAGGCAGAAATACTAAATGCATCCTTCTCAGATCATGATGCAATAAAAATTATATGCAATAAAGGGCCAGGGAAAGACAAACTAAAAACTAATTGGAAATTAAACAACTTAATCCTAAAGAATGAGTGGGTCAAACAAGAAATTATAGAAACGATCGGTAATTTCATTCAAGAGAATGATAATAATGAGACAACATACCAAAATCAGTGGGATGAATTAAAGGCAGTTCTTAGGGGAAGTATTATATCCCTGAGTGCATACATGATTAAATTAGAGAAAAGAGAGCTCAACAAATTGGGCATGCAATTAAAAAAACTAGAAAAAGAACATATTCAAAATCCCAATACTAAATTAGAAATATTGAAGACAAAAGGAGAGATTAATAAAATTGAAATTAAGAAAACTATTGAATTAATAAATAAAACCAAGAGCTGGTTTTATGAAAAAAACAACAAAATTGATAGACCCTTAGTCAATATGATTAAAAAAAAAGAAAGAAGAAAACCAAATTATGAGTATCAAAAATGAAAAGGGTGAATCTACCTCCAATGAAGAGGAAATCAAAACAATAATTAGGAATTATTTTCCCAATTGTATGCACATAAATTTGACAATCTTAGGGAAATGGATGAATATTTACAAACATACAAGTTTCCCAGATTAACTGAAGAGGAAGTAAATTACTTAAATAATCCCATCTCAGAAAAAATCTCCAGGGCCAGATGGATTTACTAGTGAATTCTATCAAACATTTAAAGAACAATTGATTCCAATACTCTACACACTATTTGGGAAAATTAGAGAAGAAGGAGTCCTACCAAATTCTTTTTATGACACAAATATGGTACTGATACCTAAATCAGGAAGAGATAAAACAGAGAAAGAAAATTATAGACCAATCTCCCTCATGAATATAGATGCAAAAATTCTAAATAAAATACTAACAAAAAGACTACAGAAACTTATCTCAAGAATAATACACTTTGATCAGGTAGCATTTATTCCAGGAATGCAAAGATGGTTTAATATTAGGAAAACCATCAGTATAATTGAGCATATCAACAATAAAACTAGCAGAAACCACATGATCACCTCAATAGATGCAGAAAAGGCCTTTGACAAAATACAACATCCATTCCTATTAAAAACATTAGAAAGTATAGGAATAAATGGAGCCTTCCTTAAAATAATAGGTAGCATCTATTTAAAGCCATAAGCAAGTATTATATGTAGTGGAGAGAAGGTAGAAGCATTTCCCATAAGATCAGGGGTGAAACAAAGGTGTCCACTATCACCCCTCTTATTCAATCTGGTACTAGAAATGTTAGCAGTAGCAATTAGAGAAGAAAAAGAAATCAAAGGAATCAAGTTAGGCAAAGAAGAGACCAAGCTATCACTCTTTGCAGATGATATGATGATATACTTAGAGAATCCTAGAGAATCAAGTAAAAAACTGCTTGAGACAAGAAATAAATTTGGCAAAGTTGCAGGATATAAAATAAACCCACATAAATCCTCGGCATTCCTTTATATTTCCAATGAAATTCAACAGCAAGAAATAGAAAGAGAAATCCCATTTAAAGTTACTGTAGACATAAAATATTTGGGAATCTACCTGCCAAAACAAACCCAGCACCTGTATGATCATAACTACAAAACACTTTTCACACAAATAAAGTCAGATCTAACTAATTGGAAAAATATCAATTGCTCATGGCTGGGTCGAGCTAATATAATAAAAATGACAATTTTACCTAAATTAAATTATATATTTAATGCCATACCAATTAATTTACCAAAAAACTTCTTTATAGAAGTTTTTTGATCCAGCAATACCACTCCTAGGGTTATATCCCAAAGAGATCATAGAAATGGGAGAAAGACCCATATGTACAAAAATGTTTATAGCAGCTCTTTTTGTGGTGGCAAAGAATTGGAAAGTAAGGGGGTGCCCATCAATTGGGGAATGGCTGAACAAGTGTGATATATGTATGTTATGGAATACTATTGTGCTATAAGAAATGAGGAGCATGCAGTTTTCATATTTACCTGGAGAGGCTTAAAAGAACTGATGCTGAGTGAGAAGAGTAGAACCAGGAGAAATTTGTACACAGTTACAGACACAATGTATGTGTGATGACTAACTTTGATAGACTGGACTCTTCTCAGCAATGCAGTGATATAAGTCAATCCCAAAAGACTCATGATGGAGAGAAAAATGTGCATCCAGAGAAAGAACTAGAAAGAACTAAGTTTATATTCAGGTGGAAGAAAAATACCTGATCTTTTTCATTCTCTTATTTGGTTTTATGTCCTCTTTACCATTTTTCATTCCAGCTGGTACAATCCATCCTTATAACCTGACCAATGTATAATGTCAAAGTATTTACAGATCGTATACTTGACTATAAGCCGCCATGGGGGGGGGGGGGGGGAGGGGGAGGGGGGGGGACAAAATGTGAAACTCAAGGAATTGTGGAATTGAATCATGCAAACTAAAAGGAAACAAACAAATTAATTTTTAAAAAAAGAAAACAAAAAAACTAGAAAGAAAAAGAAGTAAAGAAAAGAATAATATAACACATAGTGTCTAGCTAAAACCAAGAGTCATTATTATCTGTCATGAGAATAAAATAGAAGCCTTTCCAGAAAGATCATGTATATAGCAAGGATGTCCATTATCAATATTGTTATTCAATATAATGCTAGATATATTAGCTACAGACATAAGATAATTGAGGATATAAGAATAGCCAAAGATGAAACATAATTATTATTCTTTTCATATGATGTGATAATTTACTTAGGGAATCCTCAAAAGTCAACTAAAAAAACTAAAAAGAAATATTTGAAACAACTAACAACTGCAGCAAAGTTGCAGGATATAAACTGCCACAAATCACCAGCATTTCTACATATTACCAACAAAATCCACCAAGAAGAGATAGATAAAGGAAATTCCATTTAAAATAATTATAGAAAACATAAAATACATGAGAATTTACCATCAAAATATACACAGGCACTATATAAACAATTATAAAAGATTCTTTATACAAATAAATAGAGAAGTATTAATTGTTCATACATAAGCTGATCCAGTATAATAAAATGATATTACATAAATTAACTTACTCAGTAATATACCAAACAAGAAAACAAAGGATTAGTTTATAAAACTAGAAAAAAATAATAACAAAATTCATCTGGAAGATGAAATCACAAATATCAAAGGAATTAATGGCAGGGGAAGGGGGGTAAGAAGAGGCCTAGTACTGCCAGTTCTCAAACTATATTACAAAGCAGTAATTAGCAATTAGCAATAGGATATTGGGAAAGAAATAGGTTGACCAATAGAAAAGACTTGTGTACTATATTGTACACAATATACAGAAATAATCAATGTAGCCTCTTGTTTGACGAACTCAAAGATCCCAACTTTGCAGCAAGAGCTCACTGTTAAATAAAACTATTGGTAAAACTAGAAATCATTCTGGAAGAAAGTAGTTATAGACCAATACTTCACATTGTATACCAAGTTAAACTCCATATGGGTGCATGACTTAATCATATAGAGGAACATCACAAACAAATTAGAGAAAATCATCTGGACAGGAGAAGAGTGCATGACCAAATAAGAGTGAGAGAGAACCACAGACGGCAAAATGACTTTTTTTTTCTAAATACAAACAAAACCAATGTACCTAAAATTAGAAGAGAAGTAGCTAAATGTGGGGAGGGGCAATCTTTGTAGCGAGTTTCTCTGATAAAGATTTTATTTCTTTTTTTATGCTTTACTTATTTTTATGGTTTTGATAAATGTTTAGATCACATTTTTTACTAGTTATTAATTTTTTAACTTCAAGGGGTTTTTTTGAGTTCTAAATTCTCTCCCTCCCTGCCAACTGAGAAGGCAAGCAATATCATACCCATTATACACATGAAGTCATGCAAAACTTATTTCTTTATTATGTTTTTAAAAGGCAAGAAATGTAAAGAAAATGAAAATATACTGCAATCTACACTCAGAGTTCCTCAGTTCTCTCTCTGAAGATAGATTACATTTTTCACCTTGAGTCCTTTAGAATTATCATGGATCATTGCATTTATCAGAGTACCTGAGTCTTTCACAGGTGATCAACATTACAATATTACTGTTACTGTATAAAATGTATTTCTGGTTATGCTCACTTCATATGCATCAGTTCATATAAGTCCTCCCAGGTTGTTCTGATACTATTCCCCTCATCATTTCTTGGATTTTGTATATATTCTAATATTTTTTCAATTTTTTAATCATTTTTGTTTGTAAATTCACAATAGTATTCTATCATAATCATATACTATGACATATTCAGTCACTCCCCAATTGATGGGCATTTCTTCAATTTCCGATTCTTTGCCATCATAAAAAGAATTATTATAAATATCTTTGTATATTTAGGTTCCTTTACTTTTCCTTTGATCTCTTTGGGATATAGACCTAGTGACAATATTGCTGGATCAGAAGATGCCCACAGTTTGCTGTGCCCTTTGGGAATATGTTCCAAATTGTTCTCCAGATTGGTTGCACCAGTTTGCAAGTTCACCAACAGTGCATTTGTGTAATTATTTTCTGACATCCCCTCATTTTCCTTTTCTGCCATGTTAGCCAACCTGAGAGGTATGAGGTGGTATCTCAGAGTTGTTTTAATTTTTATTTCTCTAATTATTAATTATTTAGAACATTTTTATATGACTGTTGATGACTTTCATTTCATCTTATGAGAACTATTTGTAACCTTTAACCATTTGCCAACTGGGGAATTCTTTCATATATATATATATATATATATATATATATATATATATATGTCAATTCCCTATATATTTGAGAAATGAGGTTTTTGACAGATAATTGCTATTAAAAAATTCTCCGTTTCCTGCTTTCCTTCCAATTTTTACTGTTTTGGGTTTGTTTGTCAACAATGATTTTCTTCCAACCTGCTTTCCAGTTTTCCCAGTAGTTTGTGTTTAATAGTGAGTTTTCACCACTAAAGTCTGGATGTATGAGTTTATCAGAAACCAGATTACTATGGTCAATTCACTATTGTGTATTGTGTACTTAATCTATTCCATTGATCAACCACTCTATTTCTCATAAACTGTTTTGATGATTACCACTTTGTAATATAGTTTGAAGTCTGGTACTGCTAGATCTTCTTCCTTCACTTTTCACTCCATCAATTGCCTTGATATCTTTTTCCTTTATTCTTCCAAAAAGAAATATTCTTCCAAAAGAATTTTGTGAAGGTTTTCTCTAACTCTATAAGATAATTCATTGGTAGTTTCAATGGTATGACTTTGAATAAATAAAGTAATTTAGGTAGAATTACAATTTTTATTATATTGGTTCAACCTACCCATGAGCAATTAATATTTCTCTAGTTGTTTAGATATCTTTATTTGTGTGAAAGCTGCTTTGTAACTGTGTTTATATGGCTCCTGTCTGTCTTGGCAGGTAGACTTTCAAGTGTTTTTCTTAAGCTATATATATATATATGGAATTTCTCTTTCTATCTCTTCCTGGTGGGTTTTCTTTATAATATAAAAAATGCTGATGATTTAAGTGGGTCTATTTTATATCCTGCAACTTTGCAAAAGATAATTGTTTCAGCTAGTTTTTTTAGTTGACCTTCTAGAGTTCTCTAAATATACCAAAATATCATCTTAATGAGTAATAGCTTTATTTCCTCATGGCCTATTCTTATTCCTTCAATTTCTTTTTCTTGTATTATTGCCATAGCTAGCATTTCCAGTACAATATTGAATAATTGAATAATGGTGGTGATAATGGACATTCTTGCTTCACCCTTGGTCTTTTTGTGAAAGTTTCTAGTTTGTCTCCATTACAGGGAATTCTTGCTCTTGGTTTTAGACTGATGCTATTTACAAATCTAATTTCTAAGAAACATAGGCAACTGAGTCAGCTTTATCCAAATAAAAGTTACTCTTCAATTGATAAATGGTCAAAGGTTATGAAAAAGAAGCTTTCAGAGAAAAAAAAATCATCTATCAATAGACATTTGAAAAAAATGCTCTAAATCAGTAGTGTCAAACTCCAATAGAAACAGGGGCAACTAAAATATATATAAAGATCCCTGTGGGCTGTATATTGATTTAGAAAAACCACAAATTAACATTATCTTATTCTGTTGCATTTTTTATTTTGTTAAATATTTCTCATTTACACTTTGATCTGGTTCAAGTTGTATTGTAGAGTTGTATAAGCTTCAATGTGGCCCTCAGACAGTGGTTTTGACACTTCTGTTATAAATCACTAATAATTAGGGAAATGTAAATTAAAACAATTCTAACTTTCACCTTCTTCCCATCACTTTGGAAAAGTTGACAAATGTTAAATAACAAATGCTGAAAAAACTATAGGGAAACAGGTACATTGATACAATGTTAGTAAAACTGTGAACCAGTTCAAACATTCTGGAAAGCAATTTGAATTATGCCCAAATGTTATTAAATTGTGCCTACCTCTTGGTCTAAGTGATAACACTACTTAATACCCCCAAAGAGATCCAAAGAAGAAGAAAAGGAATAATTTGAACAAAAATATTTATAATAGCTCTTTTGTGGTGGCAAAGAACTGGAAACAGAGAGAGCACCCATCATTTAGGGAATTAATAAACTAGTTATGATTATAAATGTGATGGAATACTATTGTACTATAAAAAATTATTAAAAGGATGGTTTCAGAGAAACCTAGGAAAACTTGAATGAACTAATGCAGAATTAAGTAAGTAGAATGAGGAGAAAAATTTCTACAGTAACAACAATATTATAAAGATAAGCTTAGGAAAGATTTAGGAATTCAGATCAACTAAATGACCAGCTGCCATTCCAGAGGACTGATGATAAAATATAGGACATGACCAATCAAAGAATTTGTGTTACTTGTCAATACATATGTGTTACAGAGGTTTTGCTTACCTTTTTTATGCAAAGAAATTGTAGGAGTAAAAGGATTTTCATAATTTGAAAAAGAAAACTAAATTTTAATTTCTTCAGTCACCAAGAGGTCAGGTGATTTGCCCACAGTATCATTATCACCATTTGTTAAAGATGCAACTTGAACAGAGACTAGCTTTTATCTACTATGCCATACTCACTCATACACACTCATACTCACTGACATTTTCATGTAAAGTTTACATTTACTCACAGTTATAACTTCCTTCAAATTTTAAAACCTTACTATGTTTGCATGTCAAAAATTGCTTTAAGATTACCACATTTTGCCACATATTCTTGACATCTCGGTTTTTAAAATTGCTTAGCTATAAAACTGAATTTGGAATGGATTTCAAGTGAATTTTGTCATAAAATTTAAAAAGTTTCATGTATTTTCCACACATTTTTAGCTGTATGTAAAAACTCATCTCCTTGTCAATATAGTTTTAAATCTCGACAATAATATTTCTAGGTTAGTTAAATTTAGGGATGATTCTTGTTGGCATCCTAAAAATTCTGTCATTTTAGCCATCTGTCCTCTTTTTCAATATTTCTAGAAATTTTTCTGGCACCATTTCCAGAAATATGGTGATCATATTCTTCTTTGCCAGTTTTAGGAAGCCCACTCATTCTTAAATTTTCTTTTTTACTTTGCCCTTGAAAATCATCATTTTTATTTGTACAAATTCCAAATATTTTTCAAACTGTGCAATTTTTTCATGTTTCTCTGATTTTATTCTCAAATGAAATAATTCTTTTTTTTAGTCTATTGTCATCTTTTTCCTCAGATATTTCCTTAAAATTATTTCATCATATTGTCTTTTTATGTTTTGGCTTTTCTCAGTCTATAGTACACGAGGGGGTACTGCTAAAGAAGAGGAAGAGAAATCACAGAGAAGAAAGGAAAAAATGAAAATGTATATGTTAAAATTTTAAATATTTTTCCTACAAACAAGTCATCTTTTCTAACTTTTTTTTAAGAATTCAAGCATATAATTTCCTTTTTCTTTCTCAATTATTGGAATTTTTACCTTCTAATTCTGAAATTCAATAAGTATATGGCTTGGGGAATTATAATTAGTATTTCTTTGTAGTATTAGTATTTCTCTGTACTGAAGTTCTTTATATTTCCATCACTTATAGAATTTTCTTCTTCACTCTGGAAAGTCTTATTTAAATAGGCCCTCCAATAGCTTTCAAGTTCTATTATATTCTGGGTTTGTTCTTTGATATTATTTTCATTGTATATTGGTTTTGCTTGACAATTTGTTAACTAGCTGTCATTTAGAGAGGCTCTGTGTCAGAGAGAACAGAGAACTGCCCTTGGCTTTAATAAGACCCGGGTTCAAGATCCATATCTGGAAAAACTGGTTGTGTTTGATGCTGAGTCCATTACTTATCCTCTCAGTGTCCAGGCAACTCTCTAAGACTAGATTGATTTTCATTGGTAGAGGGAGTTTCCTCCCTGGGAGTCACTCATACCAATGAAATAAGAACCTCCCCCCCCAAAAAAAAAAAAAAAAGAAATGTGCCAAGCACATTTATTCTAGGTACTAAGCAAAGACACAAATAAAACAGTGCTGTCACTTAAGGAAATTATATTCTATTTTATGTGGAGAGAGGGAAAAAGAGAAAGAGAGAGAGAGAGAGAGAGAGAGAGAGAGAGAGAGAGAGAGAGAGAGAGAGAGAGGTGAATACACAGACAAATAAATAAATACAAAATATATGCAAAGTATGTTTTAGAGGGAAGAGAGGCACTAGTATTTGGTGGAATGAGATCAGTAGGGGCCCTTAAAGGAGCAGTTGGTGTTTGAGTTGAGTTTTGAAGGATCCTAGAGATGCTAAGAGGCAGAAGTGAAGGAGGGAGTACATTTTAGGTATGAGATAAAGATTGTACAAAGTCATGGAAAAAGAAGATGGAAAGCTATGTGTTATGATGACAAAAAAAGCCAAATTGGCTTGACTATAGACTTCATGAAGGAGAGGAATTTGTAATAAGCCTGGAAAAATAGGTGGATCCAGGTGGTGAAGGACTTTAAATACCAGTTCATTCTCTTATTTACTGAACCCATTGATGCTTTTAGATATTGCTACTTTATGTGTCCCCTAATTGTCCCATTATCTATTTATTTTTTTTCTTTTTATCTTGCAGGATGTCTTCAATACACTATCTAGTTCCTCTTATTCTTTGGTATTATATCCAAAATATCCAGCTGTTTTTCAGTTTGTATTTCAGAAGAAAATGTATGCCTTGGATCTTATTTTATTATAGAGTTACTTTTGTGCCATATTTTTTCTTAGCTTTTATTAGTATTTCCAATTAGACATGGCAGTGGCTATAGGTACATGCTTAGAAAAAGTGTATTGTGTGGGAGTTAGAGCTGAGACCGCAGAAGTTTTAGCATCAGGGAGAAGGGAACAGGGTGATCTTCTTTGAATTTGGAGGTAGGAACTACAAATACAAGGATTTAATAGAGCTCCAGTCTTAAGACTAGGAACTTAAAATGATAACAATGAATGTAGACAGTCTTCCTGATTGTCTAAAATGCATGTGGTGCCTGGAACTCTGGAAGTGAGTGGTAGACCTAACAGCTATGGGAGGCCAAAGCTGTGGAGAGGGCAGTCAGCTTAATGGTTCCTGGAATCTGGAAATTTTGTGGTAGAAACCCACATAGCCCCATAACTGTCAGATTCCAGAGCTCAAAAAGCTTAAAATTAGCTGTACAGGGAGAGAAGCACTAAGGGAGTGGTGGTGGGTGGGTGCTGGATTATGAAACTGTGGTTGTGACCTGCAATGGCCTAATATGCAAAAGTGGGAAAAAAGAAAAAATATGGATAAGGTACAGGTCACTAGAAAGTCACCCATGGAAGCTCCAGGGTTGGAAGACAACTAAGTTCAAAGTTTAGGGGGATCTTAGATCAAGAGTTAGAATATGGAGAATTTCCATTAGGTAGCCTCAATGCCTGGCTAACTAGACTGGGTTTGAGGATGAGTAACTGCCTCATTAGAAGAAATGGCTCTACTTGAGCCATGTAGATGGGGGAAATGCACCAAAATAGAAATGAATCAGTGAAGGCTTGGATGTTGCCAGACCAACAATAGCAGTAAGATCCATCGATGGCAAGATTAGTTCTGGCAGCCACATCAACAGCAGCAGCAGTGTCTCTCCTTACTCTAAATTTTCAAATTTACTTCTTCTTCCATTTGGAAGTTGTGAATTTTTGCCTTTTAGGGCATTTCTATATCACTGAAGAGATTTTAATAACACTGGATCCCCATAATTCTTTTATCTGTAGGTCCTCCTCACTTGGAAATTTGACATTTGTTTTTTGTCATTTTCATATTGCTTAAGGAATCTTGATCTAGTTGCTTTCTTGTATCTTTTTGTTCATTTCCCATTGAACCACTTTCCTTTAGACTTCTCCATCATGTTCCTGCGCAAAGCACTGTCTTTTTCTTTTATTTGTATCTCTAGCACTTAGCACAGTGCCTGGCACATTGTAAGTGGTTAATAAATATTTATTGACTAACTGTATTATCTTTGAAAAAGCAGAGTCAGTAAAGATGTGGAGATGAAAACCCGTTTCAAGGGAGTGAGAATGGAGCATAAGTGATAGAGCAGTGGGGACAGCAAGACCATTCTAATAGTTTGATAGAACAAGAAGAGGTAAGGCAGTCACTTGGAAGGACTAATTGTGTTATAGGAAGGGTTTTTGTTTTATTTTGCTTTGGAATAAGAGACATTTGAGTATGGTCTTAGTAAACAGAGGGGAAAGGAGTGGCAGTTGAAGGGAAGAGAATTAACCCAGAAGAGACAGAAGGAAAGATAAATAAAGGAGTATCACTGAAATAAACAGAAAGGAATGGGATTGAGTGCATGTGAGTACAGGGGTTAGCCACCCCTTCTTCAGAAAGAGGTTGGAAAAGAAAATGGGTAAAGACAGAGGTTTTGTGATAAAGAGGGAAATAAAAGGCCTGATTTTCTCAGTAAAACAGGAGGCAAGGTAATATACTAAGATTTGGGACAGGTGTGAGAAAGGAAGAATTTTTAAGCTATTAAGAGTTTTAAAAATAATGCTTTGGGCTGTATAATAGGGAATTGGGCAAAAGGCATAATTTTTCTGAGTCACAGAGAAGACTCAACTGAAGCCTTATAACATCAACATACAATAAACAAAATCAGCTATTTTGTGATGCTGTTTAGTGCTGCTGAGCATCCTGGAAGCCGATAGTAGTTGTTTTACACAGCTGAGAATTGGCAGAGTGGAAGGAGTAGACAGTCAGGAGGCAAGAGATTTTAGGCAGTGTTAAACATATCTGATTCTGTAATACAGACTGGGTTAGAGGGAAATGAGAGAAGTAAAATAGTGGTGATAGGCTTGACAGAAACAGCGGGTCTTGAGGACCTGAAAATCATGACAAGGTTAAAGACTAGGTTCAGGATGAGTTAAGGGAAGTAAAAGAGTTCAGAAGAAAAGAAGATTGTGGCTTGTGGAAAACTGTGGAAAGAAAACTGAAGGGGAATCTCAGCATCCAAAATCTGATATTAATAATAAGAACAATAATAATTTTATTTATATAGTGTGCTAAGGTTTGCAGAACACTCTACAAATATGACCTCACTTTATCAAATGATAACAATCTAGGATGTGACACATTTGTGTGTTACTGAAGTGAAATGGAATTCATTAAATATTAAATGTGAGGTCACATGAGCATAAACATGACAAATTAGACATTTTATTCAATTCCCAAGACCTCTGTCTTCATTATCTAGGGCACCTGAATCCAAAAGAAGGTTAAAAATACAAACAAACCCAGAAACTGATGCTCACTGATTCTGAGATCAATCAGTACCCCTTCCCCTCTCACAATGCTACCAGTAGCATGGTTGCATTAGCAAATCCAAGGACAAAATACACACTTACATCAAGACCTAGGCCTTCACCCTGGCTCCGCTTCTCCCTTTCTAGTGCCATGAAGACCTCAGTTCCAGGCTGCAAAAGTTTTCTTGGGTCTTGACAGCCATTTTGGCCAGAGCCCTTCAGGAACAAAAGCCTGTCAGGGACTACAACCTGGTAGCACCAGCTCTGCAAAGCTCTGCATTGCTTGAACTAGGGAAAACAGGCTCTGAACCGCAGTGCCAGGTCAGAGAACTGAGGAACAGAGGGAATAGCAAAGATCACCACAAGAAACCATGAGTCTGGGGAGCTGTGTGGAACTCTATCAAGCCTGAGAGAAAGAGCCTAGCACCCAAATGGGGCCAGTTCTGACCACTCAAAAGGGAGTTAGGGCAAAGGTCTCGGCTAGTAAACTGTTATTTGTCCAATGGGCAGGGGAGAGGGGGGACTGAGATGTTTTGAGATCCAGCCCCTAAGACAGACCTGCACAATTTGGCAGTAAGTAGGGGTCAAAATTAAAATAGGCTAACTTTTTCAGACTGCAAATAGGTTAAACTAGAGACAGGAATGACAATGGTTGGATGCAGCTGGTCACATCACAAACAAACCCTACATTTTCATCCCCCACCTAAAATCCTTTAGCAGGCAGCAAGCAGCTCAAGGGCTGTAAGTTCTACAGGCTTTCCCTAAGAAAATCACAATCTGAGGGGAAGGAATCAGGAAATGAGCTATAAGGAAAATAAAAGGGGTTAAGGGGAAGTAGAAATTGCTAAATATTTCAGGAAGAAGAAAACTCAAAGACATTGAACACAAACAGATAAATCAACAGAAGGGGGAAAAACAGAAGGAAATATGGTCTCATTGACTCTTGTCAATGAGTTTCAAGTAAATATGAATAAATGTTGCAAAATAAAGGAAAATAATCCAATATTTGATAAGGCAGAAGACCCTATAGAGTTCAGGGATGGTATGGAATAATAACACATTCCTGAATGGTTTAAAAGAGAAATGAGAATTATGAGAGCCAAACTCATGTTCTGCATAACAAAAAAGTGTGCAGAATTGAACAACTTGAATCTACAATGGCAAGCCTCAGCAAGAAAACAAGAGAAGAAGGAATAGATTGGGAATGCAAATACACAGAAGTGAATGACAATCTAGAAGAAGATATAACATTAAAATATTCTATGCAATAAAACTAAAGTGTCTCATTTTATTCCAATAACAAACCTGAATTAATAAGGGACTTAGCTTGAGTCATGCCCAGCACAAAAATGACACCAAAAAAAACAAAAACACAATTGTGCAAGACTGGAGGATAATGAGCTTATTGAAGTGGACCCTGGGTAGTGCAGATAAAGGTGAACTTGGATTAGCCTTTCTGCTTCTAGTGGTGCTTTTGGCTATGCCTCTAGAGAGGATGGTTGCTTACTGTGAGACACCGCCCACTCCTGGGATATTAGAGAATAAACAGCCTGTGGCCATTTAGCAAGGAGGGATCGATAAGAATGTGCTCTGTTTCCTTAGGAACTGTACCCTGAAGATAATTGTACTAAACTATCTTTTGGGATCCTTGACGGTTGTTTCCCAGGGACTTCCCATGGTCATTTAAGCCTCCTCACAGTTCTACTGAGACCTCTTCAACTCAGTTTACCTACAGAGCAGGCAAGAGGAATTGCACTGGGGGAAGGGGACTTGACAGTGATTTTTTTTTTCCCCATCAGTAAACAAATAAAAAGAAAAAGAAAAATCTTGAAAGCCAAGATGTACTTTCCCCTTGCTAGGACTCCATGCATTTTATTGCTAATAACAACTATTACCCAATTTCCTCAGAAGAGGCCTACTCTTCTTCCCAGCTGTAAGGAAGTCATATTCAGGGGTGAATTGAGAAAGAACTGTTTGGTTTTGAATGACTTTTTAGAAATGACAGCAAGCTGAACAAGCAGTCCTGTTCGATAATTGCATTTAAACATAGCCAAGCAATTGATGGATGGCATAGGGGTACTAACCATAAGAGAATGCAAACCAGTGCAGATTCTGAGAATTTTAGAATCATCTAACAGCTGTGCTGAAAGAATTATTTGAGTTTTGTGTGTTTGCTTGTATTCAATTTGAGTGAGGCCAATCAGAATGTTGTCTCATGACCTTTGTTGTGATTCTTTGGTGCAAAAAAACCCTTGGGGGACCATAAAAAGGGCTGCTATCAACATTTTGTATATAGGGCACCTTTTGCTCATTCTTTGATACCTCTTTGGAGTATAAGCTTAACAGTGGTCAAAGGGGGGGCGGCCAGGTAGCACAGCGAGTAAGAGCACCGGCTCCAGTGTCGGGATGACCTGGATCATATCCGGGCTCAGATACTCAGCACCACACCCAGAAATAATAACTGGCCGTGTAACCTTGAGCAAGTTACTTAACCCCGATTGCTTAAAAAAAAAAAAAAAAGATGTCAAAGGGAAGCTCCTTTTGTTGTGGAAAAAAAACCTGGAAACCAAGGAAATGCCCATCAAATGAGGAATAGCTGAATAAGTTGTGATAAGTGAATGTTACGGCATACTATTTTGCTATAAGAAATGAAGAAACCAGGGGCAGCCAGGTAGCACAGCAAGTAAGAGCACCGGCTCCAGTGTTGAGAAGACCTGGAGATCGAATCCCAGGCTCGGACACTCAGCACCACACCCAGAAATAACTGGCCTTGTAACCTTGAGCAAGTTACTTAACCCTGATGGCTTAATAAATAAATTAAAAAAAAAAAAAAAAAAGAAATGAAGAAGCCTATGATTTAAAAGAGACGTGGAAAAAATTCTATGAACTGATGTAAAGTGAGATTAGCAATAACCAAAAGGAAAATTTACATTATAAAGGTGGTATAGTAGATAGAATGTTGGGAATGGAGTCTGGAAGATTCATCTTTGTGAGTTCAAATCCCATCTCAGACTTTTACTAGCTGTGTGATTCCAGGTAAGTCACTTACCCCTGATTCCCTAAGTTTCCTATATGCAAAATGAGCTGGAGAAGGAAATGGCAAACTAATCTTTGCTGAAGAAAATCCCAAATGAAGTCACAAAGAGTTAGACACAACTGGTAAATGACTGAACAACATCAATATTATAAAAATGAACAATTTTAGAAACATTTATAAACTGATGAATATTAAAATGAACAGAACCAGTTAAACAATTGATACAATGAAAACACTATAAAAAGAAATAAATATGAAAGCTATAAGAATTATCATCGGGGGGCGGAGTAAAGACAGCGGGATAGAAGCAGGGCCTCCCCACAGCTCTGGCTTCCACCTCCCCCAATCTATGTAAAAAGGGGATGCTAAACAAACTTTGGAGCTGCAGAACCCACAAAATGACACAGAGAAGCTAACCTCCCACTGAGGACAGCCCAGCAGGCTGGCAGGAATCAGCCAGCTCAGTGCTCTGGGAGCCGAGCCCAGCTCCACACCCAGACTTAAGCCACATGGCAGGCCTCACCAGCTTCCAGCCAGAGGGACTCCAGATCAGCAGCAGCTGTGGCCTTTTGAAGATTTATCGACACATAGATGCAAAGGACAAAGTGAGAGGTCAGTGCAGTCTGGACTTTGGGACCCAGTAAGTGGGAGTGAGTGGCTTTTGCCCCTGGGGCAAGCAGCCACTGAAACACCAGCACAGCCAGTTAGCACTACATGGCAGCTTCAGCTCCTGGCCTGCAGAGTGTAGGGGGACCAAGCACCAGTCTGAGGGGTAATCGCTCTTGTTTTAACCTTCTTGGCTCTGGATTGCAGTCTAGGGTGGAGGTCCTGGGGCATGTGTCCAGCTTGCCAGAGCGTGAGGAGGCCTCAGAGAGAGCACCCATCTAATACCTACAGCAGCTGAGAAAACCCCAGTGTTTGGGATGAAAACTCCCCTGTCTGGTGGCAGAGTCCTACTGTGGCAAAAAGCTCAGGGGTCAAGTGACATGACCAGGGGGAAACATGACCAGGCAAAGGAAACAAAGCAGACAGAATATTCCAACATTCGATTCCTATTTTGGGGACAAAAAGGAGGAAAGTAAGGAACAGGAGGAAGACAGTGTAATGGGAATGCAAATTTGGAAGATCTTCCCTGCCCCTAGGCTAAAGTGCACCTGAAGCCTGGGGTGGGAGGCTTGTTTTTCAGTAGATACTTCTTGATTGGCCAGTGAGTCAATAAGGTTGTTACATTCTCTGAGCCAGGAGAAGGCTATATAAGCCCTGATGTGTAGCTTTGTTTTGGGACTCACTTTGAGAAGTGTTCTGTGATTTGATCTGAATTCTGGGAAGCCGTTGTTGAGAGTCCCCCGGCTTTGAAAAACCCAGATGTGGAAACCCAGATGTTGACTGGGTATGGATGTAATGGTTGGACAGTTTGGAAAGCTGTCTACTTGATCTGTTAATGTCTTGATAATTCTGTCTGTATATTTTGAAGTTTGGGGTGCTGACCTTTTTCCCCTGAACAAGGTAAACGATATATGTCTGACTGATTAAAGTAAGCTTGTTAACCCATTTTGAGTTGCTTTCCTTTAACAAAGCAGATCCAAGAACCTGTGGTAGCTGCAAACCCTGAGGACGCTTGGGGTGCTTGCTGCTACAGACAGTGAAGTCAGAATTCCTGCACCAAAAGCTTCAAAGGAAAATAAGAACTGGTTACAGTCCATAGAGGACCATAAGAAGCAGATAAGAGAAGTGGAGGAAAAATTGGGAAGAGAAATGAGAGCGATACAAGAAAATTACGAAATGAGAGACAACAGCCTGACTGAGGAAAATCACAACTTAAAAAATAGACTAACTCAAATGGCAAAAGGTGGCTCAAAAAGTCAATGAGAGGAATAATGCCTTAAAAAGCCAAATTTACCAGATGGAAAAAGAATCTCAAAAGCTCAATGAGGAGAATCATTGCTTCAGAATTAAATTGGAACAAATGGAAGCTAATGACTTTATGAGAAATCAAGATGATGTTAAACAGATACAAACAAATGAAAGAATAGAAGGCAAGGTGAAATATCTCATGGGAAAAACCACTGACCTGGAAAATAGATCCAGGAGAGATAATTTAAAAATTATTGGACTACCTGAAAGCCATGATCAAAGTAAGAAGCTAGAAATCATCCTCCAGGAAGTTCTCAAAGAAAACTGCCCTGATGTTTTAGAAGCAGAGGGCAAAATAGAGGTTGAAAGAATCCACCAATCACCTCCTGAAAAAGATCCCAAAAAGAAAACTCCTAGGAATATTAATGCCAGGTTCCAGAATTCCCAGATTAAGGAGAGAATATTACAAGCAGCCAGGAAGAAACAATTTGAATACTGTGGAAACACAATTAGGATAACCCAGGATCTGGCAGCTTCTACACTAAGGGATTGAAGAGCTTGAAATATGATATTCCAGAGGTCAAAGGAGCTGGGATTAAAACCAAGAGTCACCTACCCAGCAAAACTGAGTATCATGTTTCAGGGGAAAATATGGTCATTCAGTAGAATAGAGGACTTTCAAGCATTCTTGATGAAAAAAACCAGAGTTGAATAGAAAATTTGACATTCAGATACAAGAAGCAAGAGAAGCATAAGAAGGTAAAGAGGGGAAAGAAATCATAAGGAACTTATCAAAGTTGAACTATTAACATTCTTACATGGAAAAACAATAATTGTAACTTATGAAACCTTTCTCAGTAGTTGAAGGGAATATTATATATATATATATATATATATATATATATATATATAAATGAGGGTATATGGGCATATGAATACATATGTGAATGTGTGTATATATGTTTACAGGTATACATAGATAGAGGGCACAGGACCAATTTAACAGGAAGGGATGATACTTAAAAGGTGAAATTAAGAGGTGAGAGAGGAACATAATGAGAGGAGATGGGGAGAGACAGAATGGGGTAAACTATCTCATATAGAAGAGGCAAGGGAAAATGGTTACAATGGAGGGGAAGAATAGGGAGGCAAAAAGGAATGGGTCAACCCATTGAATTTGGCTTGAGGACAGAATGAAATACACACTAAATAGGGTATCTCACCCTACAGGAGAGTAGGGGGGAAAGGGATGAGAAGGGGGATGATGGAAGGGAGGGCAGGCTACGGGGGAGGGAAGTTGGAAGCACCCACTTTTGAAAAGGGACAGGATCAAAGTAGAGAATAGAACAAGTGGTAGGTGGGATAGGAGGGAGGGGAAATATAGTCAGTATTTTACAATATATCTACTATGTTATTGTTTTGCATTAGCCACACATGTACAACCTATACTGAACTGCTTATCTTCCCAGTAAGGGTGGGTGACAAGAGAAGAAAGAAATGAATCTGGAATTCAAAGTTTTAAAATCAAATGTTTAAATATATATATGTGTGTGTGTGTGTGTGTGTGTGTGTGTGTGTTGTGTGTGTGTACTATTATTAACACTATTTTTACATGTAATTGTGAAATAAGATATACAGGCACTGGGGCATAGAGATCCCCTGGAAAAGTCGAAAGGGGTATGGGAGAAAATATGGGAGAGAGCAGATTGGAGGAGGGGATATCCTATGGGACTGCTATTTTGGGGCGGTGGGTACGGGAAAAACGGGGAGAAAATTTGTAACTCAAAATCTGGCAGAAATTAATGATGTAAATCAGAAGTTAATAAAGCATTTGAAAAAAAAGGAATTAGCATCAAAACAGTGACCATTCATAATTACAGAGGACCAGTGATGAAACATGCCATCCACTGCAGAGAGGTGATGAATTTAGGATTCAGAATGAGATATCTGGTTTTTTATATGGTCATTGAGGGGATTTATTTTTTTTTGAATATGCAAATTTTTGACATGAAATTTTTCTTTTCTTTTTTAATGGGAGAGGTGAGTGGGAAGGAGACAAAAATAGATTTTTATTCACTTCTTAGAAAGAGAGATGGTGAGTGCTGCAGACATGAATTGTTGCATGCACTTTCAGATGAGGTTCCTACTATTATTAGTCTTAACTATTTTACTTTGTTACAAGAGACCTCTCACAAAGTGAGAGTGACCTATAAATGTTTGTGAATCTGCAAACGTAATACAAAAACAAAATGCAACAAAACCTTTTAAAAAGAAGAAATACTTTCTACGTAATTAGAAACTAGAGGTATGTTCAAATTATAAGGACACAATAAAAACAGGGAAAGAGTTTGACAGTTTACAAATTCTGTTTGACATTTGGAAAAACATTTCATTACCAGTGCCTTAAAATACTATTTTATATGTTTGTGTTTCAAAATCTATCTATTCAAGTATGCATCAAAACTCTATAATTATACTATTATAAACACAACTTAGTAAATAAAAACACTTTTACTTTTGGCTTGAAGTATTCTGAGTCCTGGAACAGATTAGTTTTCAAGTAAATGGGAAGGGACTAAATAGAGGTAAAAGAACTGAAGTTACACTTACCTATAGAATGTTTTAAAAATAAGTTTTTTTTGTTTTTTTCTCTCTTTTTTATTTTTTAGTTTACATCATTCATTTCCACAAGATTTTGAGTTACAAATTTTCTTCCCATTTTTCCCGACCCACCACCCCAAAACAGCTATCCCACTGAATATTCCTTCTCCCGATCTGCTCTCTACCATATCTTCCCCCATCCCCCCTCTGACTTTCCACATAGAGTGGATCTCTATGTCCCAGTGCCTGTATATCTCATTTCCCGGTTACATGTAAAATAATAATAATAATAATATGTTTTTTAAACATTTTATTTTAAAACTTTGAATTTCAGACTCTTTCCCTTCCTCCCTTATCACCCACACTCACTGGGAAAATAAACAATTCAACATAGGCTGTACATGTGTAGCAATGCAAAGCATTTCCATAGTGGATATATCGTGGAAGAGTGACTATATTTCCCTCCATCCTATCCTATCCCCCAATTGTTCTATTCTCTATTTTGATCCTGTACCTTTTCAAAAGTGGGTGCTTCCAACTTCCCTTCCCCCCCCCAGCCTGCCCTCTCTTCCATTATCCCCCCTGTCATCCTCTTACCCCCTACTCTCCTGTAGGGTGAGATACCCTATTTAGTGTGTATGTCATTCCCTCCCTAAGCCAAATTCAATGAGAATAAGGTTGACTCCTCTTTTGCCTTCCTGTCCTTCCCCACCATTGTAACAGTTTTCCTTGCCTCTTCTATATGAGATAATTTACTCCAATCTGTCTCTCCCCATCTCCTCTCATTATATTCCTCTCTCACCTCTTAATTTCACCTTTTAAGTATCATCTCTTCCCATTAAATTGGTCCCATGCCCTCTGTCAATGTATACCTGTACACATATATACACACTCTCCCATATGTATTTTTTACAAGAGACCTCTCACAAAGTGAGAGTGACCTATAAATGTTTGTGAATCTGCAAATGCAATACAAAAAAAGACATCAACAAAACTTTTTAAAAACAAAATAATACTAAAAAAATACTTTCTACATAATTAGAAACTAGAGGTATGTTCGAATTATAAGGACACAATAAAAACAGGGAAAGTTTGACAATTTACAAATTTTGTATAATACGTATTCATATGAATATACCCTCCTATATAGACATATATTTATGTATACATACATGTATGTATGTATACACTTCTATTCCCTTCAATTATTCTCATACTGAGAAAAGTTTCATAAGTTACAATTACCATTTTTCCATGTAGGAATGTAAATAGTTCAAATTTGATAAGTCCCTTATGATTTCTTTTCCCTGTTTACCTTCTCGTGCTTCTCTTGCTTCTTGTATCCAAATGTCAAATTTTCTATTCAACTCTGGTTTTTTCATCAAGAATGCTTAAAAGTCCCCTATTTTGTTAAATGATCATATTTTCCCTTGAAACATTATACTCAGTTTTGCTGGGTAGGTTATCCTTGATTTTAATACTAGCTCCTTTGACCTCTGCAATATCACATTATAAGTCCTTTAATATAGAAGCTGCTAGATCTTGTGTTATCCTGATTGTGTTTTCACAGTATTCAAATTGTTTCTTCTTGGCAGCTTGTAATATTTTCTCCTTGATCTGGGAACTCTGGAACCTGGTTATAATATTCCTAGGAGTTTTCTTTTGGGGATCTTTTTCAAGAGGTTATTGGCAAATTCTTTCAATTTCTATTTTGCCCTCTGGTTCTAAAACATCAGGCAATTTTCCTTGAGAATTTCTTGAAGGATGATTTCTAGGTTGTTTTTTGGTTCATGGCTTTCAGGTAGTCCAATAATTTTTAAATTATCTCTCCTGGATCTATTTTCCAGGTCAGTGGTTTTTCCAATGAGATATTTGACAATGCCTTCTGTTCTTTCATTTGTTTGGGTCTGTTTAACAGTATCTTGATTTCTCATAAAGTCACTAGCTTCCATTTGCTCCAATCTAATTCTGAAGGAATGTTTCTCTTCAGTGAGGTTTTGAGATTCTTTTTCCATCTGGCAAATTTGGCTTTTAAGGCATTCTTCTCCTCATTGCCTTTTTGAGCCTCTTTTACCATATGAGTTAGTCTGTTTTTTAAGGTGTTATTTTCTTCAGTCAGGTTGTTGAGTCTCATTTCATAATTTTCTTGCATCATTCTTATTTCTCTTCCCAATTTTTCCTCCACTTCTCTTATTTGGTTTTCAAAATCCTTTTTAAGTTCCTCTATGACCTGTAACCAGCTCATACTTTTCTTGAAAGCTTTTGGTGCAAGAGTTCTGACTTCACTGTCTTCCTCCTGTTCCATGCTTTGATCTTTTTTGTCCCCAAAATAGGAGGCTAATGTCGGATTCTTCTGTTTGCTTTGCTTCCTTTGCTTGCTCATGTTGCCACTCAATTACTTGACTTTTGAGCCTTTTGCCACAGTAGAATTCTGCTACCAGGAAGGGGAGCTTTATTCCAATTGCTGGGGATTTTGCAGCTGATGGAGCTATTAGTTGGGTGCCCTCTCTAAAATCTCTACATGCTCTCTGGAAAAGTGGTCACACACCCCAGGACCTCCACCCTAGACAGCGATCCAGATTCAAGCAGGTTAAAGCAAGAGTGATTACCCCTCAGACTGGTTGCTTTGTCCCCCTACAATCTGCAGGCCTGGGGCTCTGAAGTAGCCACGTGGAGCCTCAACTGCTTCTTGCCCCAGGGGTAAAGGCCGGATCACACTCCCAAATTCCCTGTTCCTGCAAAGTCTACACTGACCTCTCACTTTGTCTTTGGTATCTATGGGTTGATAATTCTGCAAACCACCACAGCTGCTGGTCATCTGAAGTCCCTCCAGCCGGTGACTGGTCAGGCCACCCTGAGGCTAAAACCTCTGACTTGAGCAGGGCTGGGCCTGGCTCCCAGAGGGCTGGGCTGGCCCCTTCCTGCCAGCCTGCTTGGCTGTCTTCAGTGGGAGGTTAGCTTCTCTCTGCCATTTTGTGGGTTTTGTAGCTCCAAAGTTTGTCTAGAGTCATTTTCTACATGAATTGGAGGAGGTGAAAGCTGGAGCCATATGAATGTCCTGTTTCTACTGAGCCATCTTGATTCCGTCCCCATAAGTATTTTTTTAATAAAATACATTATTCTTACTTTTTCACTTTAAAAAATCAGGTGAGGCACTTGAAACAACAATGCTTTTTTCTTCCCAGGTACCCAAAGACATCTCTGGAATTAGAGATATGGACAAATGAGCCAATTGTACCCTAGCTAACTTGCTGAGAATAAGCAGGGGTACTCTATCAGTTAAAAAAATTTCCACTCTCACCCCTGAAATGTGAACTATGAGGTTTAATTATCTCTCTGGAGCTTCCAGTGAGAGGAGCTCCTGCAGAGCTTAGACCTAAGGTAATCTTTTCAACCTCCATTGGTGGCAAACATAAATTTGAGATGTCAGGATCTCTTGGACACCTCAATAGAGGCTTTACTGAGAGCAAAAGGAATTTCTTGCACTGGAGAGGATGACAGAAGAGAACCCAATGTTTTTGTATTGCTTTATCTGTCTGGTATGACTATTCCTTATTTCATCAACTTGGCAGACTAGCAAGGGGAGGGCAGAGTCAGACCCCAATATTAGCAACACCCATAGCCCTTGTGATTGGCACAGGAGGGCAGCATTAAGGCAGATCTTCAGCAACCTTCTACATATCCTGACAGACTCAGGCTGTGGAAGCAGTGTGCAATTAGACCCCAGACTTTGAAACCCACTGGTGGTCAGGACTACGTCAATAGACTTCCCTAATAGAAGGCAGAAGAACTCATGCCCTAGAGTTAGCAACTATCCTGCTCCAGCATAAAGGAAAACTAGTGACCCTGGGGTCACAGGCAATAGGCAGAGAGAGGTAATGAAGATAAATAGAGGAGAGGGGGAAGAGAAGGTAGGGACAGACCCACCATAAGCAATTGATTATTATAAAGTCACAATGATTAGTCCCTCTACATTGCTGTATGTACTACATCCAGTGATGTTTTGTAACTCCTCCTACAGAGGGCTGGGAGGACCAAAGATGTCATTGTTGGAAGGAAGCTTGCTTTTTGAAAAAGGGGAAAATGAAAGCATCTAACTAGCCCCCACAGAAGAAAGGAGCAATACTTTAGAGACATCTCATGTGGTAAAAATTTTGTATTTCACCACGACCACCACCATGGGGCTCCCAGAGAGGTGGAGGTCCTTGGTTGGTGGGCCAGGGAACATTAAGTGGGGGGTGATACAGGGCTTTATCTATGATGATACAGTATGCCCTTATCTATGATGAGGATCAGTGACTATCAGGAAATAACATCATCTTTGATGTAGCCCTGGTGTTCCTGATAATGTTCATGCTTATGGTTACCTTTTTACATAGAAAAACTGGCTTTGAATTGTGAAGATTTAGCATCATCCACCACGTGGAGTTGATAATTTAGACCTGGGAAACAGTCCTTCCTGGGACTCTCCAAATTCAATCACTCCTTCTCAGAGCTAATACATTGTTTGTTTTGATTTTGTTTTGGGTTTTTTTTTTTCTATATTTATGTTTTAGTTTTTCTATTCTTTCTTTTGGAGAGTCTTTTCAGGCATGTCTGACTCTTTGTGACCCCATTTAGTGTTTTCTTGGCAAAGAAACCAGGGTAGCTTGCCATTTCCTTCTTCAGCTCACTTTACAGCTGAGGCAAACAGGGTTAAGCAACTTGCCCAAGGTCACACAGCTAGTAAGTGTTTGAAGACCAATTTGTACTCAAGAAGAAGAATCTTCCTAATTCCAAACCCAGTCCTCTATCTACTATGCCACCTAATTGCCTCAATTCTTCTTGTAGGGCTGCTTATGGTAACTTCTTGAATACACAAGGTCAGAGTTAACCAGTTAACATCCCATTTAACAACACTAAAGTTGTATAAGTGGTGAAGGGTCTACTGGAAGACCTTCCCATCAAGTCACAGAGTGAAGGAGAAGCAATATTCTAACCTCTGCCCCCATACAAGTTAGGCTAGCTTTTCCTTAAAAGGTATTAAGATATTCCTAAAGACTTGGTTGGCTCGAAGGTAATAAAGACTCAGGTTCTTGACATTAGTGCCTCATCACCTAAGTATAAAGTAACCAGAAGGACCCCAGTAAAAATCATCTTGGCAGACAAGTTAAAACAGGTTGAGGGTAATAAAAGTCCTCAGACTCAATAGGCAGTTAGGGAGGTATGTGAAGACTTGCCCTGGAAGGAATAATCAGATAAGAACAATTTGTTCCCCTAGCTATGAAGGTGGCTGAAGCAAGTGGTGTGGAGCACTTAGAGCATTGTCAGACATCAAAGATGCCACGATCATCATCCTCTGTATCCTTATGCCATAGCCAGTCAGCTTAACTTACCTTGACACTGGATTTTGATGACTCTGGAAGAGAAAGTGGGGCTAAGAACTTTGTGTAACTCACTTAAATCCAATTCGTGCTCAAGTCAAGACATGACCCTGTGATGTCATCAAAACGAAAGACAAACATCAGTAATAATAAGGAGCTCCAGGCACCTTCTGTTTAATACTTGACCACTGAAAAATGATGGGCAGGCAGTTCAGGAAAAGGAATATTACTTACCTAAATCAATGCAAAGCATCCTCAATGTCTATTCTTCAATATCCATCTCTTACTATGACTATGTAAATCTCATGTTCTAATATCAGACTTGAATCCCATCAAGCATAGACTATATCATTTACTGTAACATATTAATGTGTTCATTCCATAACTTCTTTGACTTCACATTTAAATCATATCTCTTTCTCTTGTGTTGACATCAGTGCTCAAGAATATATTTATTTCTGATTACTGTTTTAGCGGCATGACAAATTAAAAAGTTAAATTTATATTATTGTTATTTTGATATAATTTGTTACATCATCTATAATTCATTCTTTAACCTGAATGTTATTGAACAAGTAATGTTTAGGTCTCCTTGCAAGCATAAATCTTTTTATCTTATTTTTCTGGTTGATTATTTTTATTTCATGGTAATCTATTAAAAAATATACTTTTCTGGGTTTATAGGGGTCAAGAGGGGAAGGACGGTAGTTCATCAGGAAATTTCCCTGGTATAAAAAAGGCATTATCAATTTAAGTGATAAATAAAATGTCTACTCAGCTCAATTTATCTATAACTTTTTTATTCCATAGAATTAGACATTGTGGGAAATGTTCCATTTAATTAGGGTAGGAGAAGGGAGAGTTCAAGTCTCTAATTTTGTCATTTATTTTTCTTTCTATCATTTTCAAAAACTTGTTCCTTCAGCATTTTATTCCAGTCCAGAATTTCCTTCTTGTTTCTTTTTGTTTGACTTCTCATAGTCCATTTCTAGGGTATTACGATTCACTACTATATTTTATTTTTTTATTTATTTTCCCTACTGTTATTTTTAAATTCCTCTTTCAGATGAAATAAGTCAGGTGTTCCTTTATAAATTTAGGTGCTATATCATCAGGGGACTGATTCAATATTGATATTCTACCTTGTTAATGGCATCTTTAATTATGAATCCACCTTAATCATTTCTCATTGCAATTCAGTTCTGTCCTCTCTACAATCTACAATTCCAGATTTTCTGGAACTAGCTGGAATAGAATAAATTTTAATCCATGCTCTCACCTTAAATGTATAAATCTTTTTTTTGTACCAAATGAATTTTTAAGCATTATTTTTGTCATTGTCATTGAGTCATTTTGGTCATGTCCAACTCTTCATAACCCCATTTGGGATTTTTTTGGCAAAGATACTAGAGTGGTTTGCCATTTCCTTCTCTAGCTCATTTTACAGATGAGAAAACTGAGGCAAAAAGGGTTAAATGACTTGTCCAGGGTCACACAGCTAGAAAGTGTCTGAGGACACATTGGAACTCAGGTCCTCTTGACTCCTGGCCTGCACTCTTATCTACTGCACCCCTTACTGCCCATATAAGCATTATACCTTTGGAATTTTTAAAAATCCATTTCTTAATGTTTTTTTTTCTTTATATAAGAGAAACTGATCATAAGATCATGGATGGAAGGGACTGCAGAAGCCTAGTTTACTCTAATCCCTCATTCAAATCTCTCATTTTACCAATGAGCAAGCTAAATCCAGGAAGGTTAAGTGAAGCTCACATAGGTAGTAAACATCTGAGGTAAAATTTGAACATAGGACCCTGACCAAGCCAATACTATCACAGACCCCTGACTTCAGAGTGAATGCTCACTCCACTTATATTCAGATACTTGCTGAATTTTATTTATCTCTTAATATACTGTTCTGTTTTATCTTTATGAATATATTATTTATGATCTAGAAGATGAGATATATTAAAATAAAATACAATCTTCTTAATTTCATTAATATTAATAGCTGCTCCACTTTAATTCACAAATCCATATATTGAACTAAAGATAATTTCCATGTTTAAAACAGTCTGTTAATTTTGAAAAGACCTGACATCTTTGACCTCTTTTCACCAAGCCAGTAGTAACAATTTTTTATTGTCCCCCTCCCCATTTCTTTGCCCTATTCCTTTTTCCTCCCATTCTTTATTTTTGATACCCCCAAATAACTCTTCCTCCCTTCTCTACCCCATCTGTTTTTCTTGAGTCTACTTGTTAAATGCAATTACCAATTACATTAAATTACAGTCAGTTACTAATACTTTGTTTTTTCAATAAGTAATAGTAATAATATTACTAATAAGTAATACTGATTACTTCAGATACTAATTAAAATAATTCTACTATTATTTTTAATCACCCTTAGTACTTAATACTGAGATAATTAGCTAATAAGAGCTGTTTTTAAATAATTGGTGTATATATATTATACTTAGCTAATGATGCTTCTGTTTTCATACTTTTCTTCATTTCACTTGTCAAAGCTACAGTTCACCTCCTCAGTATAAATTCTTTTGGGGGGGGGGAGGGCAATTGGGGTTAAGTAACTTGCCCAAGGTTACACAGCTAGTTTTTGTGTGTGTGGATGTTAAGTGTCTGAGGCCAGAACCGAACTCAGGTCCTCCTGACTCCGGGGCCAGCACTTTACTCACTGTGCCACCTAGCCACTCCTGACTCAGTATAAATTCTTAAACAATCATACTTCATTTATGGAAAGAATGTCTGACTTTGCTGGAAAACATATTTGGAGATGAAATAATATATCTTTCTTTTTCACATATCATAGGACACTTTTTCCCATCATTCATTGTTTCTAAAGAAAAATCCTTTGCGATTTAAATGGATATATTTTGATATGTGAAATTATTATATATGCCTGTTTTCAAAATCACCTCCTTGTAATTTCAGTCTCAAAGCTTGACAATGATACATCTGTGTGAGCTGAATCTGGGATTTACCCTTATTTTGCTGTCCTGTGAATTCTGTCATTTTTCCATCTTTTGGTTGTTCTCTAAGATCCATAAGAAACTTTCTTTTATTATTTCCTAAAATTGAATAGTTCAAATTTCTTCTTAATAGTTTTTGGGAAGCCAAACAGTTCTTAAATTTTCTGTCCTTACTTTGTCCTCCAGATCCCTCATCTTTGCTTTTACAAATTTCAAATATTTTTCCAGTTCCAGGATGTCTAGTCTCCTTTCTCCATTGCCTTGGTACAATGCTCCTACCATTTGAACACATCAAATGACTGATTTTCAGCAAGTCCTTTGAATCATTTACATCTTTAATAAATGTTCCTAAATTGTTATGCTTAAACATCATCTTTGTTGAATTTTTTTTAGTTGTCCTCACATCTTTTATTTTATCTCATAATATTTTTGCTAATTTTGTTTCTTTTATTCTTTCAGTGTATTATCCATTTTTATTGGAAAATTCTACTTTGGGTTCTAGATCTTCAGTGACTAGTGTTTGAGTGTGTTTTTCCCTTCTGTTTTTCTGTATTTTTTTTCATTATGTCAGAATTTTTGTTTTGTTGGGAGGTTTGGGGCTTTTGGTTTTTTTGTTTGTTTTTGCTTTATTTTAAAAAATGTTTTGGGGTGTTTCTTACAGTTCTGTTTCTTTCAGAGCATTTCTCCGGCTATTTCTGAGGGGAATACTGAGAAACTAGACTCTCCTAACAACTTCTCAGTCTGCCATTTTCCTCAAAGTCTCAAACTTAAGTTCCATTTAATTTATTAACTTCCATTCCAATGTTATCTTTTTAAATGTTTCCTATAATAATCTATTGATAGGTTTTGCTCTTGATTTGTTTTATGTATCCTATTCTCCTATAATGATAATTCTGAGTATAATTAATGTTCAAAATGCTAAATTTTATTTTATTTTTTTGCCTTGCTATCCCTTTAAGGGAACTAACGTTATTCATACATAAATATTTAAACTAAATAATTCACCAAATATCTTTCTTTCAATGCTGGCATGTAACTTGACCTCCTTTTATCTGAAGATAGACATTTTACTTTGTTATTATTTCTAGTCCCTTTTAGATGTCTTTGTGTTATTTTACCAGTTTGCATATAGCTTTATCTTTTTTTTAATGCACTTTCAAAAAATTTTCAAAACCCATTCTTTTTATCCTATTTTATTTACATCATCTTATATTCTAATTCATAATCTTCATGCTTTAGGTAGTAATAGGCATATATGCTTGTATGCATGTATGTAAACAAACATCCAAGAATCTACTATTTCTCTCACATTTGTTTGTTTTCATTCTGAGGTTTCTGTTGCTAAATTCTTTGAGATTGTGTTGGTCTTTGAGTGATATCCTTTTGCCATTAAATAAAATTCTCAAATTTACAGAATGAATGATTTTCTGGTCTCATCGTATCCTTTATGTCTATCTTTGTCAGTTTTGTTGATCTTTTGAGTGTTATTGAAAAAAATCCAATTATATTCTAATAGTCATGTTTTAATAGATTTCTTTTTTCTTTCTCAACATAAATATTTTTCTTCTCTCTAATTTTTAAATTTAATAATTATGTAGCTCATGCCATGTTTTTCTACACTAAACTTGCATTTCAATGCTTTTATGTGGCATAAACAATCATTCTTTTTGGGGGAAGGGAGGAAAGCAAGGTAACTGGGGGTAAGTGACTTGCCCAAGGTCACACAGCTAGTAAGTGTCAAGTGTCTGAGGCCGGATTTGAACTCAAGTCCTCCTGACTCCAAGGTCAGTGCTCTATTCACTGCACAACCTAGTTGCCCCATGGATAATAGTTCTTGAAGACTATCCTAACTAGCATATACTTTATAATAATTATTACTATTATCATTATCATGATAATTTATAAGCATACACTGTGTACTAGGTACTGTGCTAAGAACTTTATTAATTTATTTTATTTGACTCACACAACAACCCTGTAAGGTAGGTGCTGTTCTCATCCTCATTTTAAAGTTGAGGAAACTGAGTCAAACAGTATTTAAGTGATTCATCCAGAGTCACACAGATAGTAAATTTCTGAGGCTAGCTTTGAACTCACGTTTTCCTGACTCCAAAACCTTTGGTAGTTCCAAAGTAGCTAGAAAGCTCTGGACTTTATGAGGTACTAAGTCTGTCATCCAAGGACAGTGATCAAAGAAGTGTGGTAAGGCACTGCTCACCTCAAGCTTTGTCAACAGTTGAAAACTTTGGCCTCAGCATCTAGAGGACTCAATCAGTCTTGTGTAAACCCTTATGTGGTTATCCTGAAGAAGATGTTATGCAAGCCTTAAGGCCCAGAGTAAACATGTTATTGGAGTCTTGCAATTTCATCCATATAATAATCTCCTGCTATGGAAACTTCTGTTACTGATATAGATCAGAAACTGGTATGTGTCTCATTATACCAATGGACCACTCAGAGGTTTAGTGACTTACCCAAAGTCACACTGGTATGTGTCAGGGGTAAGACTTCCATCCTAAGTCTTTGTGACTACAAGGCCAATTTTCTGTCAACCATTCCATGCTGCCTTTTAGGCATTATTTTTAGTAGTGTCTGTTGATATTTATTATTATATTTTTCTTGCTTTTAATTTTCACTGCTTGCTTTATATACCAAATAATTATTCTTTTGTCCCTTTCCATGTCTTTTTTTTTTTAAGCAATCAGGGTTAAGTAACTTGCTCAAGGTTACACGGCCACTTATTTCTGGGTGTAGTGCTGAGTATCTGAGCCCAGATTTGATCCAAGTCATCCCAACACTGGAGCTGGTGCTCTTACTCGCTGAGCCACCTGGCTGCCCCTAAGCAATTGGGGTTAAGTAACTTGCTCAAGGTTACATGGCCAGGTGTTTCTGGGTTGGTGCTAAGTGTCTGGGCCCGGGATTCTATCTCCAGGTCATTCCAACACTGGAGCCGGTGCTCTTACTCGCTGTGCTACCTGGCCGCCCCTCCATGTCTTTTTATACTCAATTTGGTATTTCTTTTAATTCATTTCATCAACTTATCAAATTTAATTTATCTTTTTGATATTTAAAAAAATTATTTCTAATAGAATTTCAGCATACATATCTCTTGTTTAAGTCTTTGGGCTTTTTTTTTAAGCACAAAATAACTTGTAATGATTCCTCCTTCCCTTGTAATAAATAGAATTATTTTATATATAATATATAATGTCATTGTATGTATATATATATATATATATATATATAATGTAATTAAATAGAAACCAACTAACTATGCCTATTGACAAATTCAGCATTTTTACCAACCTGAATCCAATGTGTACCATGGGCTGGAAACCTTCTGAGGTTTTAAACCTCATTTTAATATGGGTAGAATCTAATATGAGCTTTTCATGTATAGTTTCCTTAAATATCATTGATGAAATACAACTGCCTTCCTTATTATTTCTTAGCTAGTCTGGTTCACTTTGAGTAGGCCTATATTTCTTATTTTTCCTTACTGAAAACCAATGGGCATAGATTACGGATTTACTGTAGCTTAAGATCTAAGATAGAGCTTCCAGCTCACCCCAAGAGTTAACAAATGTCTTTTGAAGTTCATGTAAAGAATTAGGGAGAGTGGACTGAGGTGGGTTTTTTGGTTTGTTTTAGAAGGATGAGGGTCAGAACAGTCCCTCTAGAATGTCAACCACAATTCAGCCACAGGGAGATTTTACACACACACACACACACACACACACACACACACACACACAGAAGGTGGGGCTAGAATGACACATCTCTGGTATTTACTTGCAGAAATGTGAACCATTAACTGAGCCTTTATGTAAGTGTGTTGCCCACCCTCTTGATACTTCTGCAAATGCCCCACACTGTATCAGCCCTGGGCCTACACAAATATCTTCTAGGCCTACTCCCTCTTCCAGGTTGCTTGATCAAACAAGGTTGAAAAGACTCAAGAGTCATTTCTGGGATAAATGCTTTGTAGGTTTAGGGCAGTGATCTTTAGTTGACTCTATTACTTCATCAATTCTCTCATGCCACTGCTAAATGTTGCTCTAGCTGTCAGAGTTGTTTGTGTTCTAAGCACAGACGGCCTTTCAGCTCATCCAGTTGAATCTGTCCTTTGTTTTTGTCTTTTTTTTCCTGGCTAGAAAAGTTTTTGTCTTTTTTTTTTTCCTGTACTGCTCAGCTTCATGTCAATGTTAGAGAAGCTGCTTCCTGAATTCCATTTTTTTCCTGTCTCTGACTCTTTTCACTATAGTTAAAATTCTTTGGCAGATAGCTCCATTTTCCAAGATCATCTGGAGCCTTCATTCTATATAGGGCTTGAAATGAATATGCCCTCAATGCTTCTTTCACAAGGCAGTCTAGCACTCATAAAGGTTTATATCAATATGTCTTTGCTTATTACTGAGAATTCTGCCATGTATCCAGGTGTGTGTGTGTGTGTGTGTGTGTGTGTGTGTGTTTTCCTAGTCCTTGACTTTCTCTCTTACTTTGTAGTTGTTCAGTCGTGTCCAACCCTTTGTGACCCCATTTGGGGTTTTCTTGGCAAAGATACTAGAGTGATTTACCATTTCCTTCTCTACCTCATTTTATAGATGAGGAAACTGAGGCAAACAGGATTAAGTGACTTTCCAGGGTCACACAGCTAATGTGTGTCTGAACCAGATGTGAACTAAGGAAGATGAGTCTTTCTGACTCCTGGCCTGACGCTCTATCCACTACACCACCCAGCTGCCCACCTTACTCCCAAATATCTGACCTTTAAGGGCATTTGATTTTTTTTTTTGTCAATAGTCTAATGTCATTTCTAGCAAAGGCTGATGATATCAAATCATCAAGCAAGGTTAATGTCAGCTTTGGTCAAACATTTTAACTGTATACACTCATATGATTTCATAAATGTCAGGGAAAAACATAAGGAGCAATTCCAAGTCCATGGTTCACTCCTTTTAAACCATGCAGAATCTCTCAAATGGTCCAGAATTTCTGCAAAATAAAGCTGATTGACTGATCTTGTGAGAATTCAGCATGAATAATCATCGAGGTCAAAGAGTCATCAATACTATCTTCACTTGAGATTTTGATACATGCCTTCTTGACCCTTGAGCATTCTGGAGTTGTCACTACAAACTTAATTACTTTGCTTGCAGATAATAGAAACAGTATGTTTTGTCCTTGGTTAAATTTTTTTTAATTAATACTGTCTTGTTTCCTTTATAAAATGTTACCAAAAAATCTTAAATCATTACCATTTCAAAATGTTACAATTTTCTTGGACTCTTTCATAGTGTTCAAGTTTTCCTACAAAATGACTTTTTATTGAAATATAATCCTCAGCTATCATTCTCACAGTTAATCGTCTATTTGAACATATCTAGTCTCTGACCTTTTCTACATTTTCATCAGTTTTGTGGGTGATTGAATGGCTGCTTTGTGAATCTTCTGGACCTCTTCCCTATAATCTTTAAACCTTTTTGTGTCAGTCGGGATCTCTTACCTGTGACATTACTTCATTGTCAGAAGCTTCTTTTTGTAATAGATTTAACTTCAAGCAGAAGATGATATTAGTTCTTTTCACTAAATGCTCACTCGTGTTTACATTGAACAAAATAAAGATGTTTGCTGCCCCTGCTAGCATAGGAGTATCTGGCCAACTTCAACAATATTGATGCTAGGATAATCCCTGTCTCTACTATTATTTGACACTGGAGATAGTATAGCAATAAGATAAGAACAGTTAAGGGAATAAGCATTGGCAAGCGGAGATAACAATAACCATTATTTGAAAATAATATGGCAGCTTGCTTAGGAAACATAGCAAACAGTAAAAAAAAAAAAAAACACACAATAAAAGGCCCTGCTCTTCTAATTTGAAACAGGCACAAACCATCCCTGACAGAATCACATCTCTACTTTCACAAACAACACATAAGAATCAGTCATACCTTGTATAAACACCATGTCTCTAGGTATCCCACTTAGCTCTATGATCCCTATGTTCTTTGGACTCATCGTAGGGGAAATATATGACTCAAGCCTCATTACACTGCAGAGAATTCATAGGCCAGACAGGAAGCACAAATCAAATAGCAAAGTATTTAATTGAAACAAACTAGCAAAATAACAAGGGAAATCCATGCAGTAAGATCATTTATGGTATCCATAAATAATCTCCCACAGACTCACACACCAGAAGGGAAATAGAACAAATTCTCCCCCAGAGAAACTCATCTTTTCAGATGAAGGAGAAGTGTCTTATTAGACTACCTCTCAAGCAGTTTCTTGCCTCTACAGTTGGGTTACTACAGATGCCGTGTCAGGCTTCTTAGCCGCCATGTTTAAAGCTTTGCCCTGTTTCTTCTTAGGGCTGATCCTTCAGCTGAGTTTTATCACCCCCTTAAAGTCAGACCACCAAATTGACTATGGGAAAGGGCGTCACTATTTACCATCTTCTTAGGTCTGTCTTTTACCCATTAAACTATTGCTGCTAAAGCTATTTGTAGGATAGCTCTTCCTCATTCTTCTCAATGTAGAGTCTCCATCCCATTCCTAGTGGAATTAGTATAAATGACTATCTTTTACCTCTTCCCCAGTTGTAATGGACAAGAGACAGGCACACCTTCCATTCCTTTTACTGTATCTTTCTGAGGCTGAAGATAAATACACATCCACTTTTTGTTGGCATTTTTGATTCCCATCATGCCCTTTACCATTTTTCCTCTCATGCCTCAATAATCCTCAAGAAGGTACCAAAAGTTTAGGGAAAGTGTGAGTGTGTGGGAGACCACAAGCTGGTAGTTTCTGTTTGCATTCCTGTCACCACAGCAAAGCCCTTATTTATCCCTTTACTCACACATATACACAAAAGAGAAATTGATTTATTTTTCAAATGATTGAACACCACCAAAGTAGAACATGATTTCAAAATGTTGGGAAAATACTTATGCCATAGAAATTTAATGTTCTTCCTGACCCCACTCCAGGAAGTAAGCCCAGTGGCAAGATTTGCCATGAACCAGGTAGTGGTAGAATTCTCTCTGGATACTGAGATACTGGTTCATGAGTCAGGCAGCTGATAGATTATAGACAGAAGCTTCTAGCCCATCAGTGATACAATTTAGTTTGCTCATGGAGGAAGTTAAAGCACTGGGTCAGTAATACAGAGCCAGTAGATTACTTATCAGACTGTAAGGGTTATGGGATTTAAAGATCTCCCATGCCCCATGGACGTGCTGACATAGCAGAGCAAGAGAAAGTGAAAAGCCGAGCTAACGGTCCTGCGGTTGTCAGTTGGCGGCGGTTGCCTTTTTTTTTTTTTTTTGAGTTAGGACTCCTGCTGAGGACTGCCAGGGGCCGGAGCTGCTGGGAGCGTGCTTTCAGGACGCTGGGTGGTTGCTGTGAGTGGGGAGAGGAGGACCTTTGCCTGAGGTAGCCTGTTCTGTTTTAAAGGCTTGAGAATGTGGGTGCTTTCTACTTTATCTACCTGTGCCAATGTCATAACTACTCTGATGGCTTTCACTTTCTGGTTTTGGGACTCAGTCTTTTGGTATCTTAATAAATTTTCTAGTTTATTTCCTCATATGGCAAACCTGACGTATTTTGTAATGGATAATTATATCAGCATATTTGTAATCTCTATAGGCATTGTGAATATGGCATTGCTGATACATTTGGCGACCAGGATGGGATCACAAAATGTCAGGCCTCTATTTGGAAGCAGTGGGGCTTTAGAGAGAGAAATGGCTATTCCAGGATGGGAGGATTTGCCTTATTCCTCTCTAGCCAGGGAATGGGCTAAAAGCACAGGGCCCTGTGAAAACTGGGAACCAAGGCTAAAAGAGGGAGAACCTGGAGATTTGGAAAGATGTTTGAAAGCAATACCCATAGAACCAGGCAAAGAACTGGCAGGAGTGTGCAGGAGAGGCTGGGTGCTGCTAACAAGTTATCGCCTTATGTGTAAAAGTAGGGATAAGCTGCTGAAGGAAAGAGCTAGGATGGCTAGGGAGTCAGCTGGTTTGCCTGAGGATTCTTCTGTGTCACAGCACTCAGAAGAGCAAACTGGAGGGACTCATGTGGTCCAGGAGCAAGCTACTGTTCATGTAGCTAAAAGGAAGCAAAAAACTAGCAGAAGGAATGTGCATGCAGCTTTTGTACAGGCTGGGCAGAGTTGCCCTGACAGCTTCCAGGAGAATGTGTGTGAGGAGAATGGAACAAGGTTAGATGAGGAGTCTCCTAATGTAGAAGCTCTCCCCATACGAAGAAGAAGGCAGGAGAACCACCGAGGCAAAACAGAGTCCAGGAAGATAATTGAGGATTTCACTCAACAGGAGATCACTGATATATTGAGTAGATTTACCCAAAGAATGGGGGAGTCTTTAGTGTCTTGGATAGTAAGAATCACCGATGAAGGTGCCGGAGGAATAACACTGGACAATGAGGACTGTTTAAAATTCATAAGTATCAGTCAGAATCCTTTTGTACACCAGGCTTTTAGGGATCACCATATGCAAGGAGGAAATAACAAAATGAGTCTTCTAGCTTTAGCTGCAGAAGGTTGCAAAAAGCAATATCCAACTGAATCTATGTGGCCTAGGGGAGACAGACCCTGGTACTCACTTAGAGACTGTATGAGAAAGCTAAAGGAGGAGGTAATGAAAACTGCTATCCTGATTGGAGATGCAAATGCATATTATGATACCCCCCTAGGAGTTCCTCATAGAAATATCATAGTGAAGATGGCTCCTCCTGCATATAAGCACCTAATTCTGACTCTTTTAATTGGAGAAATAGGGCACCCTCTTTCAGAGGTGCTGGATAAGATTTCACAATTAAGCGATTTAGGGGAATGGGAAAAAGACAAATTGCCTATATATTGCCATACCCGCAGGTATTTCTGAATCTGAATCTTTGTATCCAAGTTTGCCCCACCTTCAGGGGGATGGCCAAGCCCCAGCCCAGATAAAAGAAATATGCAGAAGAGATTGCAGACCCCATATTGGTTTAACAATATATTGGAAGAATGGATCAACTACTGTGACTAGGGCACTGATTGATACTGGGGCTGAGGCCACACTTATCTATGGAAACCCTGATAAGTTTAAACATGGAACTCCTATTACCATCACAGGTCTAGGAGACACTGAAATATCAGCCAGACAGGTTAAAATAACAATGAAAATTGGGCAGTTACCTAAGAAGGAATATACTGTAGTTGTTGTACCCATTCCTGAATACATCATTGGAATAGATGTATTGAGAGGCATGACTCTGAATTTACCTGAAGGAAGATACCAATTTGCTGTGAGGAAGATAGGAATTAATACAGTTTTAGTAGGAAAACTAAAAATGGACCCAATCACTTCACCTGAACCTTCTGAAGTAATTACTTTAAAACAGTATCGTGTGCCAGGTGGGCAAGATGAAATTGCCACTACTATAAAGGAATATGTTGAAGCAGGAGTGTTAGTCCCTACAATCACAAGATGGAATAATCCTGTCTGGCCAGTAAGAAAATCAGATGGGACATGGAGAATGACTGTGGATTATAGACAGTTGAATAAGGTGACTCCTTCTTTGTATGCTGCTGTTCCAGATACCATCACCTTAATAGAAAGGATCCAGAAATATGATGGGACTTGGTATGCAGTTATTGACTTGGCAAATGCCTTCTTCACCATCCCAATAGACTCTAAACAATGGGACCACTTCGCTTTCACTTGGCAGGGTAGACAATATACTTTTACTCGCTTGCCACAAGGGTACATACATAGCCCCACTATTTGTCACAGGATTGTGGCTGAACAGTTGGATGAATTAAAGCTACCTGGTGTACAGCTTACCCACTACATTGATGATATCATGATACAGGGAAAAGATGCGAAAGTAGTGGAAAGGAGTTTGACCCTTTTAATTGAGTATATGAAAAGTAAAGGGTGGGAAATTAACCCTGCAAAAGTTCAAGGACCAGCTCAGAATGTGAAGTTTTTGGGTATACAATGGAACAAGGGGCTAAGGGAGATTCTTCCTCAAGCCCGACAAAAGATTCAGAATTTTCCTACCCCTACCAATAAGAAGGAGGCCCAAAAGTTCATAGGATTGTTTGGATACTGAAGGCACCACATTCCACATTTGGGACAGATTTTAAAACCTTTATATAGAGTCACACGGAAGAAATATGAATTCGATTGGGGACTTGACCAGAGTAAAGCTTTTGAAGAAGCCAAGGCTGCCATACAATTGGCCCTAGATTTGTGGCCCATGCAAAATGGTCCAGTGGAATTGCAAGTGACTGTACAAGATGATTATGCAAACTGGAGCTTATGGCAAAAACAACAAAGCCGAAATGTACCTTTGGGATTTTGGTGTAGGAAACTCCCTTCATCTGGAGTCCAGTACACATCTTTTGAAAAGCAGTTGTTAGCTGCATATTGGGCTTTGGTGGAGACTGAACAACTGACTGTGGGCCATGAAGTGATATTAAGACCTGGAATCCCAATTATGACCTGGATAATGAGTACCCCAGCTTCTCACAGAGTTGGACATGCCCAAGAGGCTAGTATAATCAAATGGAAGTGGTATATTCAAAATAGAGCGAAAACAGGCAAAAGCGGAGTCTCTGCTCTGCATGAATCTATAGCAAACATAGAAATTGAGAGGAATGACACACCCCCTGAGCCAAAGCAACAGTTGGTACAGCCCACTGTAAAATGGAATGAGGGATATGATGTATTAACTGAGGAACAAAAGAGACATGCATGGTTTACTGATGGGACAGCAAAATATTTGGGGCAAAAAAGACATTGGAAAGCAGTGGCCTATAACCCATGTACTAGAAGAACTTTGGAAAGTACTGGGATAGGTGCAAGTAGCCAATATGCTGAACTTATGACAGTATATCAAGCCATCAAAATAGAACAAGGAGGACAGTGTCATATATTCACTGATTCATGGGCGGTAGCTAATGGGTTAGCTACATGGATGCCCATGTGGAAAAATGAAAATTGGGAAATTCATGGTAAACAAGTCTGGGGCAAAGAATTATGGGAAGATATCTGGAACATGTCTTTGGTCACTGACTTGTCAGTTTTTCATGTAGATGCTCACATGGCTCCCACCACACCAGAACGTGAGTACAATGCTCATGCTGATCGACTGGCAAAGATTACTACTGAACGTATTGTTCCTACTTTGACAACAACTGATGATCCGGTATTAGCAAAATGGGTCCACCAAACAGCAGGCCATTTGGGGGTCCAGGCCACACACCAGTGGGCACAAGATCGAGGTATTAGTATCTCTCATTCACTGTTAAAACAGATAGCAGAAGAATGTCATATATGTCAATTGGAAAAGGAGCGAACTGTTCCTCGGGTAGTAACTGGAGAGATAGCAAGAGGAAAAGTCCCAGCCCAAATCTGGCAAATAGATTATATTGGTCCACTACCACTGGATAAAGGATGCAGATTTATATGTACTTGTGTTGATACCTATTCAGGTGTACTAGTAGCTTGTCCTTATAAGAATGCAACCCAGAAAAACACTTGTAAAACCCTAGATCTCATAAGTCTATATTATGGAACCCCAATGCAGATTCAAAGTGACAATGGGTCACATTTCAAAGGCAATGAAATGAAGAAGTATTGTATACTAAACAATATAGAATGGATATATCATATTCCATATTATCCAGAAGCATCTGGGTTAATTGAAAGAATGAATGGATTACTGAAAGAACAGTTGAGGAAGTTAAGTTCCAATAATTCATATCAACATTGGAAGGATAATTTGTTCATGGCTTTGCGTAATTTGAATAATAGACCATTGGGAGGAAGTACACCTCTAGCCAGAATGATGACCCCCAATCTGCAAATTAGAAAACAACAAACACACAAGATCCCAAATATTGAGTATTGGACCTTGAGGCCAGATGTCCCAGCACCGTACCCAGGACCACCTGGTTCGGTGGGGTATGATTTACATTGTTTAGAGGACTTTTGGTTGGACAGGAAAGAAGTAAGAAAAATTTCCACTGGGATATGCATAAGAATCCCTAAAAATCACTTTGGACAGATTTTACCCAAATCAGGATTAGCAGCTCAAGGAATACATGTATTGGCTGGAGTAATAGATTCTAATTATCAAGGAGAAATTGTAACATTCCAGAATTTAGGTGAAGGGCCCATACAGATTCACAAGAATGATAAGATAGTTCAAGTGATTATCGTTCCTTGTAAAACAATGCCACTTGTAAAAACTGACCCTCCTTCCAAAATAACTGTCACAGGAACTGAAGGATTTGGTTCTAGTGATAGAATAAAATCAGGAGCTAAAGTATGGGTAAAACGGAAGCCAGATGATGTTCCAAAGGCTGCAGAGGTTATAGCATATGGGAAGGATAACACTGTAACTATTGTTTATTCTGGAGAAGATGATTACAAAATTGTACCCTTAAGTCATTTATTCTACCGTGAGTGAGGCTACAATAGTCTGGTTATTGTCTCTTTGCTTCTTCTTGATTTTTTGTTTGTTCACCTTGTTTGTTAGATTTGTTTCCACAGGCTTGGTACCCTCCATCTGTAGATGCCTGACAGCTTAAGCTGGATGTCACCCCCTGTCTGCAACTGTGATGTGTCACCCTTGGACCTGGCATCAAGCATATTAAGAACTGACCTCTCAAATGGGACCCCTTAGGACAGGGACAGCTCTACATCCGATTTCAGCAGCAAGTAGCCATAGAAGAAGAGATCTTCACCCCTTACCACAAGATTTGGGGGCCCCATTTGTTGGGGGTGGGGGGAATGATGGGGAGCTTGTGCTCAAGCCCCACCCTAAAATATGGTTTTTTGTGTTTATTGTGTGCTATTCTTGTTATATTGTTGTGAAATTTTGTTGACACCAGTTATTCCTACTGTATTTTTGCCAAGTAAGGGACATGAAAGATCTTGGGGCCGAATGTAAGGGTTATGGGACTTAAAGATCTCCCATGCCCCATGGACGTGCTGACATAGCAGAGCAAGAGAAAGTGAAAAGCCGAGCTAACGGTCCTGCGGTTGGCAGTTGGCAGCGGTTGCCTTTTTTTTTTTTTTTGAGTTAGGACTCCTGCTGAGGACTGCCAGGGGCCGGAGCTGCTGGGAGCGTGCTTCCAGGACGCTGGGTGGTTGCTGTGAGTGGGGAGAGGAGGACCTTTGCCTGAGGTAGCCTATTCTGTTTTAAAGGCTTGAGAATGTGGGTGCTTTCTACTTTATCTACCTGTGCCAATGTCATAACTACTCTGATGGCTTTCACTTTCTGGTTTTGGGACTCAGTCTTTTGGTATCTTAATAAATTTTCTAGTTTATTTCCCCAAATGGCAAACCTGATGTATTTTGTGATGGATAATTATATCAGCATATTTGTAATCTCTATAGGCATTGTGAATATGGCATTGCTGATACACAGACACAGAAGGAATTAAACAGGGTTGACAGAGGAAGGAGGTAAGGTCCAAATCAGAAGTATGAGTCAATACCAGAAGAGCCACAGAGTTGAAGGATGTGATCTTGAGTCAGATAGAAATTTCAGATATAGAAAAATAAAGCATGAATTTTAACAAACAATCTGAGATCACTCACTACATTTGTCTCCTAACAGTTTCATTCACATTTTATTATCTAGGTGCCCAAAGCCTCTAGCTTTCCCTTAATGAGCTGCAGTTTTTCTCATTCCCATATCTTCTAGCATTTCCCTTGGAGGAACAGCCATCTCTAAAACTGCTCCTGCCCCCACAAACATTACATGATTCTTCTTGGAAGTTGTCACTCCAGGTCAGGCTATTTCTTGATTGATCCTGTCTACACTGAGAGGGAAATAATAGCAGTAAAATTAGTATGAGTCACTGCTGCATTATCAGGGTTCTGTCCTTACTGGCGGTACCATATCTTTATTCTTTTTAAAATTATTTATTTTTAGTTTTCAGCATCCATGTCTTTATTCTTGTCCCTATTTCCTCATTTCTTGTGCATCTCCTGGGTCCTGACTCATTGTCTGATCCTCTGACTTATACTTCAAGTTTTGTAAGGCCCAGAGAGGTTGTTGGCTAGGTTTGGGGTCCCCCAAATTGCTCTGTCCTCTACTATTTGTGTCCTGTTAACATGTGTTTACTTATCCTTCTATTGACACTATTATTTCTCTCACTCTACCCTCTCTCGGTTCAGGAATGCTCTACTTTTCCAGTTCTGGCTCCTTGCTCAGGCCCCTTGACCTACTCCCACTCATGACCTGGCATAAAACCAATTAACAAAAAACCTTCTAAATACCAAATGGTACATACTGAGCTACTTCTCCTCTGTTAATCTTGGCACTTTTGTGGGCTACTGTAGCAGCAAGTACCCTACCATACCCAGGATGGCTGCTAGCACAGGTTCTTTCATCTGCTTTTCTAAAGGAAAGCAACTCAAAAGAGGGTTAACAATCTGAGTTTAATCAACATACATATCATTCACTTAGTTCAGGGGGAAAAGTCAGCACCCTGAACTTCAGAAAATACAAACAGAAATTACAAGGAGACAAAAAAATACAGAGAGATAAAATAGCACAATTCAACAGACCAACAGACAGGGCTTCTAGCTGTCTGACCATTACATCCATACCTAGTCAGTTACCATAGAGAGAAGCACCAACATCTGGGTTTTCAAAGCCAGGGCACTAAATGGCTACCCAGAGTCTCATTTGGCCAAATCACACAACTCTTCCCATAAGTGAGCCCCAAGGCAAAATATCTCACCTCAGAGTGTATATATATATAACTTTCTCCAGGGTCAGTGGACATCGCAGCTTTCATGATCGACTGCCTAATTGCAAAGTAACAAAAGGTGTGGACCTTCCTGAAAAACAAGCTTCCCCTAAGCAAGCTTTCCTTGTTGGGCCCCAAGTGAGGCCCATTAAGGGACAGGGAAGATCTTCACATTCCCTTACCATTGCAGTTACCTCAGGGTTTTTTCAGAGATCATTATTCTGCCTCAGACTGCCAATCAGTACAGTAATCATTATCCTTATTCATCTTTTGGTATTTAGATATGAGGCCTGCTAGTCTACCTAGTTCCACAATATTCATTCTCTGACTGTCCAACAATTTTTTTCTCCTAATTGAATTCTGCTGCTTCCCTGTAGCTTGCCTCCCAAAGTTCATGGAACATCCTCTCTTCCTTAAATTGTCCCAGTATTTAGCATCTTCAAGAGGAAATACATAATATGTCTCTTTTTGTGACATGAAAATTAGCAGAATAAAATACGTTTTAAACTAGGACAAATACAAGTTTTGCCACATGCCAAATAGCAACTGCTTATGGAATTGGGGGAAAGTCTTTAATAAACATCATTATTTAGAACAAGCTAGTCAGGGAGAAGGTTTACATTTCTCTTAGAACTTGGGAGTCTCCAGGTGAAATATGGGTATTTCTGAAATTCAGCTACTTATGATGGAATCAGTAGGCATGGGAAGGCATAATGAAAAAATGATCATAGGGCTAAAAATCTCAGCTTATGCCCTCACTGCCTGAATGTAGGCCCTATTCAAATACTGCCTTAAACTCCATGAAATTACCTTTGAATACCAGACCTTTGATTACTGCCTGGAATCCTGCATTGGCCTGTGGCTACTCTTTTGGACCAGCAGGATTTGGTTATTGATTATTCTCACAACAAAGAAGCACAATGTCACAGTCTTCCAGTTGGAAGGGACTTTGGGGTCATCTAATCCAACCCATACCTGAAGCAGTAATCCCTCTACAGCAGCCCTGATCAATGACTGTCCGAGCCTGATCAAATCCATTTAATGGGAGGTTCTCACTACTACTTGCAGAATCCCACTCTAGTTTAGTATAGCTATATTGTTACACTGAGCTCAAATCTGCCTTTCTGTAGTTTCAACCTATTATTGCTGGTTCTGCCCAATTGGGCCAAGTGGAATAAGCCCAATCCCTTCACCACATGACAGCCTTTCAGATACTTAGAGATATCTATTATTTCCACCTGAAGTCTTCCCAGACTACACATCCCTACTTTATCCTATTACCGCCTTAATTCAGCAGACCAGAACTGTTTTGTGAACTTGGGAAAGAGCTTTTATGTAATAATTTGGGCAGAGAAGGGATATGGTCCTTTGGCTACATCCCATTGGTATCAGTTTGCATTTTCTTGTGAATGAGTCAGTCCCTACTTAGTGGACTAATATAGGACTAAAAGCTATCATGTGTGAGGATAAGGAAGCCAATCTTTTTGAAAATCCTGACTCTTCCATTGATAATAAATTTCAGGGCTAGGGACCAGAGCAGTTATAGCACTAAATTTGTTTTTATCCTAAATGCACATGAGGCAGGGCCTAGACATTTGAACCTAATGCTCTCTATAAGCTAGTGTCCTCCCCATTACAGTCAACCTAGGTATCTAGTTCTACCAAGGATTTAATTCCTGTTTTCTTTTTCACTTTGTTCTGAACAGGTTTTTCCACATATAGAAGTCCTCAGGCTAGATATACTTGCAGTTTGTCTCCTTGCCTTTACAGGAATCATAAAGTCTCCCTAGCTAAAACAAAGGATTGGCTCAGTGTCTAGGTCTGTCTTGCTGCCAATGTCCCAAACCTGTGGCCTAAACTTCTGGCCTTGGTTCTTGCTTCCTGCTACCCAAACTGTATTCTTGGACTCCGGTCCTATTGCTGGTTCCCATATTCAAACCTGTCACTGTCCCTTCTGACCTTCAGCACCAGCCTGATTCTTCAAGCCTTATCTGAATCTATTTCTCATCTATGATTTGTGGGTGACTTTCGATGGCTAGACACCAACCTACTTTAGAATGCTTAGCTAGTTTTGTGACTCTGCCTTTATTATCAGGATCTGGACCTCATCTAGATTCAGCCTGCTCACATGATTGCCCCTATACTGAGCCCATGCCTCAATTTTCCTGATTCTGCCTATTCAACCTGTAGACATATTCTACTGCCATCTTTGTCCCACAGTGATTGTGAGATAAGTCCAATGTAAGTGGCCCATGTCGTGTGATATGAATCCCACAGACACCCAGACAATCCATCAAACAGAAGTTGGTGCTCCAGACAGAGTCCTCAACTGCTATGGTCTGTCACTGACCAACTTTCTCTCTAGCATTTTCCTCCCTGACACTAGGAGCCCAAGCCCAGCTATGTTGCCAAGAAGCCATATTACCTTGAAAATTCTCCTCTTTATGTGTTATGTGAACCCTGGATATCTGCTACACCTGTGCCTTTTGCCATAAAGACTTTACTATTTCCTATTTATGTTGTCTGGACCTTGGAACCATGCTTGCTTCCTGGACCTTAGATTCTCCTTCCTAGGCCTAATAGCCTAGATCTCTAGTCTTTGGGAAAGTAGCTATGCCATACTTCTTGGTCTCTGTAAACCACATCAAAGGTTGTCTCCTAGGCTTCAGGAATCTCCAATGTCCTTAGAGTTCTAAGAATCTTCCCCAAATCAATACAAGCTTATTCTACAGAGTATCTAGAGTAACCTCAGAGCCCTCATTTGCTGATAAGTCTGATGTCTGGAAGGTTTTCTCCATTCTGGAGCTACTTATGCCTATTATCTCTGCTAGACTGTTGAACCAAATTCTCCTGATTATTGGAGTTCTCTGAACCAGATCTGGAATCCTGGTCTAGCTGTGATTCCTACCAAAAAAACTTGTCCCATTATCTTCTAACTACCCCCTCCCCACCTTTAAAGTTGGCTATTGATAATCTCAAACTCCATCATTTAACTGAATTCTAGTTATCCATATAGAAAAGTGGGCCCAGCTCTAGCTAGTTTCTCAAACTTTGCTCAGAGCTTTGGCACAAGCCCCAACTGCATCACTTGAAACTCAGAAATCATCTCTGATAGGACCTACTGAACTTTGGAAACCATCAACCATAGTGCCCAAAACCCAGGAATCTCCAGTAGTAGATTCACTGTACTTCTGTCCAAAGACTGAATGTCAATGAATGCCACCAAGTGAATTCTGATACCATACTGTAATCATAATCCCTATGGACAGACTTATTTTGATCCTTTAAATGTGAACAGGTACTAATCCTGCTGTGGTTAAGAACAAGTTTGAATAGAAACTGTTTAGTTCAGGAAAAAGCCTTCTGAACTTATCAACCTTGGACTCCAGACTCAATACTGTTTCTTGATTCTATAGCTGTCTCAGAGGGCTCAGTGTTAACATTAGAGTCTACTTTCAGAATTCCAGAACTGCCTACTGTAATGGAGGTTTAACACATGTGCACACACCTTCCATTTTGCTAAGATTCTGTCATCTATGTGGAAGATGCTAGGGAATCTGTTTCTTGGAGAATCTAATGAGGACTGGAACATGCATAGATGTTCTTCAATAGCCTACCATGTGGTTAGGAATAGTCATGTTTCACTGGCTATGGTCAGAGTTGCTGACTTCTTTAAAATGTCCTTGTTCATCACCAGTATGATAGCTTTTTTCTGCATTCTTATGAGAGTGAAAGTCACTCATTCACTGGCAGTGAGATCTTGCTTCAAGAAGAAAATGACCCTAGAATCCTGAAGCCATGTGGTCTTAAAAAATTCAATCTTTTCATTCGTTATTTTCCTTAAGAGGTAAAGGAAATAGAATCTCCAGTCTGACTCAGGGGTTTAAACCTCAGGAATTCAGGAGTCTGGGAATCCAGACTGGGTGTCATAGCTAGTCTAGTAGCGATGTCCTGAGGAAAAAGAGTCCAAGGAATCTGCCCATCAGAAACTGGCACTGCTGGCTTTGTACTTGAACTTGGTGGCCCTTATGCTATGTGTGAACTGATATAAATTTTAAGCCTAACTCTCCCCACCCCTCCAACCCAAACCAAGGGGCAGAGGGTGAATTATGCCTGTGAAGTGTGAGGGAAAATACTTGTGTTTGTTCTTGTTATATAATTGAAGTACATATCCCTTTGTAAAAGCTAATCCAACAATAAGTAAGTAGTTAAAAGTAGCTTTTTATCCTATATTGGTACCCTAAGCAAGGACTGACTCATTCACAAGAAATTGTAAATTGATACCAATGGGATGTGGCCAAAGAGTCATATCCTTTCTCTGCCCAAATTGTGTTGGGGTGCTAGTCACTAAACCTATAAATGGGAAGGAGCACAGCCAGTGAGGGATGGAGCAGGTGGCAGAATAGACATTCCTCAGCCTCTGCAGGGCACCAGAGAACGCTGAGGGGAATTAAAATGTAAAAGGCCTGATTCTGAGAAATTTGGACCAGTAGAACTATGAGGGCTTCAACTTGAGAATTTTTTAAAAACCTACCAGTATAATCTCAGAACTAGGACATTTTAACAGTGCCAGGGTCTGATTGTATGGCCTCAGAGTCTATGGCAAATGAAATAGATTCATCCCTATTGGGTGAAGTTCACTTTCCATGGGAATAAACTTATAAAAGATTTTCTTGGATAGTCTGGTATCAGGATCTCAAGCTTATTAGCTGACAGAGTTCATTTACCGCTAATATAAGCAAACCTGACAGAATAGCATTGAGCCTAGAAGGTGCTGTCAAGGATTAGACTAGGCTGTAGTTGACCTCGTGGTACAAGTCATCATTGCCCGGGTTTTCTCTGTTTCTCTATGATGCCTGTAAATATCCTTTGTGAGAGAGAGAGAGCCATCCCCTCAGTAGGACTATTAGCATTGACTTACTGCTTTCCAGCTAACACAGCTCTACCTTCCTGAGAGGAGTGACATGATTTAACTCTATATTGATAAAGGGCACCCAGAAAACGACAATAATGAAACAATAGACTAAGTATAGCTTTGAATGGAAATATGTCATAATTGCTCAAGAGAAGCAATACAGCACAATCATACACCTACTGCCTGTGACTAAACGAGTCTAGAAAAACTTACCCATCAATGCAATTGAACATGGTACCATATTAGCCACTTGTCCCTGATATCGTTAGTGAATCTGGTGTGTGGAGAACTACTTCTACCACCAGTACAGAGTGAACTTCACCTAAGGAAATTAAACCTCCCTGCGTGGTTACCACCTGATACTTAGCAATGCTGATGCAGGAGGATGCCTCCACAAAAGACATTGGATCTGACAACAGCTTTATGGATAGTGAAACAGATATTGAAGTAACTCTCTTTGGTAAAGAGATTGAATGTGACAGTGTTTATTGTCAATTCCTGTCGACCTGAGGCAATTCTAGTGAGCCCTGTATTTCCCATGGAGATGGAATATATCACAAGCCTTGCTGTTGGTAGCCCTGACTTGTCAGAAGAACTGATACCTGCCACCAAAGTTGAATGTGCGGGATGTCAACTGGAACTGCTTAATAATGAACTCACATTTAGAAAACACTTCTTGGAAGTAAATGGGTTAATGGTGATAAATTTAAAGAATCTACCCAAAATGTTCACACGCACTGTTTGTCCCTGACCTGTGGTAGAACATTCCAAGCTCATACTGGTCTGATCAGTCAAATCGGATACACTGTAACTTGACTCTTGGTCCTCTTTGAGAATGAAGGACAATAACCAATCAACCAATATAGCTATATAATCTGTGGCTATAAATCTATAAACATATGTGTATATGTAGATATATAAGAATATGCTTTGGATGAAAGTGTGAGGTAACCTAAGAAGGAAACTTCCTTGTTATCTTGGGTCAAATATATCAGCATGAAATATAAATATATGTTTATGTATATGTATATATGTGTAGTTCATATACACATATAGTTTTTATGTAGTTTATATAACAGATATCATTTTAGTTCCAAACATGTCTTTGAGCCCCCTGTCACAGTGAACCAGATCAGGGCACGTGTGGGTCTCAATGAACAAGTCTGATATTACCCCAAAATAAAGACATGGATACTTTTATGGGTCAGTTTCTACCAGACTGGATAGAAATGCCTCCTACCAAGGAAAGTGAGTGAACTTTTCTAGGCATAGAGCCCAATTCAGCAATTATAATAAAGATATTTGTCAATAGATAGGAAAAGAAAAAAGGTGAGTATATATCCTGGCAATGGGTCTTTTCATAGACTACTCTTTTATTATTCACCTCCTTCCCTGCTCACTCTAGTCATGTACTCCCATTTACCTCCACCTTCTAGTTAAGTGTAACGATGATTTTGAAGCTAATCTTTCAGGAAATCTGGTCTGTGGACAGATCTGTTATTGGGCTATCTCTGGGTCTGAGTTCTTGGTTCATATTTTCCTTATCACCTAAACAGTTTCCATGGATTATCCATTAGTGATTTAGATGTTCAATATCTTCTTGCTCATCTTTGCCAACTTATATAGGAAAGTGGAAAAGTCACTATTCTTAAAGTGCTGGGTTGAACCCCAGTTTTGATCCTGCATAACCCTAAACAAAGCACTTAGCCTGAGTCTATATTCTTGTCTGTAAAATGGGGATTATAACATTTGCATTATTTTAAAACACTCTAGAAACACAAGTTAGCCACCTTCTGGTTTTGATCTTCAAAATCTATTCAGCCTTCTCCCCAATCAGAATCTCTCAGTTCCAGACAAAAGTTGACTTTGACTACTCCACCAGAACCCACCTTCTGCCCTGGTCTGTCAGGACTTCAGTTCTCCCAGTCCCAACTCCCTTAATCTACACCCTATTGCCAATCAACCTTCTCCAATCTGCCCCCTATAGAATGTCTTTCCTGAGAAACACAAAAAAGGAAATCAAACCCAAAAGAGACTGTGATGTACAAAGAAAGAAGAGTAGGAACAAATATAAAATGTGATAAAGGGGAACGGGGTTCTGGGAGAAAAGATTAGAAAGCACTAAAAACAAAAAGAGAGAAAGATGAGAAAAATTGAAGCAGGAAGTCCAAAAGACAAAAGTAGGAACACATAACTGCCAGATGCTGCCAAAGCACATTAGAGAGGACAGGTCAGCCTGGGCATGTTTTAAAGCAAATGCCAAACAGCAGAACTCCAGGCAAACAGTTTTAAGAGTGAGCATTGCAAGGTCCTTTATTGCCTCTTCCTTAATCTATCTGGGGTCCCTATTATATTTCCTGAACCCTGGTTTGTTTACTGATTTAAAGACTCTGAACTACCCTGCAGGCTCTTGTATTGTTAGTGACCTTGGTCTGTTTACTTGTTAATGACCTTGGATTGATTGACCTTCTGAGCCATCTGTGTGTGCTGAACTGTGGCCAGTTGGCTGATTTAATCCCTTGGGACTATCCCCACAGGCCCAGGCCATGACAGGGTAAAAGAGTGAAAAGCCACTGAGTGTCAGACTATGATACATAAAAGACAAAAGGAAAGAACTGGGGCTTTAGAACAAGTCCACTTTTCTCTGGGATTCTTTGATCTTGTAAAACTTCTTGAGTTCAGACAGTGGATTTGGGTCCTATGCCTACCCATCAGTAAATAGGGGGAAAAGATGGAAAAATCTAGTGAAAGTATTGTATGAGGTGTGGAAAGCAGAAGAAAATGGAAACCTGACTTGAATAAGAAAAGGTTAACAAAAATTGGGAACAAAAAGTGGGAACAAAGAGGCAGGGCCAAGATGGCAGAGCATTCTAGTTGTACTTTTCCAATATTCCCCTCCAAAGAAGTTTAAAATCATATGTCGAATTGAATTCTGGAGTGGCATAACCAACAAAAGTTAAGAGTGAGACATTTTTCCAGCCCAGGACTACTTAGGAGGTGAAAAGGAGATGTGTGTGGCAATGGGGTAGATGCTGAAGAGGAATGCAGTGCAGCTGTGCCAACAGCTGTAGATCTTGGAGGCAGTGACAGACACCGGGAGATCTTACCACCCAGGGGATTGGACACCTTTTCAGAAAGAGATTAGAACAGACCCCTGTGCAGGCACCAGGTACAGGACCAGTACTGTTTGGTGACTCTGTTGTTCATTAAACAGCTCTGGGTTGTAGTTCCAGGGTGGAAAGGAGAGCTTATAGTCACAAAAGACTAGAGCAGGGGCTCTAGTTCTTCTAGAACTGATCACAGTTCCAGGAAGGAGAGGAGTTGTGATCTTATGGGCAAGAACCAAAACACAGATCAGGATAGCAGTGACCACACCTCTCCCTGGATCATATCACCCTGAAAGCACCAAAACTTACAAATCCCTAGAACCAAATATGAAAGAAGCAAAGCAAAAAAGCCTAAAGCTTGGGACATTCATTACCATCACACCAAGATGTAAGCAGAGTCTAATTCTAATATGAAGTTCAAAGTCAAGAAATAGGCTGGAAAATGAGAAAATCTTACCATTAAAAAAAAAGTTGCAGAAGTGATAGGAAAACTCATGACACAAACTCAGAAGAGGATAATAGTGTGAAAATATCTATAAGCAACTCCTCAAAGAAAAATGAAGATTGGACACAAGTCTAACAAGAATACCTAAAAAAAAAATCTAAAGAGATTAAAAAGAGCAAAAAAAAGTTTTTAAATATCAAATAAGAATTGTAGAGGAAAAATTGGGAAAGGAAGTGAAAGTAATGCAAAAAAAATTATGAAAAGACAATTAAGGACTTGGCCAAAGAGGCATAAAAAATACTGAAGAAAATAACTCCTTAAAAAATAGAATTGGTCAAATGTGGGGGAGGGGTACAAAAACCTCATCAAATAAAACAATTCCTTAACAACAAGAATTGGTGAAGTGGTAGAGTTAGTGGAAGCTAATGACTCTATGACACATCAAGAAAAAATAAAAAAATTCAAAAGAATGAAAAATAGAAGAAAATTAGAAATATCTCATCAGAAAAATACTATAAAACACTTGGGAGTCTACACTGACAAGACACACAAGGAACTATTTAAACAAAGTTACCCAAAAAAAATTCACACAAATACAGGGCTAGACAATTGTAGAAACATTAAATGCTTAAGAGTAGGCCGAGCCAATATAATAAAAATGACAATCCTACCTAAATTAAGCTACTTATTCAATACCAGACCAATGAAGCTACCAAAGAATTGTTTTCTAGAGCTAGAAAAAAATAATAACAAAATTAATCTCAAAGAACAAAAAGATTAGGAACATCAAGGGAATCGATTAAAAAAAAACTGAAGGAAAGCAAGTTGGTAGTACTAGACTTTAAACTATATTTCACAGTGGTAATCATCAACACAATCTGGTCCTGACTAAGAAAAAGACTGGAAGATCAGTGGAATATATTAGGTATACAATACACAATTGTAAATTACCATAGTAATCTAGTATTTGATAAACCCAAAGATCCAAACTTTGGGGGCAAGATTTCACTATTCAGCAAAAATTGCTGAGAAAAATGGAAAGCAGTTTAGCAGCAACTAGGCATAAACCAACATCTCAAACTGGATGCCAAAATAAGATTAAAATGGGTATGAGATTTAAATAAAATACTTTAAAATATAAATGGTATAGTTATAAATAAATAAGGGGAGCATGGGGAAAGTGACCTGTCAGATTTATGGATGAGGGAAGAGTTTATGAACATTTAAGAGATAGAGAGGATTACTAAAGGTAAAATTGACAATTTTAATTTCATTAAAGTAAAAAAGTTTTGCAAAAACAAAATCAATGCAAACTTGGAAGGAAAACAGGAAATGGGGGGAGAAAATTTTACAGCAAATTTCTCTGACAAAGACCTCATTTTTCAAATATATAGAGAGTTGATCCAAATTTATAAAAATATGAGCCATTCCCCAATTTATGATCAAAAGATATAAACAGAAAGTTTTCAGGGAAAAAAAATCAAAGCTATTAAGTCACATAAAAAATGTTCTACATTACTATTGATTAGAGAAATGCAACTCAAAACAGCTCTGAAACCTCACACCTATGGAATTGGCTATCATGACAGGAAAGGGAAATTACAAATGTGAGAGGGGATGTGGAAACATAGGTAAACTAATACAAGGTTGAGGGAGTTGTGAACCATTCTGGAGGACAATTTGGAACTATGCCTAAAGGTCTATAAAATTCTGCATATCCTTTGATCCAGAAATATCACTACAAGGTCTATATCCCAAGAAGATCAAAAGAAAAGAAAAAGGACCTATATTTACAATATTTGTATCAGCTCTTTCTGTGATGACAAAGAATTGGAAATTGAAGGGATGCTGATCAACTGGAGAATGGCTGAAAAAGTCGTGGTACTAGACTGTGATGGAATACTATTGTGCTATAAGAAATGACAAAGGGAGTAACTTCATAAAAACCTGGGAAGACATGTAAACTGATGAAAAGTAAAGTGATCAGAACCAGAACACTGTACACAGCAACAGCAGTGCTATAATGAAAATAAACCGTGAAAGACTTAGGTACTCTAATCAATACAATAACTCATGGCAGTTACAAAGGAATCATGATGAAAAATGCTATCCACCTCCAGAGAGAGAATTGATGAACTCTAAGTACAGAGGGAAGAATATTTTTTTCACTTTCTTTCTTTTTCTTTCCTTTTCTTTTTTCTGGCAACATGGCTGATATGAAAGTATGTTTTATATGACTTCATGTGTATTTTGGGTAGCATATTGTTTTTCTTCTTTGTGGGTGGGGAAGGGCAGGGAGAGAGAAAATTTGGAACTCAAAATAAAAAAATTGTATAAAAAAATAAAAATCTTTGGGGAAAAAAGGAGTGGTACAAGAAGACTTTGGTGCAAGAATTCAGCCCCTGCCTCCTGACCCCTCACCCCCGCCTCCACACACATACATACATTTTTTTGCATAGAGTTAAAAAAAAAAAAAGAGAGAGAGACAAGGAAGGAAGATATGTTGGAAAGGAAGCCTCTGACAGGATAACCTTTGACCAAACCTCATAGTTGTTCCCTTCCCTTATTTAGGAGGCTATTCCACCATGCCAAGGTAATCCCAAATGCCTTCTCATGCCTTGTCAGTAGTAATGGAAATCCCAGAGGGAGGAAGGTATTAATAGTCTAAGCCTTAAGGCAGGAGCATTGGAAGAACCTCCAAATTCTGAGCCCCTTTTGGGGTTCCTAAAAGGTATTGGCCCCTGTGCTATCTTGTCCTACAAATGCTTTGACTTTACGTGCTCATTCATTTTGCTTCTCCTCTGCTCTGCCTTGTACTTATATGCAAGCCTTACTCTAGGTTAAAACATGGGCTTATTTTATAGTAATAGGTGATTTCACATCTGGATGAGAAAGACTAGAAGTGCAGAAATCTGAAATCAGTTACTCTACAAAAGTATAGAAATTTCAGCTGAGATGCTTGGTTGCTCAGGTAAAGGAGTTATTTTGACCACTTTTCCTGAGAAGTAATTTATTTCCTTCTCTTCAGTCAGGAATCTTTAGTATAAGTATCCGAGAAGAGACTTGTTTATATTTGGGGACTTGGCAAGATGTCAGTTCCCAAGCTAGAAAGTCAATCTTTGGTCATTGCAAATGGTTCTTGTCTCTCAGGAGGAAAATGCTCTCCAAGACTGAAATACTACTTCTCCTACAAAGAGCTTTTCTGTTACTTCTAGGCATTTCAGAGCATATCTGTGGATTCAGATGATTAGTTTATATTACCAAGTCAGACCCAGGTAAATTCATGTGATTTTCTTGACTGCTGTGTCATGGCATGGAACTTTGGGAAGTCTTTCTCACACATTGGCTTTGGATGTTTGAGACAGGATAGAAGAATTTCTTGAGTCACTAAACCTGGGACAGAGATTACATTTAACTGCTGCTGCTCATTATGACCAATGTCTGCTCATTTAAAACAGGGACATCTAAATGCCTGGGACCTCATTTGCTAGGAGTCTTACCCTATCATGGAAAGAGATGGACCCTATCATGGTGAGATGAGTGTTTCCAAAGAGAACTATGAATAAGGAGGAATATGATCACATATTAAATAGTGGTAGTGAGGACTGAGGATGTATCTAAGGACCAAGTTTCTCCATCCAGGCTTGAATAAGAGGTACCAGGTAGAATCAGACCTTTGTGTCCAGAAGTGTTGGATGTTAGAATCCATATGACAGACACTTAGTTTAGGAAGAGGCAGCAAGAAAGAGTAAAGAGGATTTATTAACGACCAAGAGATGATTCCTCTTCCCCAGCTCTATCACTACCTATCCGTGTGACTTTGGGTAAGCAGTTAAACTTTTTATCTATTCTATGACTGGTTTTCCTTTCCCTGCTTATGTTACATGGTTGCTTTAAGAATCAGAGATAATTTTCATGGAAGTGATGCATAAAATATAAAATATTATGTAAAGGTAAAAGGTTATTGATTGGGATATCATTACTTTGAATACCTGGTTGGCTTTTTATGTGCCTTTTGTCTCATCATCTTAGAGAAAAATACATATTAAGTATTTAGAGTACCTAGGTAGCATAGTGGATGAGTTGCTAAAACTGGAATCTGGAAGAACTGAGTTCCAATCCAACCTGAGGCATTTACTAACCGTGTGACCTTAAGCATGTCACTTAACTTCTATTTGCCTCAGTTTCTTCCACTGTAAAATGGAGTTAATAATAGCACCTACCTCCCAGAATTGTTGCGAGAATCAAATGAGTTAACATTTGTAAAGTACTTAGCACAATCTCTGGCACATAGTAGGTGTTATATAAATGCTTATCACCATCATTATAATCATCATTTGCAAAACACTGAAGAAACTGGGATCGCGCGGACCGGACCGAGCGCTGCCGCACCGCCGGGACCGACCACAGCCCCCTGCTCCGATGGCGGCTGCCAAGAAAGCCCATGAGGAACATGACACGTTCATGGAGAACGTGGACGATTAGAACCACGACCCGCAGTTCGAGCCCATCATGTCTCTCCCCGAGCAGGAGACTAAGACCCTGGAAGAAGATGAGGGGGAGCTCTTTAAGATTGGGGCCAAGCTGTTCCGATTTGCATCTGAGAACGACCTTCCAGAATGGAGAGAGCAAGGGACACGTGACGTGAAGCTGCTGAAACCCAAGGAGAAAGGGACGATCCGCCTCCTCGTGACAAGGGACAAAACGCTGAAGATCTGTGCCAATCACTGTAACACCTTTGATGGAGCTGAAGCCTAATGCAGGCAGTGACAGGGCCTGGGTCTGGTGATGAAAGTCCCAAGCCTGAACTGCTGGCGATTAGATTCCTAAATGCAGAAAATGCCCAGAAGTTTAAGGCAAAATTTGAAGAATGCAGGAATGAGATAGAAGAAAGAGAAAAGAAAGCAGGAGCAGGCAAAGAAAGCACAGACAAAGTGGTGGAGAAGTTCTGGGAGCTGTCAGTGAAGGAGAAGGAGAAAGGCAGCCCAGATCCTGAGAGCCCCATGGCGCCAGAGAAGGAGACCAAGGACCAGGATGTGTTACTGCCATAAATCATCTCCCCGACTGGCCTTCCTTCCTTCCTTTTATTTTCTTTATTTTTGTTTCATTTTGTTTTACAAGGGACTTTATATAAAGAACTGAATTCCAGCCTCCAGGTTGTTTTCTAAGCTTTTACCCTTTCGAGGATGCAAACCCATTCCTAGTCACATGTACTGCTCTCATAACATTCTTTTCCATAGTGGAAACATTTATTTATAGTACATCCAAAAGAGTGAATAAAACATTTGAAAGCTGCCTCCAAAAAAAAAAATGAAAAAAACACTGAAGAAACAAGGCAAAAAAAAATCATTTCCATTTACAACGAGCTTACTGTCTAACACAGGGAATGTATATACCTGTGCCTACCATCTTTTTTGAGGGAGTGGTCTGGACCTGTGATTTCAATGATATAGGGAACTTGTATCAATGTGATCTAAAACTCTTCTACAAATTAATAGTCTTAGAGAGTTTGAGGTGACAAGAACACACAATTTATCAGAACCAGAACTTAAATCTATAACTCAGATCTCACTCTAAAGCTGGTGGTTTATCACCTATGCTGCCTCTCTGCCTGGCCTACGATAGGCACTTAAATGCATGTTGATTGATATACACTATGTGTGATGCCGTTTTTGCTGATCAGTCATTTTTTCAGTTGTATCGATCCTTTGTGATCCCATTTGGGTTTTCTTGAAAAATATACTGGAGTTGTTTGCCATATCCTTCTCCAGATCATTTTACAAGTAAGGAAACTGAGGCAAACAGGGTTAAGTGACTTGCCGAAGGTCACATAGCCAGTAAATGTCAGAGGCTGGGTTTGAACTCAGGAAGAGAAGTCTTCCAGCCTCCAGATCCAGCACTCTAGCCACTGCACCCATGATATAATGAACATGTGATAAAGGCAAGTGAGAGGTTCAAAGTACTCTCATAATAATTTAGAAAGAAGAAATTCCTTTCTTCTGGGGTATCTCAGGAAAGAAAGGCTTCATGGAGGAAGCAGAGAATTGATCTTCATTCATCTCCCTGCCACAGAAGGCTCATCACTCTGGAAGTTCACTCTACTCCTGGACTACAAACATTGAAAGTATATTCTGCCCTTGAGGTCCCTCCCTCTGATTAACTGGTTCCTCCCAGAACCTCCCAAGACAGCTATGTCTTCATTCCCATCCAATCTCCACTACTGACTCTCCAGACCTTCTTAACTATACCCTGGCCTGGATACCTTATACTCCCTGTCCCTCCCAGATTTTCAGCTTCCTTTTATGTGTTGTATATTCCTGTTAGAATATAAGCTCTTGGAGGTCAGGGGTTGTCTTTCTTTCTGTTTGCATTTGTATTGCACCATTTAAAACAGGACCTGACGATTAGTAAGTACTTAATAAAATGCTCATTAGCTTGACCTCAATTGAATTGACTTGAAATAAGAGAAGAGGGGCGGCTAGGTGGCACAGTGAGTAGAGCACAGGCCCAGGAGTCAGGAGGACCCGAGTTCTGTTCCAGCCTCAGATACAACACGCATGCACACACATCAAAAAAAAAAAAAAAAAGAAAAGAAAAGAAAAACTTGCCTTGTAACCTTGGGCAAGTTACTTTTAACCTCAATTGCCCTCCAAAAAGGCAAAAAAAAAATGAGAAAAGAGAACAATTTCCCCAAGTGGAGATGTAGATTCTAAGATGAATGAGTTGGGAGCTCTAATAAAGCATATATCCAGGCTTTAATGCTTAGGTTTGGGTCTGGATTTTTTATGTCTAGTTGGAAGACAAGATATAGAGTTAGGCAATAGAATTTGTTTCTCCTCAAATCTCAATGAAACATGGCCAATTTCCAAGGTCTTTTCTGAAAGGCAAGAACATATCTCCTTCCGTATTCAGCTTTTACTTTTTATGATCTTCAGGTGGGTGAATATAAAGATGACTGAGAAGAGAAGGGAAACAAGATTGTAATAGGGTGAACCTGGTTAAAAATAAGTTGTGGTTAGACTGTCTATTCTACTGACTGGAGTAAAATTGTCTCTTTGCTTTCAAAGATTCCCACAACACTTAATCAGTGACCAGATATAGACCCAAGGATAAGTGGCCCAAATTAAAAAATAAGGCCAGGTAAAAAGGGTAGGAGACCCAAGGGACTGAGTTAAGTTTTATTTTCATTGCAGGATGGTGTAAATCAGAATGAATCTCCTGTGGGAAGGAGAAAATTTATAGATTGATAGATAAATAGATGGATGGATGGATAGATGATAGACACATACATACACACAGATATATATTAAACATAAACACACATGTGTGTTTATATATATATGTGTGTGTATATATATACATGCATATACACACAACTGGACAACTACAACAATGTATGTATATTTAGGGATAAATAATTGTAACTATGATCTGCCCTGATTTTTTTTAACTCAAACAGCAAAACACATATACAAAATAAAGAAAAGAAACAAAAACATATCATAAACATAAATATTGGAACTTAAATGCCAAGTTAGAAAGAAAAAAAAGCATGTCACATGCATAGCAGAACATAAGAGAGGATTCAAAATATGTAACAATAAATTTTGATTTCAAGAAAGCCTATATCATAAATAATATTTGTTGTTTTGAGAATTGTCCATCTTTGCTTTCTCATGAGTTTTCTTTTGTTCTCTACTGTGCACTTTTTTACTTTGTTCTTTTTTCCCCTTCCCACCAAATCCCCCAGAAGGCCACAATAAAGTTTAGATGTGTTTCTCTATAACTATAGATATATACATACACATAATATGTGTATTATTTATTTACATATATTATTTATATATGCATTCTTTCTTTCTATATTTTTTCTATATTTTCAATTCAAAAAATGCATATATAAATACATACATAGACATATATTTTCCCAAGTATATTCTACTCCTGATCTTTTTTTTGGCTTGTGCATATCACTTGTTTCCTATCCCTTCTGCCTCCTCTACTTTACTTCTACCCACTACCTTGCCCTCCTATTGCTTGCCTACTCCCCTCCAAGGATCCCTCCCCTATCCTCCCATTCCCATAAATCTAAATGCCCTTCTATGCCCCCCTTTTACCTATTCCCTCCTCCACACCTCTAAAGATCCCTCCTTTGTCCTCTCCCCCTCCCTATGTACCTATCATTTTATTTCTTCTGAATTTAGAAGACTTTCATGTATTGTTCCCTGTATCAGTTCTTCCTCTTGTACCTTGTTTGGATAAAATAATTACTCTTCCTAGCTCTTCCTAAATGGTTTTACTTTTAAATTCATATCATACTCAGGTTTACCCCAATCTTTCCTATGAGCTACCTAATTATTAATAAGAATCTTAGATACATTTTACATTTCATAAAATATTTCATATAAGACCTCCGAGCAGCTCCGACTTCCACCTTCCCCAATCAATGTAAAAAGGGGACTCTGAACAAACTTTGGAGCTGCAGAACCCACAAAATGACACAGAGAAGCTAACCTCTCACTGAGGACAGCCCGATAGGCTGGCAGCAAGGGCCAGCCCAGTGCTCTGGGAGCCAAGCCCAGCCCACCCCGAGGCTTTAGCTCCAGGGCAGGCTTGACCACCACTGGCCAGAGGGACTCCAGATCAGCAACAGCTGTGGCCATCTCCAGAATTATCAACACATAGATGTGAAGGAAAAAGTGAGAGTTCAGTGCAGTCTGGACTCTGGGACCCAGTAAGTGGTAGGGCTTTGGCTTTTGACCCCCGGGGCGAGAAACCACTGAGACACCTGCACAGCCAGCCAGCACTCCATGGCAACTTCAGCTCCTGGTCTGCAGAGTGTAGGGGACCAAGCAACCAGTTTGAGGGGTAATCGCTCTTGCTTTAATCTGCTTGTATCTGGATTGCAGTCTAGAGTGGAGGTCCTGGGGCGGGTGTCCAGCTTTCCAGAGCATGTGGAGGCCTCAGAGAGGGCACCCATCTAATACCTCCAGCACCTGAGAAAACCCCAGAATTTGGGACAAAAGCTCACCTGTCTGGTGGCAGAGTCCCACTGTGGCAAAAAGCCCAGGGTCAAGTGACTGAAGGGCAACATGACCAGGCAAAGGAAACAAAGCAGACAGATGATTCCAACATTAGACTCCTATTTTGGGGACAAAAAGGAGCAAAGAATGGAACAGGAGGAAGACAGTGAAGTCAGAACTTCTCTACCAAAAGCTTCAAAGGAAAATATGAGCTGGTTACAGGCCATAGAGGACCTTAAGAAGCAGATAAGAGAAGTGGAGGAGAAATTGGGAAAAGAAATGAGAACAATGCAAGAAAATTACAAAAATGAGAGTCAACAGCCTGGCTGAGGAAAATAATACCTTAAAAAATAGACTAACTCAAGTGGCAAAAGAGGCTCAAAAAGGCAATGAGGAGAAGAATGCCTTAAAAAAAATTTGCCAGATGGAAAAAGAATCTCAAAAGCTTAATGAGGAGAATCATTGCTTCAGAATTAGATTGGAGCAAATGGAAGCTAATGACTTTATGAGAAATCAAGATGCTGTCAAACAGATCCAAACAAATGAAAGAATAGAAGGCAATGTGAAATATCTCATGGGAAAAACCACTAACCTGGAAAATAGATCCAGGAGAGATAATTTAAAAATTATTGGACTACCTGAAAGCCATGATCGAAGTAAGAAGCTAGAAATCATCCTCCAGGAAGTTCTCAAAGAAAACTGCCCTGATGTTTTAGAAGCAGAGGGCAAAATAGAGGTTGAAAGAATCCACCAATCACCTCCTGAAAAAGATCCCAAAAAGAAAACTCCTAGGAATATTAATGCCAGGTTCCAGAATTCCCAGATTAAGGAGAGAATATTACAAGCAGCCAGGAAGAAACAATTTCAATATTGTGGAAACACAATCAGGATAACCCAGGATCTGGCAGTTTTTACACTAAGGGATCTAAGGGCTTGTAATGTGATATTTCGGAAGTCAAGGGAGCTGGGATTAAAACCAAGAGTCACCTACCCAGCAAAACTGAGTACCATGTTTCAGGGGAAAATATGGTCATTCAGTGGAATAGAGTACTTTCAAGCATTCTTGATGAAAAAACCAGAGTTGAATAGAAAATTTCACATTCATATACAAGAAGCAAGAGAAGCATGAGAAGGTAAACAGGGAAAAGAAATCATAAGGAACTTATCAAAGTTGAACTATCTACATTCCTACATGGAAAAACAATAATTGTAACTAATGAAACTTATGTCGGTATGAAAAATGTTGAAGGGAATAGAAATATATATATGTTTATATATGAGGGTATATGAGCATATGAATACATATGTGAATGTGTGTATATATGTTTACAGGTATACATAGAGGGCACAGGACCAATTTAACAGGAAGGGATGATACTTAAAAAGTGAAATTAAGAGGGGAGAGAGGAATATAATGAGAGGAGACGAGGAGAGACAGAATGGGGTAAACTATCTCATAAAGAAGAGGCAAGGGAAAATGGTTACAATGGAGGGGAAGAATAGGAAGTCAAAAGGGCATGGGTCAAACTTATTCTCATTGAATTAGGCTTGGAAAGGAAATGAAATACACACTAAATATGGTATCTCACCCTATAGGAGAGTAGGGGGGAATGGGATCAGAGGGGGGATGATGGAAGGGAGGGCAGGCTGAGGGGGAGGGAAGTTGGAAGCATCCACTTTTGAAAAGGGATGGGATCAAAGTAGAGAATAGAACAAGTGGGAGGTGGGATAGGAGAGAGGGAAATATAGTCAGTTTTTTTTTTTACAATATATCTACTATGGTATTGTTTTGCATTAGCTACACATGTACAACCTATACTGAACTGTTTATCTTCCCAGTAAGGGTGGGTGACAAGGGAAGAAGGGAATGAATATTTAAGTCAAAGTTTTAAAGTCAAATACTATTTTACATGTAATTGGGAAATAAGATATATAGGCACTGGGGCATAGATATCCATCATGCCCTACTGGAAAAGTCTAAAGGGGTATGGGAGAAAATATGGGAGAGAGCAGATTGAAGTAGAGGATATCCTGTGGGACTGCTATTTTGGGGCTGTGGGTTTTTCTTTTGGGTATTTATTTTTATTTTGGGAAATGGGGAGAAAATTTGTAACTCAAAATTTGGTGGAAAAATTAAAAAAAAAAGAGGAGACATTTCATTTGTATTTAATAAAGTCCAGTGGTGGGCCAGATTATGAATCACAGTGTAGTGCACAGGAAAGGATGTTGGAAAAATAAATAAAATAAAATAAAATATATTTTTAAAAAGTATCAAAAAAATAAAACAATCTGTCCTTATGAATCCCTTATAATTAGTCTTTGTTATGTACCTTATATTTCTCTTGGTTCTCATATGTCGAATCTTCTAGGATTTTTTCAACAAAGTCTTGAAAATCAGAGAGTTTATCAAATGTTCATTTTTTTTTCCTTCAGGATAATATTTAACTTTGCAGAGTATGATATTTTCAGCCAGAGCCCCAGTTCTCTTGCTCTTCGATATACTATGTTCCAAGACCTGCAGTCCTTTAATGTCTCTGCTGGTAGGTCTTGTGTGAATCTAATTGTGGCACCACCATATTTAAATTATTTTAATCTTGATACTTTTAATATTTTATCCTTGAGCTGGGGTTTTCAGAATTTGACTATGATATTCCTATGAGTTTTCCTCATAGGATCTCTTAAGTGGTAATCAATGGATTTTTTTTTCCGTTTCTACTTTCCCCCCTTGTTCTAATGCTTCAGGACAATTTTCTTTAATTATTTCTTGTAGCATTGTATCAAGATTCTTTTTCTGATCATAATTTTAAGTTAGCCCAATTATTTTTATATTTTTCTCTTCTTGATCTATTCTCTAAATCTGTTTTTTCTTACGTTTCACTTTCTCTTCTATTTTTACATTATTCATACTTTGTTTATTTCTTGATCTCTTATAATTTCATTGGCTTCAGTTTGCCCAATTCTAATTTTCAAGGTGTCATTTTCTTCCTTAAGATTCTGGATCTTCTTTCCTAATTGGCTGACTTTCCTTTCATAACCTTCTTGCTTTTCTTGAATTCTTTTTTTTTTTTTTAGTTTCTCTGTTATTTGATTTTTAAAGTCTTTTTAACGATCTTCTATGAATTCTTTTTGGGCAAGTGACCATTTGACATTACTCTTTGGGGACTCCTTTACTTCAATATCCTCCCCTAAGATGATCTCCAGTCATCTTTATTCCCATAATAGCTTTCTAAGGTTGGATTCTTTCTTCTTTACCTGTGCATTTTTTGTGGTAATATCTTAATTATTTGTAGTCACCTCTAGCCTTTGAGTATAGGAAATGGTGCCTCTTGCCTCAGATCTTCAGTTCTTCCCTTTAGCCTGAAACCAAAGCCAAACCCCCAGCCTCTTGTAAGTGCCCACAGCCAGGGGCTTTCTGCCCCACTGCTTCTGTACTCACTGGGCCTGTGCTGGTTCCTTCTCGCCCCTGCTGCTCTTTGCAGCATAGCTGGGTCTGGTGTTCCTGGTCACCAGAGGTTCCTTCGATCTTCCTGGGCTCAAATGCCCAACTCCCCTCATTATCCTGGGTGTAAAAGTTCCAGTGACTGGGGCCAAGGTGGCCTCTCAAACCAACTAATCCCAGAGTTTGTTACTTTTTGTTTAAGAGGCTTGCCGCTTGTGATTAAAGCAGAACTTGGCCTAGAAGTGTTTACTCTTTACAGGGACCAAACCTTGTCCTGCAATTTTTCTTCCTATCTTCTCAAATTGTCCCAGGAAGAGCCCAGTTGTGCCCTTTTTCTTCATCTCCACCCACACTTTGTTTAGCCTAAGGTGCTATTTAACTCTTTTTTGGGGGGGGAGAGGGAAACTTGAGAGCTTGGGATTTTCTGACCTACTCTGCCATCTTCCCAGAATCCTCTTGCCCTGATATTTAATTCAGGATATTAAAATGACTCTCCTGAAGGGATATGCTGGAGCCAGCTCTAAGGTTTGCAAGATTCAGTTCTTAAATTTACCTCAGAAATCCCCAATCACTATAATTAAGGGCTTGATTTATTGTTTGCTCACTTCTAGACTTTAAAAAGTGTTAATAATGCAGATGAAACTTAAAAGGTGTGTGTACACATTTTTTTACTGTTAAATATTTGCCAGCACACCCTTATATTGCTGCATAAACATTGCTTGAGCTCTACAGGACTGCAGTACAAGGTCCAGGGACTGAAGTCAACACAAGATCGGAGGCTTGATTGCTACATAACAATAATAGTTATGATGATGATGATGATGACAATGATGATGATGATGATAATTGACAATTATATAGTGTTTTAAGATTTGCAAAGTGCTTTATATCTTTTATCTCATTTGACCCTCACAACATCCTTGCCCTCCTGAGATATACGGACAAGTACCAGAGTGTTAGAACCGTAAGGAAAACAGTACAACTAAGCTATGGCAGCAGCTGCGGCTAACAAGGGGGAGGGGTACACCAGCCTCTCTCATTATCCCAGCTTTCAGTCAACATATATTAGCAGAAATAAGCAGGGCTTTTACTGCTGTTATAAATGACACCAGCTTTAATCATACAGCCTTATGCAAAACATTTTAATACTCAGAAAAGACCACACTTTCTCTGGCCCCATTGGTGATGGAAAAGGTCTTTTGACCCCTCACTAAATGGCATACGTGGCAGAGCAACCCATATGGGTCTCTAGCTCCCTGTGACAGGAGTGTATCTAAGACAATTGAACCAGGAGGAGCTGGCCACTTAATAGGCTTAAGAGGAACTTTGGAGAAAAGCTCTCTCCCCACTTCTGCTCTTACAACTGCTCAAATCTCTGCCAGCTCTTCCTTGGATTTTTAGGAACTAGGAGGGAGTGGAATTGCTCTTCTCTCCCACCCAAAAGGCCATGGTTTCTATAAGAATATGACAGCAAGACTATGTGCTTTCCTAGGAGAGCTTGAGACTAGACCTAGACCTTACATCCCTTCTGCCTTGTGTTCCTTTCCTTAAGAACAGTGATCAGATGGATGTCTGCCACCTTGGCTTGCGGGTTTGAGAGATCAAGAGTTTCTAAGTTAGTGACAACTGGTTGCCAGCAGAAAGTACCTCCTGCAACTAGATTACTCCTCAGAGGAAAAGATGCCTCAGTATCTGAAGGATGTTGAAATTGAAAGAACTAAGAAAGCCCAAGCATTGCCCTCATTTGCCCTAAGATCCAGACTGGTGAATTTCATAGACAGCACAGGTAAGAAGGGAAAGAAAATATTTGCCCAGCAGTCTCACAAAAAGCTTTTAACTTTTGAGAGAACATAACAAGCAATTGTTGTTTCGTGTCTTCGATATTAGTGAAGGTGTGCTTTGGGATCTTGTTTTTTAAGTATTTCTTTTGTGGAAGAGGAATAAATAGCTGTCCTATATACAGTTGGTATGCTAGAACTAACTTGTACTGGCTCAAGAGTCAATTGTTAAATTTTCAGCATGAGCGTTTATGCTTCAGAAATTGACAAATGATAAAAATTAGTATTTGATTTATTGTTTTATTAATTTCTAAACTTATAGAAGTGACACTAAAATGTTAATGGAAATGAAACATAAAAGTATGTCATAGTACTTTTTTTTTTTCCTGGAAAGTTGATTGTTAAACATTTACTAGCACATCCCTGCCTATATCTGATACCTACTTTGTACAGAGTACTTTTTCTTGAAAGTACCTTCTTAGGGCAGCTAGGTGGCCCAGTAGATAGAGCTCTGGACCTGGAATCAGGAGGAGCTCAGTTCAAATATGGCCTCAGACACCTGACACTTACTAGGTGTGTGATCCTGGGTAAATCACTTAATCCCAATTGCCTCTTTAAAAAAATACTTTCTTAATATCTTTATTTTAGGGAGGGAAGGGGGAAGGTAAGGCAATTGGGGTTAAGTGACTTGCCCAAGGTCACACAGTAAGTTTCAAGTGTCAGGAGGTCAGATTTGAACTTTGGTCCTCCTGACTCCAGGTCCATTGCTCTATTCACTGCACCACCTAGCTGTCTGCCCCTCTTAATCTCTTTTAGGAGAAATCCCAGGAATGACTCTGAACTTTGAAGACATCATACATGGCCCAGAGAGTTCCATTCTAAAAGGGGTTCTATTTATGATTCACAGAAATTGGGTTCACTCCTTAAAGAGACTGACCCCAAAAAGAATTTATCAGGATTTTTTCTTATACTCTTTGACTCATCCTAAACCTTGAGTTCCAAGGGAAATCTCTTAAACAAAATAGAAGTATACCTCTTATCCTTGAAGCCACCAACTTCTGGGGGAGGAAGAGAAAAAAATCCTGTTCTGCCCTTGGTGGAAGTACAAGAGAAAACTGGCAGAATCCCAAGAAATGTACTTAGAAGGCAAAAAAAAAGGTGGATCTTTTCTCCTCAGGTCCTTTAAAAGACTACTGAGTAGTTGCTTTTCCTGGTTCAGTCATCAGTCCTCTATTGCACTCCAGTCATAGGGAAGAAGGGATCAATTGGAGATTCTGTGTCATATAATTCCTTTAACAAAAGGTTTATATGCACCTGTCCTATACCCCATGAAGTCAGGGTTATCATGTCCATGTCCATGAGAAGTACTCCCTTTCTAGCAGAGTAGGAGCCTTCTCATTACACAGGTAGAACCTCCTACCATAGCCAAATGGTTATGGGAGTCATATGTCCCTGGGTTCACCTTCCCTTTGAGTATGCAGTCATATTTATCTGTTGCTGTGTGTTCCCTGGAAGTTCTTTTGTGTAAGACTATGCCACCTGAGTTCTTAGACATATGAAATGGCAAAGGGATTGGCTACAATGATTTTATGCCACAAGGTTAATGAAAATTAAGTCTTTAAAGATACCTACTATACTATTTCTAATCTCTTAGGAAAAGTCAGGGCCAAGATGCAGGACACTGTCACTTTGATGCACGAGGGGCTAGGGCTGGTCTTTGGGAAGACAAGAATCCTAAGAGAAGCAGACGATCTTCACTCTGACCCCTTGAGTGGATGTGACCTGGAAATGCACCTGTGTTTTTATAGCCACACAAACTGTGAGAAAGAAAAAATGTGACTGAGATCACAACAGCCATTGATCTCATCTTTGTCAGTTTGTATTCAATATTAGGAAGGTTACAGAAATAAAAGAAGAAAAATAATTGACTGCTCATGACTAAGCTAGCATAATATAATAAAAATGATTATACCACCTAAATTAATTTCTAGATTAAGTGCCATGCCAAACTAAAAAAGGGTTACTTTATAGAATTAGATCAAATGATAACAAAATTTATCTCGAGTAACAAAAGGCCAAGAATCTCAGAGGAAATCATGGGACCAAGAAAAAGGCATAAAGGAGATCTGGTAATACTGGATTTCAAACTACACTATAAAGCAGTTATCATTAAAACTATTTATAAAATAGAAAAAGTGATTCAGTAAATAAGACCCAGAGAAATCAACCATGGTAGCAGGGTATTTTATAAACCCAAGGATATCAACAACTGGAATAAAGATTCCTTATTAAAAAGAAAAAAGAAAAACTCAGAAAGTAAATTGGGAGAAATGATTTTTAAAACAATATCTTGCAGTACATATAACAATAAGTTCCAAATAGATATAGAATAACCTAAATACAAAAGGTCAAATCTAAACAAATCAAAGCAGAAGAAAATGAAACAACTTTGAGAAAAATGGATAAATGAAGAGTTCTTGACCAAGAAAGGGATATAGAGGATCACATATTACATAATATGTGTAATTTTGATCACCTAAAATTGAAAAGCTTTTGCACAAACAAAATCAGAGCAATTAAAATTAGAAGTGAAATAGTTAACTGGGAAAAATTATTTACAGTGAATTTCTTTAATCATGGTCTGATATGCAAAATATGTAGGGAATTAATATAAATATATAAGAACAAGAGCCATTTCCCAGTACATAGTCAAAAGATATGAATAGGAAGTTCTCAAAAGAAATGTAAACTATATGAAAAATGGTCCAAAACACTAGAAATAAGAGAAATGTAAATTAAAACAATTTTTAAATTCTACCTCATACCCAATAGTTTGACAAAGGTGACAAAAAAGAAAAATGACAACTATTAGAGGACTATGAGTGGGCAAAAATACTAATGCATTGTTAGTGAAGCTATGATTTGGCCCAACAATTCTGGAAAGCAATTTAGAACTTTATCAATAAGTAAACATTTCCTAATCACCTATTATCTGTAAGACACTGCAATATACACTAGAGATACAAAACTGAAGCTTCAACTCCTACATTTTTATGGAGAGATTTACATTCTAACTACCCAAAAAGTCACTAAGCTCTGCATATCCTTTGATCCAGTGATACCATTATTAAACTTATACACCAAAGATCAAAGGCCAATAAGTACAAAAAATGTCTATAACAATCATCTTTGTTATAGCCCATAACCAGAAATATCAAATGGAGAGAATTGAACATGAAAGAAATCTATTGTACTTTTAGAGATGATGAAAGGGATAGATTAAGAAAAACCTAGGAAGATGTGTATGAACTGGTGCAAAGTAAAGTGAGGAGATCCAGGAGAAATATCTATTAATTTACAATTATTAAAATAATGTAAAGGAAAACAACTTTGAAAGACTTAAGAATCTAATCACTGAGAAGCAGCTTGGTGGCTCAGTGAATACAGCACCAGCCCTGGAGTCAGGAGGACCTGAGTTCAAATCTGGCTTAGACATTTGACACACTTACTAGCTGTGACCTTGGGTAAGTCATTTAACCGCAATTGCCTTGCCTTCCCCCTCCCCCCCCAAAAAAAAGAATTCTAATCATTGAAATAACTAATCACAACTCCAGAAAATTGATCATGAAGCATTTCCCATCTCTTAGCAAAGAGATGATAGACTAGACAGAATGGGGAGTCTGTGGCCTAAGGCCACATGTAGCCCTCTTACATCCTCAAGTGCAGCCCTTTGACTAAATCCAAATTTCACAGAACAAATCCTTTTATTAAGGGGATTGGTTCTGTAAAACTTGGACTCAGTTGCACCCGAGGGTATAGAAGGCCACATGTGACCTCAAGGCTTCAGGTTCCCCAACACTGGACTAGAGGTACAAGATATGCATATATTTTCAGATATGGAAAATGTATAGATTTATTTTGCTTGACAATGCTCACTTGTTATAAGGGATGGTTTTTATTTGAAGAGACAAAGTTTATAGATAGTGATAGTGATTTGGGAAAAAAAACTATATGAAACATTTTAAAGTATACAAAAGAATAAAAGAAAATTCAATCAATAGATATTTTATAAGCCCCAACTATGTGCCAAGCCCTGTACTAAGACCGGGGAGTACAAAGAAAAGTAAAATACAGCCCCCTGACTTTCAGAAGTTCACAAACTGATGGGGGACACAACAAATAAACTACTATGTACAGACAAGTTTTATACCAGATAAAATGGAAATAATTGGAAGAAAGAAGGCATTCACATTGAGAGGAATAGGGAAAAGCTTCACATGGAAGGTGGGATTTTAGCTGGAACTTGAAGGAAATTCAGAGAGGGACAGACAAGTAGGGAATTTTTGTTTTTTACTATAGTGTTAAATTTAGCACATACTTTAAAAAAAATAGAATTGTATAATTTTTTATACCTCTTTCTGATCTTTGGCTTTTGAAATATTCTTGTTTGTTAGTATTTACATTTATTATAAAAATTTTAAATTTAAAAAATTAGGCAGAACACTCTATCAAACACGTTGCCTGTTTTGCTAAGAATTTATTATAGCTGTGAGAGGTTCACCTTGTGAAGTACCTTACAAGGGCTATAAAGCCAGGTTTATATGTTGTTTCCAAGTCTAATCTCCATTGAAGGTTAGGGGCAGGACTTCAATTGACATACTTTCAGGAGGTAGGATATTGGGTTCCTTATTACTCATGCTATTCCATGGAGCATTGGCTCTCTGGATTGTATCCTAAGATGTACAATAACCTGTTTAGGGAAAGCACATTTTCTTTAAAAAGTTTTTTTTCTCTCTCTCTTGAACTTGGAAAACAGCATTTCCATATACAAAGAAATGAGCTATGGCAAATCTGAACAGCATACTAAGCAGTAGAGACATCACTTTGCCAATAGAGTTTGTACAGTCAAAGCTGTGGTTTTTCCAGTAGTAATATATGGCTATGAGTTGGACTATAAGGAAAGCTGAGCACCAGAGAATCAACGTTTTCAACTCCTGGTGCTAGAAAAGACTTTTGAGAGTCCCTTAGACAGCAAGGAGATCAAATCAGTCAATACTTAAATATGTTAATTCAGAGTATCCATTTAAGCTGAAACTTAAATACTTTAGCCATGTGATAAGAAGACAGGACTCATTGGAAAAGACTGATGCTGGGAAAGATTGTAGGCAAAAGGAGAAGTAGATGGCAAAGAATGAGATGGAGAGTTAGGGTCATAGAAGCAATGAACTTGGACAAACTTTGGGAGACAATGGAGGATAGAAGGGCATGCTATGCATGGGGTCACAAAGAGTCAGACATGACTGAAAAACTAAACCACAACAACATGAAAAGATGAGACTTAATACTAAGAAAACCAAGGTGTGGTGACAGCAAAGGCAGGGAGCCTACCATATTGCTAACAGGTGAAGTGGGGAAGGTTGATGCTTCCACAATGATCACACTGGGGGGAGGTGGTCTTTTGATTAGTGATACCAGCCACTCTGTTACTATGCTATGACGTTGCCTTATGAGAATCAGGAAAAGCAGGTTCCAGGCCCAACCCCACCACTGACTAGCTGTTCTCTGTGACTTGGGGCATTCTCCAGGCCTCTACTTGCACAGCTAGTTGGAGTAGATGACAGGCTCTAATGTCTCTTCCGCTAGGACTTTCTAGAATTCTGCTTGAATCTGTTTGTAGATACAGAATGGTTCAGGAGGACTACAAGGCTGTTAAGTGGGCTGGGGAATACCCCCAGCCTTCTGCCACTTGTGGTACCTTGTCTGAGGTTTCTGGAAGTTTCTTCTGCCCTCCTTTCTGTTAGATTACCTGCACTCTTAGCTTACTTTATAACAGTGATTCTGGGAATCTGTTGCCCATTCTCTACATATAACTGTCCCTAGAGAATCCTTCCTAGTTTCTTCAATGCTAGGAGGATCCAAGTAAAGGTAATGAAAGGAGGAGGGAGGAAATATGCATTTCTTAAGTACCTCCTATTTGCCAGGCACTGTGCTAAGCACTTGGCTATTAAATATGGTCTCGTTTCATCCACTGGGGTAGAGGAGAGCACTGGTCTCCAACTGTTGGGACTGTGTTGTTTTATGGTGAGGATTAGAAGAAGCTAGGAGGCATCTAGTGCAGTGGATAAGCCATGGGCCCTGGAGTCAGGAAGATCTGAATTCAAATCTAGCCTCTGACACTTACTAGTCCTGTAACCTGGAGAAAGTCACTTCACCCCAATTGCCTCCAAAAAAAAAAAAAATGAAAGGAAGAAAAAGGATTAGAAGCTGGAGGAAATTCTGAAATTCCAAGAATCTAGGTGGTATGCTCAGGAGAGAGCCTAATCTCTGTCTCTGTGGAGGCCGGGCATCGATTCTGTCTCACAGACCTTCAGTTTGGTTTAAAGCTCCATGCTCTACTAGGGTAGCCTAAAGGCAACATAACATTAAGGAAAGACTCCTGGGATTGAGTCAAGAAGACAAGGCTTCAAGTCTGTCCCTAACCTGTGTGATCCTGAGCAAATCATTTCATCTGCTTCCCCATCTGTAAAGTAAGGGATTAGGTGGCATCTAAAATCCCAGGTGACATTCTAGAATTATTTCCCAGACGAAAAACTATTTTCTGGCTTTTTTTGTGGGAGTCTTTCTCCATCACCCTATCCCCACTCCCCACCCTCACCCGCACTCCACCCCCTTCCCAGGCTGTCTCCTGAAGCAACTTTGTCCTACAGAAGACTTTTAAGGAGGATTTGGCAATGCGTATCCATGAGACATTTAAAACTTTGCTCATCAGTTTTTAGAAATCATGCTCATTTAAATTGTCACAGCTCAAGAGCCCTGGGATTTAAACCTTGAAAAGGGTAAGACTTGTCAGCAAAATTCCTGTGTTAATTTGTAGAGACAGAATATTAAAACTCCCCAGCTGTAGAACAGGCAGTGGGGGCAGAAGTAGAGAGGGAGGTGGGGCAGAGCCGAGAGAGAGATCAACCACAGGCTCAAACCAGCTTTGCCACAGGTCTCCCTAACCTGCTCAAGGTCCTTTCCCAGGCTAGAGAGTGGGAAAGGAGAAAAGGGGAGGAGGGAGAAAAGGGACAGTTTGGATAGGACAGACTGACCAGGACCAAAAGTCAGGCATCATAGGAATTAGAATGCTGCACCTGAGCAGAACCTTAGAGACCATTCAGTCCACCTCCTTCATTTTACCAGGGAGGTTGGGGAAACTGAGGCTTAGAATGGGGAAGTGACTCTCCATGACATCCAGTCTTGAAGGGAAGTCTTAACAGGTCCTATGTCCAGGCTCAGATGCTATGACAGTTTCCTGAAATACAATGCAGAGAACCAAACTCTAGTGGCCATGAGCAAGCTGCTTCTCTTGTTAAAGCCCATTTTTACTGTATAAAATTAAGGGGTTGGACTAAAAGATCCCAAAGACCTCTTCCAGCTCTGACACTCTAATACACTAACATGGGATCCAGGGATGGGCTGACTTGGAGATGGAACAGGAAACTACCTATGTGTTGTGTTCAAGGGGGGATTAAGAAAGTTTATTTGCTCCTTGTTACTACTAGGTGTCACAATGGATAGAGTGCCCAACTTGAAGCCAGGAAGACCTGAGTTCAAATACAGACTTGGACTCTTACTATGTAACTGGGTGTCAGAAACAATCGTCTCCACAAGTCAATTGTCAAACAAGAACTCCACACGGCCGTTAGTGAATTCAGGAAAAAAGATTTTTATTTCTCCTTCTCTTGCAAGAGACCACAAAAACAGGATGATCCATAAGGAGACACACCCTTTCAGACAATTACAAAGCCTTTTATCCCTTATCCCAATTCATATTTCCCTCCCCTGATCCCCACCTGCTGAACACAACTTTCTGAACTGTCTATTCCATGTTTTTCTCCTAGATGTGCTTCCCCCCTCCCTTATCATGCATCGCATGTGCATTTAAATTAACTTGCTCCACCCTGGGGAGATGTGGATTAATATTAAACAGCTCATTAAGCATTCCTACAAGTTTCTGACCTTTTACTCAATCGGGAGCCTGGTTCTGCTAGGTCACAACTCTGGTTTACAGTTATCTTTCCTGCAAAGCTGGGAATGTGTAGGTGTCACTCCTGTGGAAACCATGGCTAAGCCACCTAATTGCTATTTGCCTCAGTTTCCTCATCTGTAAAATGGGGATAAATAACAGCACCCACCTCCCAAGGTTGTTGGGAGGTTCAAAAGAGATAAGAATTGTAAAGAGCTTCATCAGCATAGCACTTAGTATATAGTAAGCACAATAGAAATGTCAGTTGTTGTTGTTACTATATACATAAACATATACAAACAGAACAGGACTTAGTATGGTTTAGTCCTAGTATGGTTTGAAGCTCTAATAGCTTTAAACTGCACCAAGACTATTGGGACGCTTTATATATGCACAATTGCTCACTCTGCAATACAGATAATCAGTGCCTTGCAAGAGAGTAGGACCTCAGCAAATCGTATATTTCATTGTTTGACTATAAATAACAATGTGATAATGATTAAACACAGACAATAAATTACGAAGGAGCTTGGAGGAGGGAGAGATCAGGTAAAGCTTGAGTGGTCAGGGAAAGCCTCACTGAATAGTTGGAAGTTGTAAGGCTTTTAAAAAATAAAAATAATTGGAAAGGGAGAAAGCATCCTGCAGGGAATGCCGTAGGAAAGGCATGATTGGGATTGATCATCCATCGTGTTGGGAGTCAGAGGGGAAAAAGAGCAAAGTCCAATCTTCCCAGAACAGAGATTGTTAGGGAATGGTGAGTGACACATGAAGATGGCATCTGGTTGGACCCATTTATCCACCCCTTCTTTGCCTGTTCTCACAGGTACATTAACTATGGTGTACACGAATGAGTTTACATCTTTTCAGTATATCCTAAAGATAGTAACAAATTTCCCCTTGCTCAAAGACAGCTTTATTCATATCTCTCTCTAGTACAGAACTTTGCGATGGGTCCCTGTTGCCCATCTAATTTCAACTCTTCAAGGATCTGTGATTTCATCTGTGTGATCACTCACTTCACAAAAGCAGATCTAACCCCCTCTTCAGGAGGTTTTTACTATTCCCAAAGCAAATTCATTACTGGGTCACCTGCCTTCTGGTGAAGGAGCTGTCTACATTTACCAGGACTAGTTCTTAGATAATGGAACCTACCTCAAAAATCTTCCCAGGTTGGTAAGGCCTGACAGAACTTGCATGCTTCAGGCAGAGTCTTTGAGCCACAATGAGACATCAGAACTTTGTAGCTAGTGCTAGAGTCTGACTTACATTTGCATCCCTTTGAAGGTTAGAAGAATGGTAACTACTGAACCCAAGGCTGCAATCTAAAGAACAGGGAACGACTTTCTTCTTGCTGCCAAATCTGGGAGTCTCTATTTTTCATCTTCAAGACCTGCCCATATAATGACTTGCATGCATAATTTCAATTATCAATAAACATGTATTAAGCCCTTACTAAGGAAAATAGTGGGATACAAATCCAAAAAAAAAGGAAGAATCCCTTGCCCTCCAGGAGTTTACCTTCTAAAGAGGGGAGACAAAACACAAAAGGAAGCTGAAAGGGAAAGGGGGAGGAGAAGGTAGAAGTCGGTCAGAAAGGTCCCTAAGTAATGCTGCTAGGTGAGACTGAGCTGAACCCAGACCTGTGTCTGACCCACATACTCTGCCCCAAAGTTTTCTAAAAGATATAGTCCAAGGGATGAATACTTGCTCTACCAGATATAAATCCTTTCTTCTAGGATGCCGACTCCAATCAAGCAAATTGTCTGTCTTCTGGACGTCTCCCTTTGACTCCAAACTGCCCCTCTTTTAATACTCTGCTCAAATCTCACTTCCTCCATGAAGCTGCCATATGGAATTGGTAAATCAATTCCAAAAGATACTAGAATGATGAACCAAATCTAATAAGAGGTAATTTTAACTGGTAAATATAAAGTCCTACAGATGGATTGAAAAAAAAAGGAGCTAAAATACATGATAGAAGAAGCAGACTAGACAATAGTTTTATTAATAGATCAGGGAATTTTGCAGGCTCAGTTTGTCAATAATGTGACAAAGCAGCAGCCCAAGATGCTAATGTGAACATGTTGCATCAGTGATGTCATATGGAAGAGGGACTACACTTGTTCCATTTTTTCTCTGCTTGACCCCAGATCAAATTATCTCATTTGATCCTAACAATAATCCTGTGAGATAAATGCCATTATTATCGTCATGTAACAACAATATCAACAATAATAATTGCTAACATTTATAAAGCATTTACAATGTGCAAGGCACTTTACAATTGTTATCTCCTTTGATACTCACAATAACCCTAGGGTGTAGGTACTGAGAAGAATGATTGTTAATAACCAATTATGCAGGGAAGGGGGAAGTGAAAATGGATACTTTAATTTGCTAGAACTCTCCCCTCCCCCCCTTATCCAGGTAACCAGAAGAACTATATGAGGACTGGCTGTATTGGCTGACATACCAACAATCCTTTGTGGTGACTGAGAGTAAACCTAGCTGGAAATATTAGCAACTCTGAAGCCAATTAAGCTCATTTAAAGCAGACCCTGAGCCATTTGGCAGTTTATAGACCTTCTAGAGACATCTCTATCTCCTAAGACTTTATATGTTTTGGAGACAACCTTATCTCCAGACACTCCCTGGTTAGGAGGATCTCAGAATTATCCTGTTTTGGGGTTCAGATTCAATATAGCTGAGATTCAATCTGGCCAACTTGTCAATACAAGCGTCACAAATGCTTAGGTTCCTTGAGAGTCTACCCAATATGGTGAATCTTTAATAAACTTTGTTTTACTTAGTCTAAAAAAAAAAGAATTATCCTGGTTTTTTTTTGGAGACATCTCCTATCAAGCCTTGAATTATAGATTTCTTTTCAACAAGGAAACCTTCTGATTTGTGTACTGAGGGGCCAGAACCCTGATATCTGGAATTCCTCACTCTCCCTCCCTTTAGGGGTAGGGCTCATTGACTCATTCCTTTCAAAGCCCATCTTTCCCCAAAAATTCTTTACCTTCCTTTGTTCAAAAGATATATAAACTCTCCCCATTCATTACTTGGTGGGCTGTCACTATATCTTCCCCTTTTGGGGAAAGAGAGATATAAATTTACTCCAGAGAACATTTGCCTCAATTTACAAAGGGATGCAGGGTTTTTTCCCTTTCTATTTCCTCATTCAAAGCCCAGTCCTAGTGAAGCATATTGATGATAGATGAGATTGGCCAAATCCTCTGGGTACAGGCTTCTCTCCCCAAAGAGAATCTAATCTAAGTGGAATTCTTACCTCACCATTGCTCAAGGTTCATTGACAAAGTGGAGGACAGATCCTTTCCTATAGATTGCCCTGAAGCAGGAGAGATCTGGCTTGAGATGAGTTTCTCTCTCCTTAAAATTAACCCACCTCTCATTATAATATTCATTCACTCATTGTTAACCAATCAGAGTTGATTTCCATCTCTTGGGAACACCCACTCTCCCATTCGTATATAAGCATGAGTGGCCTCCAGGATTGGTCTTTGGTTCCCAAGAGTGCCATTGACCTCTTTTATTAATTTTTGCTAATGATAATTAATAAAATGATTGTTAATTACCCAGAAATGTTATCTCTCAGACTTTTCATGTGTCACAATTCTATTATTATCCCCATTTTACAGTTGAGGAAGTTGAAGCAAACAGCTATGAAAAAGGAGTTTGGTTTTGTTGCCCTCCTTTTAATAAAACTTTTCTCTATAACATTGTGAATAGCACACTTGCAAGAGAAGAATCAGTTTCAGAATACTGGTAGATAGAACAATTGAGTTTCTTAGGATGAGACTAAGAGCCAAGAGAATGAGAAAATCTCCTGAGCTCTTCCTGAGCCCATTGGTCACCAGCAACTCTCTGACACAATATTCAACTTCAATGCTTTAAATTTCTGTGATTTAAAGACTCTTTTTCCTCTTGCCCAATGTCCCAAATAGATATTCACACACAGTGAAATATAACAGAAGAGCTAATTGTAAAGCAGGGAAAGCACAGGAAATACACTGGTGACCTATACATCAACACCTATCTCTGAAAGCTACATAGCCAATACCTGAGATAATCAGAACATGGGAACACAGGAGAAGTGATAACAAAATGCTTGTGGAAGAGAAACTAAATCCAGACTCAGGTCATTACTCATGTTATCTCTGCACTGAGAGGGTAGTAGGATCACAGGTTTACTGGAAAGGGCTGGACCTTAGAGACCATCTAGACCAATCCTCTCCTTTGACAGATATTGAAACTCAGACTTAGAGGAGGGGCAATGACTTGCCCAAGGTCATACTGGTGGCAAATGGCAAAGCTAGGATTCAAACCCAAGTTCTCTGTCTCTAAATCCAGTAGTCTTTACAATGAAACATAGTACCTTCTCCCTAAACAGACTGGTATGTGAAGGTCAGGTGAGCCCAGTGACTTTAGATATTTGGCTTTGGATCCCTTTACCAGCTCCTCAGTTTTTAAAAATTTATTATTATTATTTTTATTGTCATCATCATCATCATTAACAACAACTGGTAGTATATTGAATAGAGTGCTAAACCTGGAATCAGAAAGACCTGTATACAAATCTGGTCTCAGATACTTACTAACTGTGTGACCTTGAGCAAGTCACAATCTCTGTTTGCCTCAGTTTCCTCGGCTGTAAAATGGAGATAATAATAACACCTACCTGCAAGGGTAATTTTAAGGCTCAAAATGAGATAAAAATTGTAAAGCGCTTAGTACAGTGCCTGGCACACTGTAAATGCTATATAAATGTTATTATCATTATTAAGTAGGATTTCTCTCACAGGATTGTGATCAAATGAGATATTTGTACGAAGCATTTAGCACAATGTCTGGCACATAGTAGGTACTGTATAAATGCTTATTGGCAGCTAGGTGGTATAGAGGATAGAGAGCTGGACCTGGAGTAAGGAAGACCTGAGTTCAAATCCAGCCTTGGACACTGTGTGAACCTGGGAAAGTCATTTAACCATGTTTGCCTCAATTTCCTCATTTGTAAAATGAGCTGGCAAAAGAAATGGCAAACCACTACAGCATCTTCACCAAGAAAACCATAAATGGGATCAGTCAGAGTCAGATACAACTGAAGAATGACTGAATAACAACAAATGTTTATTTCCTTCCTCTCCCTATTGTTGTTGCTGTTTGTGGTTGCTATCTTCAAGAGGCATAGTTTTAAAAAAAAAAAAAAAAGAGGCATTGGATTTAAAGTCCAAAGTCCTAGATTCACATCCTAAATAACTCTGCTCCTTACTAGCTATGTGTCTTTGGGTGGATCACTTCGCTAGTCTCATATTAGATGATCTATGACCCAATGATGAGGCAGGCTCTGGGAACCCCCTTGAATTCTGATTGAATCGTCCCGTTGATGAGGCATTTGCATGAGGCCCGAAGCCTTTCATTGTGGCTCTGCCCAAACCTTTGTTACTAGCTTGGCCCTCCAGTTGTCCATCTACTTCCCACCCTTGAACCTATCATAATATCTATACCCAAATCAACTGTTATCTGACTTCATCTGACTCCTCCTGAAGTCCCTCCCCAAACTCCTCCCCTAGCCCACCCCTAGATTCTTCCCACAACCTTTCTGTATGTAAGACCCTGTCTTGTCTCTATGTGGTGTGAGAGCGCCACAGAATGACCTAGCACAGACTTACTCTGTGTCCAATATAGGTAAACTTTCAATAAATTTTGCTTTTCTTTGGCTGAGAGAAGGCTTGAGTCGAATTCATTCAGTAAGACCCAGCATGTTGGTATTTTGGGATCTTGCACACCCCAAAAGCTAAACCTCATCATTTTATGGTGACTCTATTTTTGTGGTTCCCTGACCGGGAAACACTGCTAATCTCAAGCTCTTCTCCAGCCAGGACTGAAAGGTATGTAAGCCTCTCTCTTTCCCTGTTCTCTTTTTGTTCTCCAAGTACCTCATCACTGAACCATGTACCATGTACCACCTATCTTTTTCATTAACTCTTATTCTTTCTCTGTTTCTCTCTCTTTCTGTCTCTGTCTGTCTGTCTTTCTCTCTCTCTCTCTCTCTCTCACACACACACACACACACACACACACACACACACACACACACTCACCTAAACATCTCTCACATTCCACTGAATATATTTAGCAGAACTTTCTCCCTGATAAGTCCAACTCAGTCTTAGAACCTGGGATGGTGCTTGTGCAAAAAGGAAGGCATTTTCCTTTACACTTTTCTCTCCCTGCCTCCATCTACCAGACTCAGGCATGAGTAAGTCCTCTTTATCTCAAGACTTCACCTTCGTGCCCTGTTGTCCATTTGTCCTGGTCAGCCTGGCCACTTTGCCTACCCTCTTATCCTTCCTTTCTGATCCAGTGTGAGCCATTGGTACCTGCCTTCCAGCTTGACTTTGCCTGGGCACCTTGACATTGTTCCCCTGGGGGAAGAGAATGCTACACCAAGCCTGGCTATCTACTGACTTCCATATAGACCTTCTTGCTGAATGGGAGAGAGACTATATCCTAAAATCTAGTCAGGTTTCTTGTGGGAACAGGCCTGAGTTTAGGCTTCACCCTTCCTCCTTCTTTACTACTGTCAATCAGCATTAAGCCCTTTGGGAGTCTTTTATCCTCCACCCTTGCTTTCGACCTTTTCTCCTCCTTTGCTTTAGCCTTTGCCAAATAAGGACATGAACAATACCCTGTTTCCCTGTTCTTGGCCTTTTTCTGCCAAGACTGTGAACCCACCTCCCAGCCAATAGGGGATAGTGGTGGGCTTTGTTCTTTGTCATTGAAGGGGATTTTGAGCCAAGGCTGTAAGCCCGCCTCCCAGCCAATGGGAGCAAGGGCTAGTGGTGGGGGGTGGCTTGACAGCATTAGGGTATAAAACTTTGATTTGTCCTCTGTAACACACTCTCATTCCACAGGTCCCTGCTAGTGGAGATGATGCCCTCTTCTCTCGAGTACTGAAGAAAACTTCCTGTTCCTATCTCAAGACACCTCTGACTTTTAATTTTGGGGTAGGGGATTTTTGGGGTCCCCGTACCCCACACATTGCTTTCTTTTCCTGGTTCAAGCCAGGTAGCCTGGTATCCAGATTCCTGGTCTTGTTCTCCTGAATCTGGCCCAATAAATTGTCTGTTGCTTTCCAAACCTGGCCTTCTCTGGTCCTTGTAGCTCACCAGGTTCTAAAAATCACCCTTTTCCATAAGGAAGAACTCAGTCAGCAGGATCTGACAAAGTGGTCAGGTCCATTCTTCCTTAGGACTCAGAGAACTGATTTGGGGCTGCTAGTCCCACCTCGGCCACTGAGTATTTGCATGACCTTGGAAAAAATTGCTTTCCCTCTCAGTCTTATTTTCTTCATCTGTAAAATGAGGGAGTTGGACTGAGTGACCTCCACAGTCCCCTTCTGCTATAACATTTCTCTGCCTCTACAATCCCAGATAACTTGACATTGACTCCAGGCAGTTCCTAAATCAATTATTCATCCCCTGGATTTTCATTAGGAGACTTTGTAATCATCTTAGTGTATTAATAAAGATGAAGAAGAGTCTGTTCCCAAATGGCGCATGGCAATCCTGTGCATGAGCAATGCCTTTGTGTCTAATCGACAGGGTTTGGGAGCACTTCCCAGCTGTTAATCTGGGAACAGCAGGACAGTCGAATTTGCCTAAGAAAGGCAAGTTTCTACCTTTCACTTGTCAAGTGGTGCCAGTGAAAAGGGGGACTCTGGGGAGCACTCTGAGATCTAATCCAAATCCCACTTTTTACAAATGAAGAAGCAAAGACCCATAGAGGAGAAATAATTTGCCCAAGGTCACACAGAGATGTGATATGAACCAAGTCTTCTGACTAATTCTAGTCTTCTTACCTATACACTCTATGGTATATTTGGACTGAATTTTATTCTGGAGAGATGCTAAGAACTAAGGCCAGAAGCATCCATGGGGCCATCACTAAAGTAACAGCTCTCATAAACACAATTAAGTCCAAAATCCTAGCATGAAAGTCAAAACCAAAAAAAAAAAAAATTATGGGGATTTGTTTACAAAAAAGGAGAATCAAAACAAAATGTAAGTCTTTAGATAAAAATTGAAGATGGGGTGAAAGTAAGTCACTTAGATGATTCCCAGAACTTTTTTTTTTAATGAAACATAAAGGAGTTTGGGAATGATCCCTAACCCATCATGTTGACATATAGGATATTATACTACTCCACCCCCTCATCCTGGACCTTTTCAGAGATTGAACTCTGGAGAGGGAAAAGGAAGGATTATGGGGCTTGTTCCTAGGTAAGAATCTCAGAGTTCCTAAAGGGACAGATAATTTTTCCTGTATCAGTCCAGCCACAGTGATGAATAAGACAAAGACTTGGATGTCCCCTGCTGCCCTATTGTGCTATCTCTTGCCTATGTGCAGGCATTCTAGTAACCATTAGGGACACAAAGAAAGGCAAAAAAGAAAGTCAGAGAGACAGAGAGAGACAGAGAGAGAGAGACAGAGACAGAGAGAGAGAGACAGAGAGAGACAGAGAGAGAGAGAGAGAGAGAGAGAGAGAGAGAGAGAGAGAGACAGACAGACAAAGAGAGAGACAGAGAGAGAGACAGAGAGACAGGGAGAGAGAGAGAGAGACAGACAGACAGACAGAGAGACAGAGAGACACAGAGAGACAGAGAGAGAGAGAGACACAGAGAGAGAGAGACACAGAGAGACAGAGAGAGAGAGAAAGGGAGAGAAAGACAGAGAAAGAGAGAGTAGAACAAGTAAATCTTAAAGCTCCATTTAAGACTGAGAAAACTGTGTTCCAATCCCTATTTTGTGTGACCCTCAAATTCCAATCTGCAAGAAAAGGACACTGAGGCACTCCAAGAAGTTTCAATTTATTAGGCAAACTAGTGCTCTCTAAGAAATTGGAACCAAGACTCGCCTCTGTAGTCATGGACCCCTCTGCCTAGTTTTGAGGGAATATTTATACAATTTGAGAGATCACTAACAATTGAATGACATGGTACAATTCTTTGATTGGTAAATTTAAAAAAAAGGAAAAATTCACATGATTGACTAATGGAAACATCCATCCCTCATGGCTTTTCACATTTCATGGATCATGAATGTTAGTCAATAATTCAGCAACAGGATCCTGAGACTTTTCTGGGACTTTCCAGAAGTGTGTTCCCAACATTAGGCCCAAAAGAACAAAGTTAAAAGGGAAATCGATTTTTTGGAAATTTCCAGAGTACATTTACAGGAGTGGGTACAAGGGGTACAGTGCGGTTAATACACAGGTTAATACAGGCCTAAATAACAAATTATAAATCTATAGAGCATAAATCTGTCATAAATCATTTAAAAGCAATACAATTATCAACACATGGATATTATCATTAATACATAGTGGTTTAATTAGCCCTTAATTAACTCTACCCTACATAATTCTCATTCTAACAATTAAGCCTAATTCTATCCTATTTATCTTACTTATAGACAATCATTGATACCCATAAATCACAATGAAATGAATAAGTAGTGATTAAATTGAGTAGGGTTATCTAAATTCTTATAATTGTAACTAACTAGCTTTATAATCTGGGAAAGGGGAATAAGCATTTACAGAGCACCTAGCCTGTGGGAAGTGCTTTTTACAAGTATTACCTCATTTGATCTTCACAACCCTGTGAGGTAGGTACTATTATCATCTCCATTTAAGACTGAGAAAACTGAGGCAAACAGAGGCAAAGCTGCAAGGCACAAGGCTACACGTGGCCCTCTAGGTCCTTATTTATGGTCCATTGATTGAATACAAACTTCACAAAACAAATCCCCTTCATAAAAGGATTTTTTCTATAAAACTTGAACTCAGTCAAAAGTTACCCTAGGACCTAGAAGGTCTCAAGGCTGAAGGTTCCCCACCCTGGAAAGTCATTTTTGAGTTCAGGTCTTTGTGACTCCAGGCCCAGGGTACTAATCACTGCAATACCATCTCCCTCTCAGGAAACCCCCTTGAATCTTCCCATTTGATCTGGCATTAGCCTGAAGCCATAAGTCTTTCATTATCATTAGGCCCAAATCTGTTACCCTTAACCTAGCCTAACCCTCCTTTGTCTGTTACCTCCAGGTAGCCTTCAGCTACCTCCAACCCTGGATTCTATCAAAATATCTATGACCAAATCTGTTACTCTTAAACTGGCTTAGCCCTCTATTGTCTGTTTTCTCCAGGTTGCCTTCAACTACTTCTCACTCTTAATCCTATTCTCTTGGTTACTGGAATCTCACCTCAGTACCATCAAGATCCTCCCTGGACGACTCCACCCATCACTCCAGACTACTAAACCATCCCTAGATCCCTCCCACAGTCTTTTGGTATATAAGATCAGTCTTGCCTACAGGAAAGTGCTCAGATTCTATCTACCCCGGCAAAAGCTCAAGATTCAATCTGGCCCCCTGGCATTAGCTATACAAATGCTCAGGCTCCTTATGAGTCTACCCAATATGGTGAGAATCTCTAATAAACTATGGGTTTGTTTGTTTGTTTGTTTTTGACTTGAGAGAAAAGGAGTTGAATTCATTCGGCAGGATCCGGTGTGTCGGTATTTTGGAGTCCTGAGTACCCCTAAACCTAAATCTCAATAGAACCTCAAATGAAAGGATTTTAGACTAAGTATCCTTCAATGCCCTTCTAACTTTAACAGTCAGTGAGCAACCCTTTCCCATATTCGTTTCAGTCAGTCGATAAACATTTATTAAGACCTACTATGTTTCCAACCACTATACTAAGCACTGACCCTCAAGGAGCTTAATAGGAGAAGACCCATAGGAAAATTTCTCAAGCATTAGTAATACCTCTGATATAGTTTCACACTGCTTTAGGCATTCACACTGAACAACTGTGGCTCTCTCTGTTGGCCAAAGTGAGCAAAGAGAACTTGGACCTACGATCTCTCTGTTTCTGTGTGTCTGTCTCTGTCACAGTCTCTGTCCGTTCCTTACCTATTTCTCTTGGTCTTTTCTTTGTCTCTGTCTCTCTCTGTCCTATGTCTCTTTCCTCTCTCTGTCAGTCTCTCCTCTGTCTCTCTCTGTTTCTGTCTCTCTCTTATCCCTGTGTCTGTGTCTCTCTGTCTCTGTCTCCTCTGTCTCTCTGTGTCTCTCTGTGTGTCTCTCTCTCTCTCTCTCTCTCTCTCTCTCTCTCTCTCTCTCTCTCTCTCTCTCTCTCTCTCTCTCTCTCTCTCTTTTTCTCTGTCTCCCTCTCTCCTTCTCTCTCTCCCTTCCTCCCTTTCTCATTGAAAATGGAGAGGAGGCCAATACAGTATGCATGGGGAATGTGCAGCAAGCTTACCATGTATAGTCTCCATAGCAACACAGGGTGCTCGTGAAAGTAGAAATGGGTAAATGAGTGAGCCCAGAGAAAACCACCTCCTTCCTTCTTCCTCCCCCCTCAATCCTCCCTTCCCTTCCTCCCCCCCACCCCCCATCTAGCCAATGTATTGAGCTGAGTATCCTTTACACAGTCTCCTGAATTACAATACCAGGCAAGAAGAAGATAAGATAAAGAGTTTTCTTTTATCTGCACCCCAGGGAATAAAATCTCACAATTGCTAGCAATGAGTGATTGAAGGCATTCATTATTAATTCCAGCAAAAGAATGTACCTTTTCTTATAGGGATTGTCCTATAACTGATCCCAACTTAACTCCATAATGTTCCAAACCCCACCCCATTCCCCCACCACACACACACACAGAAAGAGAGAGAGAGACAGAGAGAGAGAGAGAGAGAGAGAGTGAGAGAGAGAGAGAGAGAGAGAGAGAGAGAGAGAGAGAGAGAGAGAGAGAGAGAGAGAGACTGTCCAGGTAGACTTGCCTTTTAGATTCTTGCTCTAGCTATAGGGATGCACATTTCCTTAGGGACATTACCCGATGACACTTCTGAAAACATCTTTCCTTTCCTCTCTCCTGCTTCAGTTCATTATATCTCCAAACCTAAACCCTCCCGGATTCAGTTTCTCTATTTTCTGGGTCATTTCTGGAAAGACTGTAATAAGACCTGGGCTGACTTTTCTATCCTCTCATCTAGTCCTCTTGTCTGATAAAAACAAGAACCTTAAAAAGACCTGGAGAACTCCATCTTCCTGCCTTTGTGTCTGGACTAAACCCTGCCAGGACACTGGGCCTCCTAGGAGATCTCCAGATGTCAGGATGCCCCATCCTTTCTTCTGGCCAACTCCAACCATGAGGATTTCTCATTCTGCCTTCTCAGAGCAGTGCCATCTGGGAAAATTCCCTGGGTTCCTTGACCTTCCTCCTCACTAGGCTTTAGAGGATTCCCTTCCTCTACTCCTCACCCACCCCAGTACCTCACAACCTTGACTATCATCAAATTTCCCTCAGCTCTCACCTCCCTTCCTGTCTCAGCAGTTAACTCATTATCTGTCCAAATACATTCCCAAATAATCTTTACACAGTAAAAGACATAAAATTTTTCTTTAAAAAAAAAGATACACATCCATCTCCTCAAAGAGAAAATTATTCAATTCAATTTAACACATTTTTATTAGGTACTTAGTGTGTGTCCAGGGCATTGCTTGAGGCACTAGAAGATGTGCCCTTGTAATTAAAATGGTTGTTGTTCTTGTTTCAGTCATATCCCAATCTTTGCCACCCCATTTGGGGGTTCTTGACAAAAATACTGGAGTGGTTTGCCATTTCTTTCTCCAACTCATTTTACAGATGAGGAAACTGAGGCAAATAAGGTTAAATGACTTGCCCAGGGTCACACAGCTAAGAAGTGTCTGAAGCCAGATTTGAACTCAGGAAGATGAATCTTCCTTACTCCAGGCCCTACACTTTATCCACTGGGCCACCTAACTGCCCAATTAAAATAATAACAATTAGTAATTTGATATATCTTAAGTATTTAAGTATTTTCCTCCCCAAAATATACTAAGAAGTCATAGGATTATGTAATTAGAAAAGACTACTCCTTTTACAGATTAGGTAACTGAAGACAGAAAAGTTAGGTAACTTAGGCCCAAGGTGCCAATGTCAATGTCACATACCAAGGAAGTATCTGAGGCAAGATATAAACATTGGTCTTTCTGACTCCAAATCCAATGCTCTACCCATTGTGGCATGCTGCCTCATGGAGTAAGTCTAGAGAGAAAGTGTCAGAATCAGAAAGACCTAGATGTCTTATACAAGCTGGTTCTGTAACACTGGACAAATCACTTAACCTCTCTGGGTCCCCAGCAGGGGACTATGCTAAGATTGAGAACAGAGTGTATAGCACCTGCCTTTCAGGGCAGTTGGTCAGCAGTTGGTGGTGGGGGTGATGGTGGAAGTGGAGGAGATATTTAGTCCACTCCTGAGTATGCAAGGATAGTCTTCTTCAATAACAGCTGTAGGCTATGGCTGGAAGCAGGGCTGGGGTTCTGGGAAGCAGTGTTTCCCAGGGCTCTCAACTTCAGGTCCTGGGCTATCTCCACCTGGGTTTGAGAGGAGATAGGAGCTAAGATGGTAGTAATGGTTTAACTCAACTGGCCCATGGCACTCCCATCTCTTCCTCAGGACACTCTGCTATTCTTGCCAGGATGATTTGCCTGCCTCATTGGTAGTGGCTGATTCATAATTGGTATATATTAATTGAAGCACCTTTTTTACATAGTTATAAAACCTGTCATACAAATAATCTTGAAGATTCAAAAAGGACATTATCCAAATTTCTCATTGGAACTTCAAAACTCTGTGAAGTAGATGCTATTATTTCCCCCCATTTTACAGATGAGGTCACTGAAGCTCCATGTGGTTAAGTGACTAGGACAGAATTTGAACCCATTCCTCACTACAAATCCATCACTCTAATTGTTACACCAAAATGCTTTGCAAATTTTATAACACTGTAGTAATGTCAGCTACTGTAAAACAAGAAAGAATCCTCATGTCACTGGAAAAGGTCACTGACTCTGACACTAACTATATTGTCTCAGGTAAGGCACTTTCTTTTCCAGAACTGCAGTTTTCTCCTTTGTACAAATAAAGGAATTAAATGAATTAATGTCTAAGCCTCCTTCTAGCTCTGATATTCTATAAATCTGTTCAATGGGAGAGCTATCTGCAAGATCACCAATCAGTGGACCTCAGACTCCTTACTAATTAATTAGTCGACTCCTCAAACCAAATTACAGAGCAGAAGATGGTTTGGCAGACACATACTAATACTCAAATGGATCTGCCATCTTATTACCCTCAGCATTTGCAAGAGACATGAGTTGAAATTCCACCTAGGACACTTAGCTGCTTGACTCTAAACAAGTCACTTAAACCTCACTAAAAGTCTCAGTTTCATTATCTGTAAAATGGGGATAATAGCCCCTATCTCACTGGGTTATGTGAGGCTCCAATAACATGACATGTATACAGCTTTGCAAACTTTATAAATTAGAAGTAGTAGTAGCAGCAGCAACAGCAGTAGTAGTAGTGATAGTGGTGGTAGTAATAGTACTAATAGTGATGGTGGTAGTGGTAGTAGTAGTAGTAGTCATAGTAGTTTAGAAGACTCCTCCCTTCAGGCAGATAGTGACCCATCCATACATGTCAAGTCTGTGCAACTCTTGCTCACATTCTCCCAGAAGTTTGTCACGAGGTGTTCAACTAATATCCTGGGCACTTTTCTTGCTTTACCCTGACGTCACCAAGGGTACCAGTGGATCACCCACATGGCCTGTCTGTCATGACTCCCTGCCTCCCACCCTGTGACCAACCCTTCTTTTCTTCCTAACATAATTCCATGGTGACATGGTCTATCTTCCTCTTCCCTTCACATAATTCCTTAGCATTCATGAGGATTAACAAAAGGAAAGAGGGTATTCACATGCAGCCAATGTGACCTAGGGGTTTATCCTTCTCCACTCCAGGGATCTTTCTCTCTCAATATCCAGTACTAGTCATTAGAATTAGGACTGGAAACACATGAGTACATTCTTACTAGGCAATCTGCCTTTCTTAGTATTCATTTCTTATCTGTCAGCAGAAGCTTCTGTCATTACACTATTACCTAATGACCGACATGTTACAATTAATTAAATCCCAGCTTATCTTACTGTGAGGGGATGAGCCTCCTCTCCCTTTCTGCAAGAAAATGTCTGTAATTTTTGCTATAGCCATAAAAGATTTTTCTTGTGTTGAATTATAGTATGAGGAGGGAGATCAAGTGACAGTAGGTCACCAAAGTCCATCAAAGTCTCCAAAGAAACCAGGAAACCAAAGAAACCCAACTTTGGAGATGGTAAATCAAGTCAAATGAAGTTTAGTTAAGTCAATAAATATTTATTAAGTGCCTACTATGTGCCAGACACTGTGCCAAATACAGGGGGGTGGGCGGTTGTGGTTGAGTCATTGCAGTCATGCCCAACCCTTTATGACCCCATTTTGGAGTTTTCTTGGCATAGATACTACATTTGTCATTTCCTTCTCTAATTCATTTTGCAGAGGAGAAGCTGGGTAAACAGGGTTAAGTGACTTGCTCAGGTTCACACAGCTGGTAAGTGTCTGAGACCATATTTGAACTCATGCAGATAAGTCTGATTCTAAACCCATGTTATAGGTTGGAGAGGGACACAAAAAACAGAAAGACAGTCTCTGCCCTCAAGGAGCCTAGGAGATGGATGGTCAAATGATACAGAAGAAAGCAAAGTCAAAACAACTTACCCTGACACCAGTAGCAAAAAGGAAAATAACACTGAAAGACCTTCAGAACTCTGATCAATGTAGCACCCAGTTGTGACCTCCAAGGACTGAGCACAAGGTGCTTCCCTCTTCTTAGCAGACAGGTGGTACCCTATCTCTTTCCTTCTTCTCCCTTTCCCTCTACCCCCCTCCCCTCTCTGTGTGTGTGTGTGTGTGTGTGTATATCTCTCTCTCTGTCTCCACCCCCCCTCTGTCTGCCTCTCTCCTTTCTCTGTCTCTCTCTGTCTCTGTCTTTCTGTCTTTGTCTATGTCTCTGTCTCTGTCTCTGCCTCTCTCTCTGTCTCTCTATCTCTGTCTCTCTTTCTGTCTTTGTCTCTACGTCTCTGTCTCTCTGTGTCTCTCTGTCTCTGTCTCTCTGTGTCTCTCTGCATCTCTCTGTCTCTCTGTCTGTCTCTGTCTGTCTCTGTCTGTCTCTCTGTCTCTCTGTCTCTGTCTCTCTGTCTCTGTCTCTGTCTCTCTCTGTCTCTCTGTCTCTCTGTCTCTGTCTCTCTGTCTCTCTCTCTGTCTCTCTCTCTCTCTGTCTCTCTCTCTCTCTGTCTCTCTCTCTGTCTCTGTCTCTCTGTCTCTGTCTCTCTCTCTCTCTCTCTCTGTCTCTCTGTCTCTGTCTCTCTCTCTCTCTCTCTCTCTCTCTCTCTCTCTCTCTCTCTCTCTCTCTC